>NC_056741.1:627335223-627455223 GCF_019279795.1 Protopterus annectens
ATCGCTTCATTTGTTTCCTAGCAGAGACAATTCATTCATTGAAAAATACACCTGAGCCTTTTCACCACATCACCCAAACCCTTACTTGTATCTTTATTCAAGGTCATTCCCATTTCCTTTAAACATCCATGCAGACAAACCAACACTTCCCTCATCCGTATTTTCTTCTTAGCAACTACAGCAATATAATCCATGTATGTCAAAATAACTGGCATCACCACCTTGCATTTCGTATCTAGCATCTTTCATTTTATAAGATACTTCACTCACTATCGCATTCATCACCAATGCAAACAATATTCCACTCATAGAACTTCCTTGTCTGTCACCACACTTCATACATATTTCTTTATTTAGCCATTCATTCACTAATACTCTCACCCTATTATTCTGATATGCTGACATACACTCTCCTAATTCTGTTACTTATTCCATACAACTCTATATATTCTACTAAGCATCATGTCCCACTGTATTAAATGCCTTAGTATCACCTGCCATAAGGTTCACATCCTCCATTTTACTTGCAACATCTTCCACAATTCCTCTCACATCCACTAACAGTTCTTGACTTCCCTTCCTTTTTGTACCATACATACTTTCTTCCATAATATAACAATCATTCCTTCCATTCTCCTCTGTATAATTTCTATAAAAATGATTATAATCAATGTTATTTATTGTGCTAGGTCTCCAATTTTTTTATTTTCTTATCTTTCTTCCATACAAATATTAATCATCATAATAATCATCAACCCCCTTTTCCCCATTTTTATAATGGGTCAGATTGTCATGTTAACTGTAGCCATCTCTCGATTCAATGTCACACTCCTGCTTTCTTTGACACTTATGCCTCACTCTTGCAGATCTTCTTTTACGCAATCCATCCACATCTTTGTTGGACACCCTTGTTTCCTCTTACCTTCTTCCTGTCTGACCCAAATCTTCATCACCAGATTCTGCTTTTCAGCATATGTGCCTGAACCACCGTAATCTGTTCTCTTTGATCTTTTCTGCAATTGCAGCTACTTTGGCTTCTCTTACATCCTCATTTCTTTGTCTGTCCTGCAGTGCACATCCAAACACCCTTCTCAGGCACTTCATTTCTATCACCTCTAGCTTTCTCAACTGCTCTGCCTTTACTGCTCAGGTTTCTATACCATACAGTAGTACTGGTCGCACCACTGTCTTGTACACCTTACTTTTCATAGACTACACCTGACACTATATGCCAGTTGGCTGCAGCCCCACTGATTCTAACTTTGATCTCTTCATTCAGACTTCCCTTCTCCTAAACCACCTTCCCAGATACTTGAAACTGTTAACCTGCTCCACTATCTTCCCTTCTGTCTCGGTTCTCAGCTTCGTCTGATTTCCCCCATTTGCTGCCATTACCACTGTCTTATCTGTACTTAGTTTCATCCCATGTGCCTTCAGTTTTGCATTTCATTCTCCTATCCTTTGCTGAAGTTCTTTCTCAGAGTCTGCCCATAATGCCACATCATCTGCTTACAGCAAATTTGTTGATCTGCCCTCTCCAGCCTGTTTGGTAATGTAGTCCATCACCAATATGAACAGCAGTGGTCTGAAAACTGAACCCTGGTGCACACCCACTTCCACTGGATATCCCTCTGTGAGACTGAACACTGGGTCCTAGTACATAACCTTCACTAATTCTACCAATGTTTCTGGGACTTCAACTCAATGCAATACTGCCCAAATCAGCTTTTTTGGGACATTGTCATTTGCTTTCTCCAAGTCTAGGAATGCCCAGTTGGATTCTTTCCTCACCTCTAGCTTCTTCTCAACTATCTGTCTTAGTACAAACATCAGGTCAGTTGTACTGCATCCTGATCTGAATCTGAACTGCTCATCTCCCATCTTACTTTCTGTTACTGTGTGTGTATATCTGTTTATCAATCACTCTCTCCAGAACATCCATGTAATGTTATAGGAGTTTGATACCTCTGTACTGCCTACAGTTGTGGATGTCCCTATTGTTCTTGTACACATGAGTATGTTTATTCACTAGTCATCTGGGATACACAAATAGTAGTAGCACAAATTTTAATATTGTACTACATAACAATCCATAAATAAAACATTCATTCAACCATTCCTATAGTACATTTACAAATACTCTATTTGCTATTCCAGTAATTTCTTGTACATTCCATACCCTATACCATCTGGATCTGATAGGAAATCAACATTTACATAAAGTACTTCATCCATTTGATAATAGTAATTTATTTTTAAAATACTTTTCTAACTTGTTCAGGAAATTTCTTTACTTTCCATTTGGTCTTATTTTCCATCCTTGTCAAAGTCAAGTCAGAGTCAAAAGTGAAAGTGAACTTTATTGTCATTTAGACTCCACAAGGGTAACCTAAACAAAATTTGTGCATCAGACTCAACACTGAGATGACAGTTACACACATACAACATTCATAACATTAACTTTGTTAGACTGTTATTTTACTACATACTACTATAAATTACTATGTCTACAGTTTTTAGCAGCTGAGTGATTGATTATTGCACATTTATTTATTGCATACTTATTTTCTGATATGTTAGAATAGCTAGCAGATAAATATTGCACTTGATTGATATTGTAAACAGATAACTATGAGTGACCATCTCATAATTTCCATTGCACCATAATGGTTTGACAGACACAAGACCTTGTCAATGACTAACATTCCTGAGATTGCTTCCTGAGTTCAAGAACCTAATCACCTGTGGGAAGAAACTGTTCCTGAATCTGGTTGTTTTACAGTGCACGCTGCAGTATCGTCTGCCAGATGACAAGCTTGTAAACAGATCAAAGGCAGGGTGTATAAGATCAATGGCTATTTTCTTGGCCATGTTGTAGCAATGTGTCATATATAGACCTTGTATCGCTGGGAAGTTGGAGTCTGTTATTCTCTCAGTGACCTTCACCACCCTCAGAAGGGCTTTTTGATATGCAGTTAAACAGCCCCCATACCACACCATGAAGTTGCTTGTTAGGATGCTTTCTATGGCCCCCTGTAGAAGATGATAAGGATGGAGGGTGGTAAATTATCTTTTCTTAACCTCTGCAGAAAATGCAGGCATTGGTGGGCGTTCTTGACTATGTGGCTGGTGTTAAGTGACCTGGATAAGTCCTCTGCAATGTGGACTCCCAGGAATTGTGTGCTACTTACTATGTCCATCCTCTCTCCATTAATCATGAATGGAGAGCGAGCTGGATGTGTTCTCCTGTACTCGCATATATACATATTTTTCACATGCTATATACTACAATACTCATAATTTGCTCTTGTGTTCTTTTTACCCCTCATTTTACATTTTTCATTTCTCTTATTATACCAATATCCTCCTTTACTATTTTACCAAAATATGCAGATACCTCCTCCCTTTCTTCCTTATAAATAATATCTCTGGCTAAACAGTAATGCCTTAGTTTTTCTCAATTTATTTTATAAATATTTCTTTTCTATATCATAATGCTCTCTTTTATTATTCTCTAAATTTTCTAATACATTTCTATAAATTTCACATATTTCACTTTCTCTTTCCTTCTTATGTCATTGCGACACTGGAAAAAGAAAACCTTTTTATATTTCTTTTGCAGTTCAATCCACTGCTCAAGCATTTGTAGAAGCCCTTCATGGTTATATGATCCTTCCATAACTGGAATACTTCCCACTCTTCAATTTCACTCCATAATTTCTTACAACTGAATCATCGTCTTCTACACCCAAGACTTCCAATAACACAAAATAAACAATTTCAGATCCAAGTGTCCCCCTACTATAAGCCCATTGACTTTTGTTCACACAGCTAACATTGCACATTTTTATAGCTTCTTGAATTTTTTTACATCTTACTCTTTCTATTATGTCTTCCACTTAAATAACAATTAAAGTCACCTGCAATTCTGAATTTAATGTTAACCACAATATAGTTTAATATTTGATGAAACAAATTGTCTGTCTCCTAGACAGTTGTTTATGCATACAATGCTATACGTCAATAAACATGCTCTCTCCACCTCACATTATATCCAATATTTTGGGTCTATACTATAATCTCGAAGGTTTAAAACTTAGAATCACTAAACATTGAACTTTAGTGATCGAAGTCTTAAATCATTGAAACCTCCCCCCAAAAAAATACTAAATAAAAAAAAAACTAAATAGTGTGCAGGCAGGGAGGCAAGCCCCCCTGCACCCCCCACACCCTCCTACTTAAATATAACAACTCCGAGAATGCACTGCATTGAAATAAATGGAAATCTCCCCCTATGGAGATTTTCCATTTAAACATTCGATGTAGTGCACTTTGTAATTCTCGTGTTGAAAATATCGTATTTGATATTGTTAGACTTTGAGATTTTAATATAGACCCAATATTTTCACTATTTCTTTACACAGCATAGACACTCCAGAGCAACTTTTACTTTGTAAGTTACTTACTATATTTCTACCCCACAAATTCTGTTTGCAGTCATTCTTCACTTGTCAGGAATCTTTCATGCTGTAACATAATAAAATCCACATCACATTTAGCACGTCATTCCAGTATTCATATCCCTCTTACAGTGTTGAGTACTGTAAACATTTACTGAAAGTACTCTGAAATTATTGCTTTTCCCCTTAAGTTTAGGGGAAATATTTTTAAATGTTCACCTTCGTGTTTTTACTCTCTTCCCTTTTGAATATTTTTCTGGTTTTATGAACAAATAATCAGTCATCCACCAATTCAGATGTTTTACTGACTAGAATTTCAAAAAATTCTTATTGTCAGTTCCTTCTTCTGACCTGTCTTTCTGCATGTTAACTCTCTACTTTTCACCCTCCATGTTTTTTTTTTCTCTTCTACAGTTTCTTCTGCACCTCCCTCTCAGCCTCAGGTTGCCATTCCTCATGTATGTTTTCTTTCATTTCCCCTTCTTTATAATTATTTACCATTTTCTCTTGAAAGTCCATCCAACGTGTCTATTTTTTTTTACCCGGCCTGCATTCAGCCACACTCCTTTCTTCCCAAAGCGGTTACATTGTATCTTATCACAATGATTAAACAGATAAGAAAAGTTCCCACAAAAGAAAGATTTAGGCTGGCAAACATATCTTAATGTCCCTCTATGACCCATCATGAAAATAACACATGGCAAATGTTTTACCATTTTTTCACATTTCAAAACAGCTTCCGACCTCCACCCTAAATTCCATAAGTTTCTCTCATTTCTAACTTTTACAGTGCTATCAACAGTTTCACACAAACCTTGCATACATTTTTTTCAATCTTCCAGTTCACCAGTACTAAACTGTAAAGTAACATTTTTTTAACATTTAAGTTACTACCAGAAAACAAATATTTGTTCCATGGATAAATGTCCTTTTCGTCACACAGTTCCAGAAATTTCATCATCAGTCCCTTAAATTCAAATGATAAATCACATAAAATCTGTTTTCTACATGCATAAAAGACCAAATTTTTGAGCTTTCAATCCCAGAACAGTTACCAAAGTGTCTCTTACATAACATATATCTATTATAATCTCGTGTTTTGTTCTTATTCTCACAGTTGGCGCTCTCTTCTTTTTAAAAACAGCTTTACTTACAGTTTGTTGCTGCTCTCCTTAATACTTGCTGTCACTGCTTTATAAGTTTTCAACTGCTGCATTCTCCACTGACAGAAAAATTGACTCCTCGGTTGGTTGCTGCTTTCCTCTTTTACCTTTCGTCGCTGCTGCATAAGCTTTAACTGCTGCATTCTCTGCTGCTACATAACCTGGTTCCTTCTCCACATTCCATTCTCAGCACTTCTGAAAAAGTTATCTACCATTTCACCCCATAAGACAGCAGAACTGTCACTTGGATCATCCTGCTTAATTATTTAGGGTAATAGGCTCGTAGGTAAGCACTAGGCTAGCTACCTTTACAGGCAGTTTTAAGGGGTCTATATTATAAACACAAAAGCTCAAAATAGTGAATACGTTTACATCGACACATAAAGGTTGATGTACAAAAAGAGCCAAATACGTAATCTGCGAAAATGAAAACGCCAAAAGTATTTGCTTGGCCAGCAGGGCAATCACGGGGATGAGAAAATATATTCTTTTCCCCACTGTAGTGCGGTCTCAGAGTTTGTATATTTAAGTAGGGGGGTGTGGGAGGTGCAGCCTCCCACATGGGGGCTGCAGGGGTTAATTTAATTTTATTTAGTTAGTTTGAGCTTACCTGCATGGCGCTGTTGGTTGACGAAATTCGTTCGGCATTTTCATTTTTGCTGATTATGTATTTAGCTCTTTTTGTACATCGACCTTTATGTGTCGATGTACATGTATTCTCCATTTACAGCTTTCGTGTTTATAATATAGACCCATTTTAAGCCTAGCCAATTTCCCCTTTCGTGCTTGAATTAACCTATCCCATTTTATTAGAGAACAGCCTAACACATCCCATGATCTATATATTACTTCTAATGAGATTAACTGGGATCATACCATTGATAATATGACACATATATAGGATAAACCATTTAGGAGCTGCCTGTATTCATTAGTAGTACAGGAGTAGTCCTATGTTAAATTTTCTGTTTCCAATCCAGAGATCCAAGTAGCACTTGAATACGGACAGTGTTGAACTTTCTTTTATGTGGATGGGGAGTGTTTTCCAAAGCAGAGGTATCCATTGTGAGATATACCTGCTCCTCCAAACCATTATGTTGATTTTGCAAAAGAACACACATTTTCAACAGAACATTTTCTGCAAGTTCTGTTTTCTGCAGTATTCCGATGGACTTGTTTACATAATTTTCATCTGAAATTGTTAAATGCACCTCACTTGTATCATCTGCCACATAGGGATCTTTATCTGCATTCTGATTCTCCATACTATCAAAATTCTCATTTCCACTTCCAAAGTCTCCATAGCTTTTCTTTCCTCCTCCTTACTGCTATATTAGCTCTCCAGTACCATGTAGCAGCTCCAAAGTAAACAGAGTAGGGTCCTTTATTTATATACGAAAAGAACTGTTATTTACAAAATATTTACAAATTTATAAATCTGTTTACACGTATTCAATTTTTTTTACAATCATACTACATTTTTTTATTTATTTATTTAACATTTGTTTACCAGGAAAGTCCAACTTGGAATGAGCCAATTTTCAGCAGAGACATGTGGAGAAACTGTCCAGATGCATGTCTTTGTAACATGGGAGGAAAACAGAACACCTGGAGGAAACCCACACGAATGCAAGGAGGACATGCAGACTACACACAGAAGGCACCCTAGCTGAGAATTGAACCAGAAAACCTCTTGCTATGAGGCAAAAATCCAACTGCTGCATCACTGTGCCATCCTATTTTCATCCCTACTGAATCCCTATTCCTTTTATCATAACCACCATCTGATTTTACTAAAATCCATTTAATATTAAACATAATTTAATTTATTTTTCATTCCATATAGCCCATATAACATAACATAACTTTTGCGGTATTATTTTAACATATTCTTTACTTCTATTCTTCTAATATCCATATTTAATTATATCCATGTTTATTTTATCCACTTCTTTTATATCTTTGAAAAAATATTCTTTATATAGTTTCCCTATAACATTTTTACTCTTTTACATTTCAAAAACACATGCTCCACAGTTTCTTCTTGACAATGTAAACATATTCTGTCACTTTTGTTTTTATATGGCAGATTTTCTCTTACTGGCATTTTATCTATTATCAGTCTCCACAAAAAATGTTGACATTTTACTTTCTGATTACACCAGTTGCTTCCTATTTTTATAGCTTTATTTTTTCGTCTGTAAAATTTTCCCTTTGTTTTACATAATAATATTTTATCATTACATTCTTATACATACTTTTCAAGCTTCTTCTATATCATCAGTTTTTATTTTCCATAAAAATATTTTTTGTTGGCAACATTTTATTTCTTCATTTATGCACTGTTTTTCTGTTTTACTCTTTTTTACTATGCCCCAAAATTTGTCATACTTATATTTATACACTTGTACTACTAATCTTTCATCTTTTTCATTTATTGACTTTAACACTTTGTACAAATTTAATGAAGCAGTATATACCACTGGGTTCATTAACCCTAAATCACCTTCTTCTTTATTTAGGTACAAAACCTCTTTTTTTCCTGGGTTTAATATAGAACCCGATATAAATGAAAAAAATATCTGTAATAATTCCTTTTCAAATACTGTTGACAACATAAATACACTCGTTAAGTATGCTATTTTTCCCATCAGTACTGAATTTATCAAATAAACCTTTTTTTCTGAACGAAAATGTACGTTTTCCACAAAAGACAGGTTTTGTTTTATTTCTGCTATTGTTTTTTTCCCATTGAAGTCTACTTGCATCTTTATTCCCAAATGTTATACCTAACACAGAAAATTCCCTCATTGTAAAATATATGCACCCTAACTTTAATACATCACTTAAGCCTTTATTTTTCTCTTTATTTAAATCCATCCCTATTATGTCTAGACACTCATTTGTTTAAATTATTACTTCTTTTATCCAAATATCATTTCTTTTTCAATTATTATAGTGCTATCTGCATATGTTAATAGAATAGAATGTTCTAAATCTTCCATTGCATCATATGTTCTTTTTTCTTTTGTTCTCTGCCACTGTAAAAAAATATATTTTTTCCTTAAATATCATCAACCATTCAGACCAATTTTTATAAAATGCTCTCATTGTAATATGATCGCTCCATTATTACTAATATCTTTCATTCTTCATTCCATGCTTCCTCATTTATCATTTTTATTCCTCTGCATATTTTTTATATATTTATTGCTTTCCTTTATCTATAGCCATATTGCAAGATGATCAGAAAATCCTGTTTCAAGTACCTCCCCTTCTCCTATAAGTAAACCTTCTGATACTATAAAATAATCTATTTCAGTTCTATGCATACCCTTTTTGTAAGTCCACGAATTTTTGTCCCAAAGTTTTAACTTACCACATCTTATAACTTCTAACATTTTTCTTATATAATTTACTTTCTTTTTATTCTTGCCTCTTAAATCACAATTAAAGTCTCCTGTTATTATAATATTCACATTTATCACTACACAGTCCAAAATCTGATGAAATAAGCTTTCCCTTTCTTTACAATTAGTATAATCATATAACTTTATCATTCAATATACTTGTTCTTCCATTTTAACTCTAAAATGGTCAATCTTTCCATTTTTGCTAAAGTTACATCTAATATCTTTACTGTATTTCTGCAGAATATGGCTATTGCAGAACATCTCTTATTTTCCAAATTCCAGATTATATTTCCTCCCCATAGTTTCTCTGTTTGTAATCGTTCTTCATTTGTTAAAAAATCTTGTGTCTTCTAATATAATTACATCTACATCACATGTATTACACTATTACAAAAACTCTGTTCTTATTATAGTCTTAACACTATTCACATTTACAGAAAGCACTCTTAGATTCATGTTTTCATGAGCTCATAGTTAATTACTAGGTTAGCTTTCTTAATGGGTCATTCTAAGCTTAGCCAATTTCACTTCCAAAGGTGAGAATCAAACCATGTACCTTGTTTCTGCAAGTCAAACACTTTAACCATTATACTTATATTCCTTTTCATCCATTTCCCTTCTTTTTTCTTTTGTACTTATCCCTTTAAATTTTCTTTCTTTTTTTACCCTTTTGCCAATATAATTTGTTTTCGGCACATATTTTAGAACCTCCTTATATGTACTCATTATTTTTTCATCTAGTTTTTCTTCTATCTGTACTACTTCTGAAAATTCTTCTCTTTGTTCATTTCCTTCTCTTTCTTTTTCCTTACACTTATTTTCATTTATGCAATCCATCCATAAATGTCCAAATGTTTTACGTTTATAACATTTCAATTCACACTTTTGCATCATATCTCAGTTCCTCAAAATTCTAAAATGTTCTTTTGTTACAGTTACTTATCAAATGTTCTTCTTTTCCACAAAAAAAAAAAAAAAAAAAAAAAAAAAAAAAAAAAAAAACAGGTTTTGAGTTGTCTCCAGTATTTTGACACCCCTGTTCCCCTCCACATTTATCATGCTTGGTATATGTACATTTTTTTTTCTTTTTCTATTTTTAACAGAATATTGTAAATCCAGCAAGCAGTCCATAAGCACCTTTTGCAATGTCCAGTACTTCTTTACATAAAGTTTTCAAATGTCTTTTCAAAGTTTCAAAGTGTCTCTTTCTACCTCTGTTCCAAATTGTACATGACTTTTCTTTTTTGTTTCACAGTTAAAAGCTTTTATCACATAATAATGTATGGGTTGCAGTCTTTCTTTTTTCATATTCTCTAAGAAAATTTTCCATTGAAAAAACAGTCTCAAATATAATGTCACAAAAAGTTTCTTTGTTAATAAGAATAATTGCTCTTACCTCATGTGCTTTTACACCCAATGGAGCTAATAAATTGTCCCACACTTCATGCCTGTCAATTTCTTTGTCTTCTTTCCTTTGAATTCTTATCACATGCTTCTGTTTTTCATTTTCCTCTACCTTCTTTTCTGCTACTCTAATTTTGTCTTCTCTAAGTTGCTCTGCATATATTTTCTTTTCTATCTTACCAGTATTCTTCAGGATTGTCTCTGCATCCTTTTTTTTTGTATTTTCTCCATAAAGTTCACCCAAGGAAGCATTGTCTTCATTTTCTGGCTCAATCTGCACCACCATTCTTTAAGCAATCATCTCACAACCCTCTCAGGGAAGATTGTAATTATACATCCATCATTTACTGATTCATCTCCATCAAACAGATTTATTTAAAACATTTTCTCAGAATCCTGCACAGATTCTCTGGTCCTGATAGTTGGTTTCTCCTCCATTTGTTTCACTACTTCATCATCTCCTTCTCTCTCCATCTGCCTCCCTGTTTCTCCAAGCTGCCTCTGCACCTGGAATGAAAACAGGAAGTGCTCCACCAAAATGGGTCCCACTCACAACAGTGATGAGTAGGGGAATTTCTCCAATGTCCTAGATAAATTTCTCCTAGTAGTATAAATACCACCTTGAGTCCCCTCTGAAAAGAGGCTACTAGCCTAGTGGGGCTAACCCAGTAAAAAAAGATGAATAGATAAAGTAAAGTGGCTTCAGACAGTGGTTTCTTCTTTTTAGGGTTAGTAAATGCTTTGCTGTATACAGGAGAACCAAACTACTATATGTTTTGTTAACAGGGTAGTAAATATGAAGGTCAGCTTTCAAATGATCACCTAGAAGGACATCTAGGTATTGAACAGTTGAAACAGCTTTTAAGCTGAGTGCCATCTAGAGAAATGATATTAAAGAGTTGTAACTTTTAGTTTTAGTGATTAGGAACACACATTTGGACTTAGCTGTTTAAGAAGAAAGTGATGGTGTTGTAGTCACTGTTCTACACCCAGGAATGTGGATTAAAGAGTTGTTGGCCTTCTGCTGCTAAGTTTGTGAAATATACAAGTGGAGAGTCAGCAGCATACTGTGTCAGGTGTCTCTTGTGATATGTGTTTTATACGTCCATGAAGAAAGAGGACAGATGAACTTTATGGCATTACTCAAGTAATGGAAATGCTTATATAATATACAAGTTACTAGTCGCAGAAAGGTCTTCTACACTAGTTAAATATTTCTCTAAAGGACTAGTGTGCCAAGTGGCTTTTGAACACCCAGAACACATAAAATGACACTTAAAACTTATATATTATTTTTATTATGCATTCTGGAACTATAGCTAGTCCCATATAAAATGTATTTAAAATTGCTTCTTTGCACCACAAATTGGCATTTGCAGCTATGTCAGTAGTTGTCAATTAAAATAATGCTGACTTTATCACAGAATATATGAGCTGTTCAGATTACAATCTTTTCCTAATTAAACAGCTTTGTAAACTGTAGAAGCAGCCCATGCTGCAAACTTGGACTGCATAATCTGGAATGATCTTTAGAGAACAGACAAGTTCTTGGAAGATTTGGTGTACCCAACTAGGGAAACAACACTTCCTGGTGTTTGTGATCCTATTCAGTTTGTGAGAAGGCTTATTTTTGTTTACTGGCTGCCTGGCATAACACAAGATTACCATTTATCAGTTGGTGCTTATTGTAATATTGAAATTGTAATTTGATGGCCTACATACCGTGATGTGCAAAATGTGGTTGTCTGCACATTTATTGTCCTGTATCATTGTAGCTCATTCAGATATTTTGCATTTGTATAAGACTAGGGAAGTAGCTGAAAAGTGTCCTTAGACCAGTCCACCTACCTGATTAACAGATTGAAAATAAAATAAATAAAATAAATAAAATAAGATGCAGGGGCTGGGGAGGTCATAGAGACTTTCCATAATTTTAAGAGCCTATATCCCTCTTTGGAGAGCCTCAACCAAATTTTGGAAAGTCTTCACAAACTGGATCTTGCCCACAAAGAGTGTCTGAGCTGTCATGCTTAAGTTCATTCTAAAAACAAGACAGCTAGAACCATGTCACCCCAGGCAGGCATCCATGCATCCAGTCATGCTGACATATTCACATTGTTAGTCCAGCCAATATCACAGAAGGCTATAAGAAAGCTCAGTCTAGAAACTATGGCAAGGGTGTTGTCCTCAAAGTCAGGGAGGCCTGTAAGCATTTTCAGTACTTGACCTACTAGAGAAAACTGGAACATGGACATATGAGACAGATAGATGAGGAATCTAAACCCCAAATTGAAAGAAGAATACACAGTCTCACCCACCTTGTCTAAGACTGTAGCAGGTGCTGTGGTATCTAGATGCTGTTCTCTCTCTGGGACTTATGTTGTATGGGAGAAATCATAAAGGATTTGGCTATATAGGGTTCTTAGAAAGGATCTCACTCTACTCATCTTCTTGTCGATCTTGGGATCTTCAATCCCCACACAGTTAAAGCAGATAGAAAACTTAAATAGTTTCTAAACTTTGCTTAAACAGCACATATTTATTTATTTATTTTATTTATTTGAGTTTGATGACTGGGGAAGTCCACTGGGCCAAGAAGAGCAGTTTTCAGTGGAGGCCCAGGGAGAAAAGCTCCACAATAATTGCAAGTTACATTTCACATGTTACAAAAGGACATAGCTCATACAGCTAATTAAACATTTACAGATCAGCTCCATGGTATTTGCAATTGGCTTGTTACAATGTTACAAAAATGAAAAGACATAATTCAATACAGAAATTTTAACATTTACATTAAGTGAATATTTTTGTTATGAACTCAATTGTAGGTTTAACATTTCAAAATATATAGCTACTAGGAAAATATTATGCATGGAGAGGGAAATAGTATGAGATTGGAGAGTATAGTACAATAGATAACAGAGAGAAAATTAGTTTTTGGTAGGGAAGGGAATGTTTTGGGTGGGATGAAGTAATAGTAGAGGTAATTGGATGAGTCAGTGCAAGGTGGAATGGGGGGGTGGTAAGTTGGAGCATGGCAAGGGCATTCCATTTAGAAGAAGATGAGAGAGTAGATGAGATTTGAAATTTGTATGGTTAGGTAAGTTGTGTAGGTGTGTGGGGAGAGAGTTCCACTGTTAATCTAAGGAGTGGGACAGCAGTAGATGACCAGGAGGCCGTGCAGGTTTGTGGACCTGAAGGAGATTTTTGTTTTTTTGGATCTGAGTGAACAGTTGGGAATGTAAGGTTTTAAGGAAGTAGCAGGAGCTGGGAAGTTGGCAGGCTTAAAGATGAGCTTGTGGGCAATGGTGAGTTGTAGGTAACTGAGGTAGTTGGGTAGTTTAAGCCAGTTGTGGGTGAGGAGTGAGTGGCAGTGGTGGGATGAGTTTTTTTGAATTGGTTGCAAATTTGGAGATCTTGTGGTAACAGGATTCAAGTTTGGACTGAAGGCCAAGATGGAGATTGGTGAAAAGAGGGGCACCATACATAAGGGAGGGGAGTAGGAAGGAGGATGCATGAGTTTGATGGGTAGAGGGGCTTAGGAGGCAGTTGTGCCTGTAGAGGAAACCTAACTTTTGGTGGGTTTTTCTTGATTGCGGAGTGGATGTGGATGTCAAATTTTAGTTCTTCATCAATAATAATGCCAAGAAGCTTGGTGTTGGAAACTATTTCAAGGAGGGTGTTGTTTTGGTTCTGTATGGTGAATGTGGATTTCTCAATAGAGTTTTTGATAGGAAAAAAACATTAGTTTGGTTTTATTTGCATTTAGTGCCAGATGGTTAGACTGCATCCAGGTTTCTGTTTTGGAGAAGGCTAGTTGGGTTTTTGCTAGGAGCTCGGAGGAGGAGAAGGCTGAGCAGATGAGTGCTGAGTCATCTGTAGATTGGATGATAGATGAGTCTGGGATGGATTGGTGAAAGTTGTTAATGAATAGGTTGAAGAGAAGAAGGCCAAGAACAGAACCTTGTGGGACACCTGTGGGTGTGGGAAGGAAGGGGGTGGTTGAAGTTTTACATTGGACAGCTTGTTGGTGTTTGGAAAAGTAGCTGTAAAACTAGGCAATGGTGGTGGGAGAGAGGTGTAGGGTGGAGAGTTGGGATATAAGTAGGGTGTGTGAGATGGTGTCAAAGGCCTTTGACAGATCTAGGAATAGTGTGGATATGAACTTGCCTGAGTCATGTTTGAGGTTTATGGTTTCAAGAAAGGAAAGAAGGGCAGTCATGGTGTTGTGGCCAGGGTGGAAGCCATGTTGGGTAGGGGAGAGGAGATTGTTTAGCGTTAGGTGTGCCATGAGTTGTGCTTGTGTCGTTTTCTCTAGTATTTTAGAAAAAGGGGAAAGGGTGGCAATACGCCTGAAGTTGGTGGTATCAGTATTTTTGCCACCATTGTGGAGGGGGATGATGTAAGCCTGGCTGCAGATAGAATGGACGTATGATTCTTGTATGGATCTATTTATAAGAATAGAGATGGGATAGGTAATGCTGTCTGCAGATTGTTTGAGGAAGGTGGGTGGAAGGTTGTCGGATGCATTGCAACAGGGTTTGAGTTTGAGGAGAAGTATTTTTATAGTGCTTGTGGGGATGGGCTTGAGGCAGAAGGATGTGGAGGAAGGTTGATGATTGGGGTGGTGGTTGGGGCAGGAGCGGGGTGGTGGTAGAGGAGGGGGTTGGGAAGGAGGCTGATAGTTTAGCTATGCAGGCTATAAAGAATGAGTTGAACTGTCTGGCTGTTTCAAGGTTGGAGAGGTTGGGGTCTGGGCAGGGATTTTCTTTGTTGCCAGGATGCAGCATGGATGAGATGGAGTCCCAGAATTTTTTGTGATTTGTTGAGTGCAAGGACTGGAGTTTGGCGTAGTGGGCTTTGCGGTCTTTAATTATTACTTTTTTTGTGGAGTTCCATAGTTGCTTATATTCTAGGAGGGTGTTAGGGTTTTTATGTCTTTGATATTGTTTCCATGTTTTGTCCCTTTGGTGCAAGGCTAGTTTAGTATCTTTTGATAACCATGGGCAGGGATTGGTTTTGATGTGTTTGGTTCGAGGGGGGGCTTGCTGATTGAGAAGGGTTAGGAATGAATGGTTAAAGTAGGAAACGGCATCATCTAGAGGAATGATTTTTAGATGGGACCAGTGAGCATGCTTTAAGCATTCAGAGAAAGTTAGAGGGTTGAAAGAGGAGAAGTTGCAGGTTTGCATGCAGTGGTGTTTATGCAGTGGAGATGGGAGACGGTCGGTGAAGGCTGGTAGGTGATCGCTGAGAGGATCAGGTAATGTTCCAGCTTTGGTGATAAGGTTTGGGTGAGTTGTTAGGATCCTGTCAATGATGGTACCAGAGGTACCATCTTTATTTGGTATGGTTGAAGATTGTATTAGTTGGGAGAAGTTGTACAGGTTGATTGTGTGGGACAGGGCTTCAGAGTTAATAATATTCCAGTTGATATTGGTGTCACCGAGTATATAGGTTTCATTTTTTATATTGGAGGAGAACCAGGACAAGATGCTTTCAAGGGTTTTGATATTATTACCACGGGGAATATAGAGGGCAGTGGTACATATGGACTTGTGTTTGTTTATTTTTAGTAAACCTATTACAATTTCAGTGCTGGCAAAGGTTGGTATTTTATTGGAGTAGGGAGTTATGGTATGGGAGGTGGGGTAGATTATTGCTACTCCACCTCCTTTTTTGTGGGCTTTGTCATTGCAAATGATTTGGAAACCTGGTGGTAAGATTTCACTATCTTTTATATAGGTTTTCAGCCAGGTTTCAGAAATGGCAGTAATATCGGGGTGGTTATGGGAAAGCCAGGCATGGAGGTTAGGCATTTTGTTTTTTAGGCTTTGTGCATTAAGTGTTGTAAGGTGAATGAACTTTGAGTTTGGGGGGTTGAGTGGAGGGTTTGGTGAGATTGATGTTAGGGATGGGTCCAGGGTTGGGGTGGATGTCACCGGCTAATGAGAGAGAGATGTGGTGGAGTAGAAGAGTGAGGCAGTGTTCTGGGTAAGGGTAGCTTGGGTTGTGTGAGAGTAGTGATTTTCTGGTACCAAATTTAAGAGGGGAGTACAGGGGGAGGGTTGGGTTGGGAGCAGTTTTGGTTTGAAAAAAATAGATTGGGTGATGTGAGATGGATGAGTAGGATGGGAAGTGAGGTTGATGGCAAAATGTAGTGGAATGTGTGTGAGAGTTATGACAAGGGTTGGGAAAAACTGTGAGATAGGTAAGAGAAGCAAGAAAGATTAGTAGGGCAAATGGGGTTATAGGGAAAGATGTTATGTAGAGCATTGTAGGAGGGGTGGATGTTTGGGGTGATGTAGATCTACAGGTGGGTGGGGTATGGCTTAGGTGTATTGTGATTGGAGAGGTGTTGGGTGGGCAGGAGTCAGGGTATGTATAAAAGTACAGGTAGTGGGGGTGGGTGGAATTTGGGGGAGGGAAGTGGAGCGGAGTGAGCCTGAAGGGCTAACAGAGCGGGTTACACATTCTAGGAGGAGCAGCAGTCGCCAAACAGAAAGCAATCAGTGAGAAAGTTATCAACTACAAAAATAGGGCAGCCTATCGTTTTTGGTTTGAATGTTACATTTCTGTTTGTTTTTATTATTTATGCACCAATGGGGAGCTGCAGTTCACTGAGAAGTAGGAAAATAATTTAGCTATGCTGGGGTTTTAGAAAGGGACATGCAGTAAATTATGACTCAATACAGTACTAATTAAAAAAGAATGGAATATGGTATAAGTGAGTATACTACTGGGGATTCCTATGAAGCAAGGGCAGAAAAGGTAAGTCAAAAGATGGTGCCTATCTACATCACATTTTTTGATTCAATATGTAAGTACAATCATAAGTACAAATGGTACTTACAGTTGTGCACACTACTGAGGGGTGCCTATGGGACAGACAGAAGCAGAGTGTAGTCATGCAGAGGTTTTTAGTATTTAAAGATGGCACTGCAGCTCAGGGGAGGACTAAGTAAACTCTCAAGAGGAAGAGGGAGTGAATAGACAGGATTGACAGGGCTGGGAAGCTTACAATAAGATTATGTTAGGAAACCGAGAGAAGTGGGGGGGGGGGGCTAAGAGCCAGGGCTTGGAGAAAGCTGTGAGAAAATAGGTTTGACAGGGCTAGGAAACGTACACTAGAATTATGTTAGGAGAACAAGATAAAGGGGGGAGGCTATGGACTAGGACTTAGAGAAAGCTGTGAGAAGAGAAAAATAAACAATCAATCAGTTAGCCCAGGTCAGTAACTAAAGGTGCCTGTTTATCTGTGTGAATTCAAAAGCAGATTTAGTAGAGCATCAGGGAAGTGGAATATAAAATAAATGTAAAGCTTTGGGAAACTGTATACATTTGTTACAATAAACGGGAGAATAAAATATAAGAATATAAAAGAAATGTGATAGACAAGATGAATAAAATATAAGAATATAAAATAAATGCAAAGCTTTGGAAAATGTATATATTTGTTGCAGTAAATGGGAGGAAAGGGGGGGGGTCCAGTAGTGTGCACAGCGGAAGAATCAGTAGGAGTATCACAGAGAGAAGATTAGAATATACCTACATTGCTGACAGTCTGTTGATAAAAGTAGAACTTGCAGTGGCTTTTACTGGTGTGTATGGGGTTCCACTCTCCATGTTCTTGTATGCAGGCAGTTGCCACAGTTTTTTTTTTGTTGGGCCTTTGAATGTGTTTAAGGGAACTGCTCACAGTCTGTTGATAAAAGTAAAACGTGCAGTGGCTTTTACTGGTGTGAACGGGGTTCCACTCTCTGTGTTCTTGTATGCAGGCAGTTGCTTCAGTTTTTTTTTTTTTTTTTTTTTTTTATACCATAGATGCATATGCCAAAGATTACTCTGGTCTTCCTGCTCACCTGGCCAGCTTTACTCAGATTACTTTTCTACAACTATTACAGTCACTCTGCTTCCCAGTCATTTGCACCTTATCACTCCACCTCATACTGCACACATTACCTAAACGCTTGCTATTTCTCTTTCTCTCATACAGCACCACTAACTACAATTCCTCCTCTGTTCATTTATCTTTCTGCTCATTTCCATAATTTCTCCTTTCATGTCTCTCTCTTATCATCAATTTTTAAGGTACAGTATGTTACTACTTGTCTGTCTGTAAATTATTACTAACATCAAAAACACCCCAATTTGATCTTTTCCCTGCAACCATCATGCTATAAATACATTAATTATTATATTGCCCATGCTATGGAATAGACTTCCCATACATGTTAAGCAGAGCGCCTCACTGGCCCTCCTCAAGAGAAATCTTGATGAGTGGATGGGAAATAGAAAATTCACCCCGGGAATCACTCCAGTGCCTCTACTTGACAGAGGCAATGGGAACTAAGGTCAGGTGGCATGATGCCAGGGTAATCCTATGGGCTAGGCTTGTAAAGGCTCCAGGGCCATTAGCCTAGTACACACCTATGAACCTATGAACCTGTTGTACTATATTTTCTATTCAAAAATGTGTTTTAATTTCTCACTCTTTTTTGTGTTTTCATAGGTTCATAGGTGTTTTCTAGACTAATGACCACAATGGCCTTTTTAAGCCTAGCCATGCATCCCAAATCTCTGACAAGTTCTGATACACTTGATAAGTGTAAGCATGGGCCTGGGAGATAAACCTTTTACAGGTTACTTGTGTCCATTAGAGACATAGGTGCCAAACCAGGAATGAATTTCTGTTTTCCCATCCAATTGTCCAAGTTGCACTTGAACTGGGTTAGGGAGGAACTCTGCTTCACATGGATGGGGAGCCTGTTCCATAGATGGGGTAGTCTCTGGGATACATACCTATCTCTCTAGTAGGTCCTGTTTATATCACAGGCAAGGTTTAAGTCTTTAGAATGGGTAATTCTGGTGATGTTTGTTTGTGGATATGCAGGAGGTCCATCTGAGTGGGGTTTGACAATGCCCTGTATGCCAGGCATAGATCTCCCCTCAAAAGCCTGCAGAAGACAGAATACAGGGATAGGGCCTTGAGGCAGCCTGCAGAGGACACTTTACTTATGCTCTGGATCCTTTTAGTGAGGAAATTCTGTGGACGTTCCAATTGTTGGATATGCCTGGTTAGGTACTTACCAAAGGGGGCATTATACTCAATGATAGGTCTGATGAATGCCTAATACAGTGGAACAATGACTTCATTGGACTTAGATGCCATACCTTTGTTTATAAGTTGCACAACATGAAATTATTTCCTCACCACTGTAGACACGTGATGATCAAAGGCTAGATTACTATCTATGTGTGTCCCTAAGTCCCTGACTACTGGGTCAGCTCTAAGGGGTGTGTTGTCAATATGATAGTTACCTGGGATGAATGACTTTCCAAAGAATAATATTATGCATTTCTTGGCATTTAGTTTTAGCCCATGGTTCTGACACCAGTGGTTTGTCTGTGTCAGCCCCTCCTGGAAAACATTTGTGTGAGTGTGACATTGAATGACAGCACCTAATTTGCAATCATCTGCAAATTTAGTCAGCTAGAGACCATTGTCTTTGGCCTTGACTTCTGAGAATTAAATGCCAAAAAGGAGAGGTCCAAGGACTGATACCTGAGGGACTCCACTTATGACTGGCCTCTATTGTAGAGGTAGACTCCCCAATTCTAACTTCCTGGATCATGTCTGTGAGCCATTTGGCTATCCACTGGGTGACATACGGGTTTGTACCTAACCTCTTTAGTTTGTCAACAATGCCCAAGTGTGTATTGCATCAAATACCTTGGCCAGGTCAAGGTAGGCAGTATGAGCAATTTTGCTGTCATCCATTGCTTTGGTAACCTTCTTAAAGAAGTCCACCAGGTTGAGTAGGCATGATCTTCCCTTGATGAAACCAAACTGGGCTGGGTCCAGTGTCTGGAGGTTTGCTATATCTCTCTTGATCACCTCCATGATAATTCTTTCCATGGCTTTACATATAAGACTAATGAGACCTATGGGTCTGTAGATGGCCCACCTTTCTGCAGAAGGATGACTGTTGCCTTTCTCCATTCATGAGGCACAAAGCCTGTTTGGAAGCTACAGTTAAATAGTAATTCCAGAGGCCCTGATAGGTCATGTTTCATGCTATTTAGAAGGCATCCTTGGATATTGTCTGGGCCCATTGATGCAGTGTTCTTGGTCTTAGTGAGAACATTAAGGACCTGTTCCCTAGTGATAGTAGGGGGAATTATATTTGATGGTATTTCCTGAGAGAAGGTTGAGGGGGAGAGAGGGATAAAGTTGGGGCTGAATTTAATAGCCAGTAGGTTTGGTATATCTTCTAGCTCAGTAAAGGTGACTCCATTTACAATGAGCTCTGCATACAATTGTATATTGGTTTTGAGGTTGTGGACATAGCTAAAGAATGATTTGTGGTTGTCTTTGGCCTTACAGGCCAAAATTACCTCAAATTTGGCTTTAGTGGACTTTGTGTTCTCAGTTGTTTGTTTAGTTTGATGAGAGTGCTTTTATCCTGCTTGGTGCTGCACCTCCTAATTTTTGCCATTATTTTCTTCCTCCTGTTATACAGATGATTGATTTTGTGATTCCACCATGGTGGTTTGTTTTTTGAGTTAGTTCTGTACTTCTTCCTGGTGTGTACAGTTACCTCTATGCAGCTATTAACATGCTTGTACAGGGTTTCTGTGAACAGTTCTGCATAGGCAGAAGTGTTCTCATGGTTTATGGGGGCTTGACATTTTGCCAGGTTCTCACTTAATAGCATGAGGTTAGCCTTAGAATAGTTCCTGAATATTCTAGGTTTAGCTGGGGGTCCAGGTTTTATTTTTACTTCAACAGAGACCATTTTGTGGTCTGACCTTACCAGGGAAAGTAGGGATGTGCAGCAGTCTCCCATATTATTGAGGACCACATGCAGAATGGTTGCACCCCTGGTTGGTGTACTGACTATCTGGTCCAGGAAGTTTGTGTTTACAAAATCCAGGTATCTCCGTGCACGTATGTTTGGTGTCATACAGGATTTCCAGTTAATAGTGGAGTAATTCAAGTCACCCATGAATATGGTATTAGGTTGGATGGTTAGTGTTTCTAAAAATCTTATGTTCATGTAAGAAATATTTAAAAATCATGTAAATGAGCTCATGTACAGATGTTTTGCATTCTGATTATAAATATGCATCAAATGTTTAACATAAATATGAAGCTTTTTTCCATGGGCCTCCACTGAAAATATATTTTACCCAGTCAGACTTTTCCTGGTCAGTGAAAACAAATAAATAAATGCTTTCTGTTTGCCCTTAGCACAGGCAACCTTATATGTGTTTATAGTAATCCAAAGTCAAATTGTCATGTTGAACACAATAACTAGCTATTATTATGTGATTTCCTTATTAGACTATGAGGGTGATTTATTTTAGTTTTGCATCTTGGTATTTCTCATTGAAGTTCTGCAACAAACAGAAGGTTGATTTTGAGACATTTTGAGAAACAGGATTAGTAATGGCTGTTAAAAATGCCTCCTGTTTGGATTCTGTTATGTAATAGACAGGTTGGATGATATACTGGCTAAATAAAGAAAAAAACTGTTAAATGGTAAATGGGATAGATAATACAATTGCTAAATAAATAAAAAAAATACTAATAAAAATTAAGTTAACTTGTCTTGTTTGCATATGCAGTGCTAAACTGAGAGAAGAGGACCAATCTATGGTACCACAGAAACTTTATTTCAACCACATCTTTGGCTCAATTCAAGAAAAGTATTTTATTTTACTATTTGTACACATGGCAAGATGAAACAGTTTGCAATAGATACTGGTAAGTAGGCATCCATCTTTTATTGCAAACAGAGAGGCAACATGAACAATATCTACATAATATAGAACAATTAGTTCAAACTATCCCATTTCAGTCTGAATTTAGATCAGAGAACCATTTTTGCCAAATGTTGAATCATTAGCATAAAGATTTAGTAAACATGATGGTAAGTAAGTTACCAGGAATAAAGTACACTTATGTTATTAGAGGTGCTCTGCATCCACACTGATTTGGTCAGGTGATGTCAGCACTGGGCAACAGTGGCATTTACTGCATTCTGCAGGAAAGTTTAGCACCTAATTTTGGAACTGTTTGCATTCCATGAAGAATCTGAGGTCTGTCCCCTCAGCTCTTTCTTTGATGCCAGTGAAGTGGAAATTATTTTGCCTTACTTGATCTTCTATGTCCTGGCACTTTAATCAAGGGTTTCAGTCATTGCCTCCTTTGCAGAGGTTATGCGAAGTGAAGGCTGCAGGGTATCTCTAAGATCTTGTAGCTGGTATGAGTGAAATGATAAGGTGCTTTGCAGCTGATTTTAGTTCAGATATGAAATAGTAACTCTATCATCTCTCATAGTACACTGATTGTTTGTCTGCACTGCTAGATTAGGATCGGTGCCTATATTGGTGACTGCAGGATGGACATCTTCAGACCAAGATGTACAAAGGTTACCTTTGCTTTGATTACACTGTTGAGACTTTCTTCTCATTCAGGCAGGTCTTCCCTTGCTGTAGACCATTCCAGTAGTATGTTGCTGTCTTATCAGAACAAATATCCTGCTTTTTTGTAATTATATACAAAAATTGACCAGAGCTCATCCACAACACATGCTTTCGGCTATCCATCCAGACTGGCAGTCCCTTTGTCCCTATGTTTATTGTTTCAGACTGAATTTATAGTATATGTCTACTTATCTCTGTTACTTTCTTGTCAAATTGTATGCTGTAGTACCAATTTTGTATTTTGCACTTTATTGTATTTTTGTATTTTAAGCTCCCAGGCTGAAACTGTAATTGGTCCAAAGAATGCAGTGTTCTAGCCTGATTAACACATTTAAACAAAATAAAATAAAATAAAATAAAATGAAATGAAACAAACCTGTATGCGACTCAGCAAAGATAAAAATCTCAAACCAAACTGGTGTGCAAATGAATACATTCTTAAAATAATATTTGGCTATATAAAACAAATCTTACTGTTGATATTAATGAGGGGATGTGATTAATGAGGGGATGTGTCTTGCAGTCTGACTCTGAGACCAAAGTTACTTTTCTTTTCTTCCTTTTTTAACAATCTCTGTTCTGCCTTTTTATACACCACATAGCAATTCCAAGTGTTGCTTTTCTGCAGTCATTTCAAAATGCTGTATACTGCTTCTTCATGACCATAAAATGCAAAGCAAAATGTTACAGCTCCTCTTTGATTCTTGCACCCAACCTGCATTATGGTACAGGTGTAGGCTATGTTATTTCTATGATACATAGCATCATACACCCAACCTGCATTATGGTACAGGTGTAGGCTATGTTATTTCTATGATACATAGCATCATACACCCAACCTGCATTATGGTACAGGTGTAGGCTATGTTATTTCTATGATACAGAGTATCATACAGCAGAACTGTAGGGTATAGCAGTTGCAAGGGACATAGAAGTGTACAATAGAGTTGTAGGTTGCATGCGTTTTAATACATACACCATTAGTTCTAATAAGTATCCCTCCCTCTAAAGCCTAGAGCTCTGCCGTATGCTGTTATATACTGCAAAAATAATGCAGCCTATAATAAACATTTGTTTCTAACTATGAATGCTAAAAAGACAAGCAGCTCCATTAAAGTAAATGATAGAAAAGTAATAACATAGTCATTCAGAGAAATTATAGACAGCAAGTAAAAAAAAAAAAAAAAAAAAAAAAAAAGATAGAAGGTTCATGAATTTGTTTCTGTTCACCCACAAATATTGTTTGTAACAGTTTAGAGATAGTTCTAAATCAGTGATTTTTTAGAACTATAAAAGTACAGTTTGGGGACATATGGGGAACTTGTCCAGGAATATATTTTATTGCTTTCCTGTGATTATAAAATACAAAGCATATGTCACAGCTTCACTAAGTAAACAATGTTTAATTTCCATATATGCATTAAAGCACAGAATTATTTTTATGGCACATACCAGCACACAGCAGGGCTGCAGTCTGCACTATTGGGGGGTATAGCAGACCTTTAGGCTGAATTAGGTCTAATGAGTGTTCCATTAACTGTACTAAGTATGCTGTTCTCATACTGCCTACATTTGTGCTGCCATGCATCATTTAACCAATACAGGTTACAGCTATGCAGTGTGTGTGTGTGTGTGTGTGTGTGTGTGTGTGTGTGTGTGTGTGTGTGTGCATATATGTGTGTGTTAATGTTTGTGTGTGTGTGTGTGTGTGTGTGTGTGTGTGTGTGTGTGTGTGTGTGTGTGTGTGTGTGTATTTGTGTGTGGGTGTGGGTGCATATGTGTGTGTGTGTGTGTGTGTGTGTGTGTGTGTGTGTGTGTGTGTGTGTGTGTGTGTATTTATGCATCTGTGTGTGTGTGTGTGTGTGTGTGTGTGTGTGTGTGTGTGTGTGTGTGTGTGTGTGTGTGTGTGTATGTGAATGTGTTGGGGTTATCCCATTATATATGAGTAACAGCAGTGTCTTTAAATACTTGTCAGTGAAAGTGCAGTTATGCAGTTTTTCATCTATATAACTAGTAGTAGATAAACACTGGTGTAGCACGTGGCTTTAGACTCTGCATAAGCTGTGCTTGGCAAGATGAAAGGCCTGATTAAAAACCAGACAAGGGAAAGGATAGAGATGAATAATACCGAGTAATGCAGCTCAACAGATAAAGTTTAGGGCACATAAACAGTGTGAGGAAGTATGAGCTGTAAGGAGAGCAGTGATAACGCTAACTTCCAAAAAGACGTATGACTCTGAAACAACACATTTTTTGCTGGTGCAGTGTCATCTGGTACAGCTTATCTACTAAATTAGAACACTTGAAATAACATACAGTTTATTCAGTATCTTTGTACATACTTGTGAAATAACCTGCCAAATGTAGGTGACAAAATGCTTTCCAAATTTGAAGTAAACATTTCCTCCTGCAATGCTGAGATAGTATAGCTATGTAAGTAAATTTACCATAACAACAGATGTTCAAATGATCACTTCAACAGTTGCCTTAGCTGTATGGTTAGTTTACCATAGCTTGTACTAACTGGGAGGATGAAAAATGAAGGGTCAGGAGTCCCTTGAGCATGGCCCTAGCAAAGCCTGCTGTAGACCTGGAGAAGGAATTTATTTTGTACTACATTATAAAGGTAGACACAAAGAACCAAGTTGCTGCTTCTAGAATACTGATAAAATCCAACACTTTCCAAAGGCCACAGATTAATCCAAGGCCTTGGTACAGTGAGCCTTGACCCTGCCTGGAATTGTCTTATTGATAAAGGTAAATAAAGTAACAGCATGAGATAACCATTTAGAGTTGACCTGTTTTGATACTGGTTGTCCTTCAGTCTTACTTCCATATGAAGTAAATAACTGATCAGAGTTTCTGAAAGTTTTAATTCCATCAAGATAATAACTGAGTTGTCTGTGAACATTCAGAGTAGGAGAATTATTTCAACCTCATTTTTAGTTTCTGGTAGACAGACAGAAGATGGATAACTTAGCTCAAAGTAAACTTGAATACCATTTTAGGCATAAAGAAAGGATTGCTTCTTAAGGAAACCATGTCTTTGTGAAAAATGAGATAATGTTGACCCATCATAAGAGATTGCATCTCAGATATTCTTTTTGTAAAAGTCAGAGCAATCAGCAAACATGTTTTTCCATGTTGAGAACCTTAAATCAGTCAGATGAGCTACTTCAAATTCTGCAAGAGATATCCTGTCACCAAATAGGAAATCTTTACCATTTCTCATTATATAATTTCATAGTAGCAGGTTTTCTTGCCTCCTTTAATACCTGCTGCATGTCTTCAGAATTTAGATGCCTAAAAGTTATTAAAACGCTATCATCCAGCCAGTTGGTTGAAGTTGTTTTGAGTTGAGGTGTATTAAACACCACCTGTTTTGAGTGAGAAGGTCCACTTTGTGGGGGTGCTTGTGGTAACTGCTCTTATCCATTTCCAAAATAAAATAGAACCACTGTTGCCCAGGCTAGAAGGAAGTTACCACAATAGTCTATAAAGAGTTTTGAGTCTTCAGAATGACCATGGATATCAGTAGAAAGGGTGAAAAAGCATACAGGTACATTCCAGTCCAAGGAATTGAGAAAGCTTCTGTTTTCCAGGCCTTTTTTTGCATTGACTCTTGTAGCAGAATTTTGCCAATTGATTGCTGTGAATGGAGGCAAACAGATCTATCTGAGGTATTACTCACAGCTGGATCAATTCCTGGAAGACCCACTGATTCAGTTTCCATTCATGTGGTCCTATCCTGGTACCACAAAGCTCATCTGCCATTAGATTTTTTTCTGGTGGTTTGTCAGATGCCTGTAGAGTGAGATTGTGCTGAAAAGATATATCCCAGGCTACTATGACTAGATTGCACAGAGGGTAAGATTTTGTTCATCATTGCTTGCTTAAGTACCACATTACTGTGGTATCTGTAAACAGTCATAGTCATCCTTAGGACCATAGATGATTAAGAGAGTTGATACCATTTATTAAGTGCCAACATTGGTTTTACATTTATGTGTTTTGACCTGTCTTTTCTTTTCCAAAAACCTGAACTTGTAAGTAACCATTTGAGATATCAGGACCTGCTACAGCAAGACCTGAAATACAGAGACTGAATGGATGAAAGCATGGACTTACATGTACTAAGTCCAAGATGCCATTTCTCAAAGTATTCCTTTTTTCTAGGTATGGTGATCTCAGAGTTAGTATAATTAAGTTTAGGGGATGGTGGGAGGCTTGCAGCCCACATGGGGATGTCCAGGGAGGGGGTTGACCCCCATGCAAAAAGAAGTTTAAGGGAGAAGAAGAAGAACAGTGATTTTCAAAATTCAGTTTTCCCATGCGTTTTTGGTCTTTGTTTCTGCTTGCTGGCGCTCTGCATTTTGAGTGGTGACATTTCAGTAGGGAACCCATTTATATCCCATTAACACTGCTCACCAAATCTGAGGCATCTGTAGTTGCAGATTCTGCTCAAGATGGAAAGGAAATGGGAGATATGAATTCTGATAAATTTGGTCTCCAGACAAAAAAAAATCTCCTTTTCAATAACCCCCAAAACTGGAAACTGTAATGAAAGGGCATGTGGATGTTGGGACCATACAGATTTTAGATACCAGTGGATTTTCTCATGATAGAGGACTCATGATCATCATAGAAGCCATGTGACCCAGAATCCTTAGGAATTCCCCTGTTGAGAAAGTAGTCTTTAATGGAAAAACTCAGGAATAGATCTTGATGCAAATCTAAATTTTTCCAGTGGAAGAAAAGCTCACTCAACTGAGGTATCTAGGAGACACCCCAGGAAAACAATCCTGTGAGAAGGAGTCAAGCAAGACTCTTGTATGTTCTCCTGGAACCCCAGTCCATGTATGAGATTCCTTTACCCAAGTGAGAGATTCCAGACATTTTGAAAAAGATTCTGCAGACAAGCAAGTTGTCTAAAATAAGGAAAAATGTGAATACCTTGCAGTCTGCAGTAGGCTTTCACTGGTGCTAGACAATTATAAATACCCTTAGTGCAATGGATAGAACAAAGGGTAATGCAGACAACTGATAATGTGATCTAGACACAGAAAGCCTTAAGAAGCACCTGGAAGCTGAATCTATAGGAATGTGATGATATGCATCTTTTAAGTCTAAGGTCACCAGAAAACTCAAAATAGGGAATAAGGGGTAACACACTGTGAAAAAAAATAACATTTTGGACTTGGACACTATCACAAACAGATTTAGAAAGGAAAGATCCAGAAGTGGACTCTATTAATCCCTTTTCTTGGCAGCAGAAACATTCTTGAATAAAACCCTCTTCTTATCCAAGGGGGAGGAACAGCTTATATCATCTCCTGTGACGCAGGTGTTGAAAGAAAGATGGGAAAAGAGGAGTTTGGTCTGGTGGACGAGAGGTAATCTTCACTGCCACAGTGGCCTTTGGGTTATCTGCCAAGGTAACCCAATACTGGCTAGCTTTCAAAAGCTTCTCTCATCCTGTGACAGCTGATTGGCTGAGAACTTCCTAAGAGGGAAGCCTTGAGCTGTCACAGGGAGTGGGCATTCAGGCTTTCTCATTTCCACAAACAATTACAGGAAAGTGCTTAAAGTAGAATAGTCCTGCAAGAGTAAATTTGCAGCCAATCACAATACCATATAAAATGCAAATCCAATAAAAACTGAGTCAAAGAGAGTGAAATCCACCTCAGCTATGTACAATCTAGGGGATGGCAAGTGGATGCTGCCACTGAGACAGTGAGGAATTTTTAACAGCTACTCTTACAAGTACGTAAAACTTCCATAACTGTATTATGGTCATCATTCCCACTGTCTCATTGTTATTTTGGTTAGAATCTCAAAGCTTACCCTACCTGGAAGGTGGAAGGATAAGGATCCAGGAGACCCTGGAGTATCGACCTAGCAAGGCCTACTCTGGACCTTGAAATTGAATCCAGTTTGTAGTGATTTGTGAAGGTATGAACAGAGGACCAAGTTGCTGCCTCTTGAATGCTTCTAGAGTCCACCCTTTCCAATATGACACTGAAGAGAATAAGACCCTAGTTGAGTGAGTCTTAACCTTACCTGGAAGAGAACTAAGATGGTGGGAGGAACAGCATAGAATAGCAGAGGACAACCATCATGCAATAGCTTGCTTAGCGATAGATTGACCTTTCTTATCCCCTATATAGAAAGCAAACAGGAGTTCAGTATTTCTAAAAGGCTTTTTTGTCAAGGTAGTATGTGAGCTGCCTGTGTGCATTCAAGGTAAGTAGAATCTTTTCTCCCTTGTTTCTTTGGATCTGGATAGAACACTGTGAGAGTGATAGCTTCATTCAAGGTAAATTCAGAAAAAAACTTTAAGCATAAAAGATGGATTCATATGTAAACCTGTCCTTGTGAAAAATCAGGTGGGTTGGTACACCATGAGACCTAGCAGCTCAGAGACTCACCTTGCAGATGTCAGAGTAATCAGTAAAACAGTCTTCCAAGTAATGAACTGTATATCAGCCTTACAGGAAGGTTCAAAAGGAGATAAGGTCAATTTTTCAAGAACAAAGCTAAGATCCCAGGGAGGAGGAATGTTCCCTTAAGAAGATGTCACATGTAACAATCTTTTCATAAACTGACCACAAAAAGAGATGAAAAAGGGGGGTCTATGGGAAGACAAGCTGAGACATATGCAAGATGGAAGCAAATGGCAAACCATGTTTAAGTAGCTCACACAAATATTTCAAAACCAGTGAGGTCTAAACCCTTTCAGGACCTCTGTTATTAGATAGACACCACCTAGAAATCCTCTTTCCCTTGGAAATGTAAGATTCCTTAGTTGCAGGTTTTATTGTCTCCTTAAATACCTGCTGCACATCCTTACAGAACAAGTGCCTAAAAGGTATCAAAATATAATTATCAAGGCTGTCAGTTGCAATTGCTCTAAGTTGAAGTGTACAATTTGCCCTTGATGCTACAAGCAGATCCAGTTTGTGAAGATACTTATGTTAATCGCCCTTGACTAGTTTCATTAAAATGGAAAGCCAACTCTGCCTGGGCCAAAAGTTGGTAACTACAATGATCTTTGGTAATTCTTTCTGAATCTTTAGATGTACCTTAGGAATCATTGGAAAGGGTGGAAAGGCATACAGCAATATTCCCTAACATGAGAAGGATAGCGTGTTTGTCTTCTAAACATGGCTGCAAGAATGTCTTGAACATATTTTTTCAGTTGTCTGTTTTGAAAGGAGGTGAACAGATCTACTTGAGGTATTCTCTACATCTGGATCAAGTCCTGGAAGACTTGGAGTCTCCACTCATGAGGGACTGTCCAGGATCTGCTTAGTATGTCTGCCACTGTGTTTTGCTATGATGAAATGTATGATGCCTGAAGAGTCAGAGAATGCTATAGGCCACCTCCCAGGCCATCACTGCTAACCAGCAAAGAAGGTATGACCTTGTACCCCCTTGCTTGTTTAGATACCACATCATGGTAATGCTGTCTGTAACCACTAGAAGAGGACACAAAATCCAAAATGGTGAAGATCTTTTTAAATCTTGAATCACTGCTAAAAATCTTTTTTATGTTTTTTGTGCTTCAACATGTCCTGAGGAACCCACAAGCCTTGGGCTTGAACTTCCATTTACAATGCTCCCCACACAAAATCTGAAGAGTTCGCCAGGACAGATTGGACTGGGGTCAGAAGAGAGAGAAAGAGGGTCCTGGATTTAGGGACATTTGATCCCTCCATCACTGCAGTTCCTGTTTCAAAAATCCCAATACTGGTACCTGGAAATCCAAGGAATGAGGGTGCTGCATCCAACAACTTTTCAAGTACCATTGAACTTTTCTCTTGTGTAGTCTGGCTAATAGTATCATGGGGATCACTGATGCCATGAGGCCAAGAATTCTGAGGAACTCTTTTGCTGAGGCCACATCTAAAAGAGAGAAATCCAAGAACATGTTCTGATAAGCAACAACTTTATCTTCTGGCAGGAAGGCCATCCTTTTTACTTTGTCTATCAAACACACCAGAAAAATAATTTGGTGACAGAGTGAGGCAGGACTTTTGAAGGTTCAGTTTGAAGCCCAGATGGGAAAGGGGAGGGATGCAATCTTGTCTAAGGACTCCAAGCACTTGGATACAGAATCTGCATAAATCAGCAAGTAATCTAAATAAGAAAAAACATGTTGATGTCTAGGGTTCTGCAATAGGCAACAACTGGGGTAAGACACTTTGTAAATACTGAAGAAGTATTAAATAGCTCACAGGGTAATGCAGAAAATTGATAATATAAGCCAGATGCAGCAAATCTCAAAAATATCCTTTAATTGGGAAGAATAGGAATATTTATTTTATATTTGTTGACCGGGTTTGTCCGACTGGGCTACAATTGCCCGTTTTCAGTAGAGACCAGAGGAGAAAAGCTCCAATAGAAAAATAGAAATTTTACATATTGAATACATATAGAAATACATTCATCAGTACCACAGATTACTGCATTACAGTGTCATACATTAAACTGTGGCAAGTGAAATACATAAAAATACATTTGTCAAAGGGATACATTCATAATTATCTACTATATACATAAAAGTGCAACAGTTACATAGCTGAAATACTTTACTAGTTATATTTGTACAGTGATGTACCAAGAGGAGAGGATAAAGTAGTAAGTTTGTTTATTGAAGGGAAGGAAGAGAGAAGAGAAGTAGAAGGTTATAGGGGAGTGTTTACGGGGGATAATTACACTGGCAAGTCCATTTTTTATGAAGGTATTTTTTTGTTGCAGTTTTGAATTGATTGGTATGTTCAAGAGATCTTATATCTAGTGGTAGGCTATTCCAGGCCTTGGAAGGGTTAAAGCTATAGACTAGGTGACCCATTTTGGTCCTTGGTTTGTAGATTTTTAGTAGGCCTTGTTCAGAACTGTGGAGTAATCTAGTGGGTAGGTAATGAGAGATTAGAGATGAGATAGTTGGACAGAAAGAGGGTTTGTAGAGAATGGAGTGAATAATCTGAAAGTGATTATACTGAAGCAGGTTAGGTAATTCTAGCCAATTTAGTTCTTTTAGTGAGAGACAGTGATGGAATTTGTAAGAATTTTGGGCAGCAAATCTGGCAATCCTGTTATAAGTTGTTTCTAACTTGTTTGGTAGTCCAGTGTTGAGGCTGGTGAGAATTTGGGAGCTACAGAGTAAAGTGGGTAAGAGGAAGGCATTTGAAAGGGTTAGTTTTGCTGTTTTGGCAAGATATTTTTTGTTTCTATAGAGGAGACGTAGCTTGAGATGTGTTTTTCGGATACAGTTACTGACGTGTAAATCAAAGGTTAGTCTATCATCAATAGTAACACCTAAGAGTTTTGTACTGGTGTCCACCTGTATGTGAGTATTATTTTGTGACAATATGGAGAAGGAAGACTTTATGTGGTTAAGGTTTTTAGGGAGAAAGAGTAGTAGTTTGGTTTTCTTTGGGTTAAGGATAAGTTGATTTTCGGATAGCCAGTTTTCTACAGAGTTAAGAGGACTGTGTGTGTGATTTTAGTTGAGTTGGTGATTCGGCAATAGTGATAAGTGTAGAATCATCTGCATATTGTATCACTGAGGATCCAGGACAGGAAGAGTAGAGAAGGCTGGTAAAGATGTGAAAAAGAAGTGGCCCAAGGATGGAGCTTTGTGTAACACCCATTTTAACAGGAAGAAGATGGGAGAAAGCTGAGAGCCATTTGACTGATTGGAGTCTATCACAGAGAGGGAGAGAGCTGTTAAACCAAGATATGGTGTATGGAGAGAAGTGTAAGTTTGCTAGTTTAAGGAGAAAGATTTTATGAGAGACTGTATCAAAGGCTTTAGAGAGGTCAATGAAGAGACAGGAAATAAGTTTGTTACTGTCTCTAGCTAGTGATACAGAGTTTAGGAAAGACAGGAGAGCTGTAGTAGTGCTGTGCACAGGACAAAAACCATGTTGGGTAGGTGTGAGTAGATTTTCTTGCAGAAGGTAGTGTAAGACTTGATTGTGTATACATTTTTCCAGAATTTTGGAGAGTGGTGAGAGTATGGCTACGGGTCTAAAATTAGTTATATCTATGGAGTTTGTCCTTAAGATCTAGAATCACCTTGAAACAGTGGCATGGAAGCAACGCTAGGAATGACTATAATGACAGCATTTTGAATTTTGCAACTTTTACAAAGGTGTTTAGAAAGAACAAATCTACGATGGGTAACCAGGAGTGCTCTTTTTTGGTACCAAAAAGATTCTGGAGTAAATTCCTTTGCCATTTTGTATCAGAGGCACTGGTTCTGTGGTCCCTGCTTCTACCATATGATGGAGCACTAGGTAGGGAAAACAGCTCTGTCTGGTCTGGTAGGTGTAGAGGAATTCCCTGAAAGGGGAAAGATTCTCTATTCACTTCCAAGTGTATCCTCTCCAAATTATTCTCAGAACCCAATTGTCTGAGATTGCTTGCGGCTAGGCTGCAGGGTCAAGAGAAATCCTGGGGGAAAGGTGAAGACAATGAAGGTTGTGGGGGCATAGTGGTGTCCTGTGACTTGACATAGTCATTCCTTTGTACAGGATTGATTCTTTTTCGGAAAGGAACCCATCTTGTTTGGTTTGAACAATTATCCTCTTGCCATTTTCTTTGGGATACCTGATTTTTGTGTGGCTGGGATTTTTTTTTTGTTTTCCCCCTTGAAGAAAGACATCTTGTTTGGGGATAACTTAAGTACATAAAACATCCCAGATATCCCATGCATTAATTTTCCTCAATCTTTCCCTGTTTAAGAATTTGTGTAAGAGGGCCTAAGCACCAATTCAGAACTTAAAAGTGCTGTCAATATTTTGGCTTTTAAATCATCAGAGAAGTTTTGATTACATAGCCAAGCATACCATCTTAATACTACAGAGACTATATTTGCACATTCAAGCACACCTTTGAAAGCATGTTTGAAAACCTGAGTCAAATTAGAAACAATTTAATTGATATAATACTTTTGCTATGCTGGTAAGGATGGAGCAAAGTCATCCAACCTGTAAGCACACTGTAAAATAAATTTCCACATATAGCCTTGATAATTTAACATTCTAAAGGCTAGATTATTAGTAAGAGGCATCTTTTTGCCCTGAAGATCTAGACATTTTCCCTTTTTAACAGGATGTGTTGGATTAGATGAAGCCAAGGACTTTTTATATGAGCAGGCAGCTATTATTTGGGGTCAGTAAAAGTCAACATCTTGAGGTTATATTAAATCTATTACACAAATGTGATTGTAAGAGGAATATTTCAGTTTGTTGCCCCTGACTGCAGACCCAGTTGTGCCTGATTTGCTGTATCTGAAATCATCTTCTACTCCAACTGCTGCTATTTCATCACTTAATGTGGCATTACTAGTGCTGCAAGTCAACATTATACTTAACAGATGTTAAATGTATGGTCATCCTGAGCAAGCTCTGCACAGCACTTGTGACTTACTTGTCTTCATCAGAATGTGGCTTAAAGAACAACATTTTGATTAATAAACATGCCGTTTAATGCATATATCATGCAGTGAGGGTGTATTTAGTCCCTGTACTGCATGTGTATGTCACTAGGTCATGCATTCTGACAGTCCACATTGGAAGGCTAAAGCCAGCGATTTCAGAACTGTGCACTATACACCAAGCTCACACTTAGCACCTCTGCATACACACACACTTACAAGTACACACGTGCTTGTGCAAGAGCTCACATATGCACACAGGTGTGCATATTCTCTCTTCTATGTATAATAGGATTGTATCTTAAAATACATTAAAGATGTAATGCAGATATACATTTAGCATGCTACACTGTATATTTTTCCTCAGGTACTTGGCAGTATAAAAAAACATTTGCCACTCTCGACACACTGCCACTGATGGTCCTGGTCTAACACTGTTATTTTGCATATTTGATCCAGTACTCCTGTATGACACATTTGGGTTAAGTATAATATAAAAATAAATTACTAGCTAGTTGCATACATTTGTACATGTTTACACAGTCTGCCATTAATTCCATTCTTACATCTACAAGTGCAACATGTGGTGGCCTTGTGCTGGATAAAGGCCGCCAATCAAAACTTCATTTGTACACTAAGATGCGCAATGTGTATGCCTGTCTACACTAGTACTGTACTGTACAGTGCTTTTACATGTCTCATCTACAAATCCTGTAAACTGATTGCATTGCAATGTTTTATACAATGTGCAGGCTGTCTGTGTGATATGTGCAGAACATCTGTCTGAGGTACACTATTCATTACATGGCAAGAAGTAGTTCTTGGCATATTTGTGGCTAAGTGCAGAATACCTCTAACTTTTTGTCATTAAAAGAAGTTATGTAGTCACCATAATGTTCCATCTGTGTTGTAGATCTTCATTCATTCTTGATGAATTAGACTCAGTTCCGATCTTCGGAACTCGCTCAGCCATTATACAGCTCACTCCAACCAAAAAAACTCTTGAGCTAAGACTCTACCCATAATGCCCCTTTCTCCATTACCTCAGATCAAGTTTGCAGATCATAGCAAGACTATACATAGAAATTGTAAGCAGAAGCAATGTCCAAGGTAACAACTCTATGTAAACCCAGGACAAGGGTTTGATCCTCCAGGAAATCCACAGGTGGGGGATGGTGGGTAGGATGTCAAGAATGAGTGAAGATCGACAACACAGATGGAACGTTATGTTGAGTACATAATTTCTTTATCTGATGTCAATTTTCGTTCATTCTTGACGAATGGGACAGACTCCCCAGCTACTTTAGTTCCTGGGTGGCCTTATGGAAGGATATTCCTGAGAACAATAGAACCAAAGGATGCTCTTCCCCTGGAGACCATATCCAATTTGTAATGAGTGATAAAGGTATGAGGCATACCCCAAGTTGCAGCTGCACAAAATTCATCTATAGAAGCTTTTGAATGAAAAACTGCTGATATGGCAACTGATCTGGTTGAATGTGCTTTAACAGGGCCAGGTAACTTTTGGTTGTTATGTGCATAAATAAAGGTAACACAATCTCTCAGCCATTTAGATAAGGTCACTTTTGATACAGCTTGTCCCACTGTTGGACCAGGAAAAGAAATGAACAATTGATTTGATTTCCTGGACTCTTTAGTCCTGTTCAGGTAAAAATGTAGTTGTCTATGTATGTCCAGTAAGTGTAAGCAATAGTCACCTTTGTTGGAAAACTTGGCGAAGAAAACCCGTAACTCAATAGTTTGATTAATATTAGAATCAGAGACCACCTTAGGAAGGAAGGAAAGGTTAGTTCTCAATGACACCCTATCTTTATGAAAGATGATTTACTGGGGTTTTGCACATGATGCCTGGATCTCAGAGACTCTTCTAGCAGAAGTGATGGCTAGTAGAAAGAGTTTTCCAGGAAAGGAATTTAAGGTGGCAGTTAACTGTTGGTTCAAAGGGACTGAGGTAGTATTAAAGATTGCAAAACCAAGGTGAGACCCCATCGAGCTAAGGGATCTTTGAATGAAGGTTTTAGATGTAAAACACCTTTGATAAAGACCTTGCACAGGCAATGGGAAATTAAAGGATGATCATCATAGTCGTTGTGAAAATTGGAAATGGCTGCTAACTGGACTCTAATGGTGGTAGCATAGGCCCCTTGGTCAAACAAAGTGGTTAAAAATTGCAAAACATTTTCAACAGGTGCTGAAAAGGGATCTAAATTGCTTTCAAAGGCCCAAATTGAAAATCTCTTTTATTTACTGGAATAGAGTCTCCTGGTGGAAGGCCTATGGGAGGCCAGAAGAATCTTTTGTATTGGGGAAGTTATATTATTCTGCCTGGTGATTAATGAAACTGGAAGAACCAAGCTGTGAGCTTGACAGTGCATGGATCGGGGTGTATCAGTCCCTGCAGGTACGAGAGCAGGTCTAGAACTGGGTCCAGAATCCATGGATGGTGAATCAAGTGAGGCCATAGAAAGGGGAACCAAATTTGCATGGACCAGAAGAGAGCAATGAGAATCACTTTGCTTTTCAACCTTTGGGCTTCCTTTAGGCAGAGGCATATGAGGGGAAATGGAGAAAAGTCATAAAGAAGACTCAAGGTCCAATTGAGAAGGACAGCATCTCTTGGGGACTCCCCCTGAGGGGGGATTAGAGCAAAGTACTGCTGCACTAGTTATTCATTGGGGAGAAGAGATCTCAGCAAGGTTGGCCCCATTGGTGAAAGATTTCCTTTGCCACTTTAGGATTGAGAGACCATTCATGAGGCAGTAGAATGTGTCTGCTCAGCTTGTCTGCTATCATGATGGAACTCCTAGGATATGTGTTGCCACAAGAAAGTGATTGGAAGATATCGCCAGTTGCCACACTCTGAGAGCTTCCTGGCAAAGGGGGTAGGATTTGGTTCCACCCTGTTTGTTGATGTACCATACCACTGACATGTTGTCTGACTGGATTGCAACTGTTCCCAGAGGAAGAGTAGATTTAAAGCCTTGCAATGCTAGGAGCACTGCTCTCATTTCCAGCACATTGACGTGCAAGTTGGCCTCTTGTGGAGACCAACTGCCTTGAACTGTTCTTCCCAGATAATGCTCCCCCACTCCATCTGGGAGGTGTCCATGGTCACTATGACCTTGCAATGTGGAGAAATAAAGGGATGGCTCATTAGAGTTTCTTCTGACTGCATCCACCAGGATAGATCCTTTTTGCAATGTCCTGTTACTAAGATCGGTTGAGTCATCGGATGAAAAAAAAATGATTGGGAGGCCAGAAGCCATTGAAGTATCCTCATGTGAAATCTTGCTAAGGGAACTAAGGTGATGGCCACCACCATAGACCCTAGGCACTTTGTTTTTTACTAGAATGAGCTGTACTTGAGACCTTATCTTTTGGAGCCTGTGAAAGGGTAGAGAAGCTATACATGAAACTGTTTTGAGCTGGGCTCCTATGAATTCCAAGTCCTGAGTAGGAGACAGCTATGAGTTTTTATTGTTGACTGTTATGCCCAGGGCACTGAACAAGTGCATGATGAAGTCTCTAGCTTAAAGCAGTAGATGCCTGGTAGGGACAGTGAAGAGCCAGTCATCTAGATAAGGAAACACCCAGAATCTGTGTAGTCTCATGTGGGCTGTGACTGCTGCCATGCATTTGGAGAACACTCTGGGGGCTGTGGTGAGACCAAAGAGCAGTGCTCTGAACTGATAATGACTGGCAGAGATACCTTCTTGAGTGTTTGTCTGTCTTTGTGTGGTAATACGTGTCTTGAAGGTCTATAGATCACATCCAATCATTTTCTCCTATAAAGGGGAGAATAGACTGAAACATGACATCTGGAATTTTGTCTGCTGAACAAACTTGTTCAGAAGGCTGAGGTCTAATATCAGCCTCCAGTCCTCCATCTTCTTTGGTACTAAAAAGAACCTGGAGTAAAATCCAGATCCTATTTGGTCTGGGGAAACCTCTTGGATGACTCTTTTTTTTCTAGCAGCTTTTGAACCTCTATGGCTGCTTGATCCCTCTGATTGAGTGGAACATCAGGGATTTTTCTCAGTGATCTCAGGAAAAGGGTGAAAGGAATATGATAACCTCTGATAATGATTCTTTTTTGAGTGCAGTGGCAGTCTTACCCCGACTGCTTCCAGAAGTAAGCAATTGGGCTTCCCTTCAGGAGCGTTGGTAGGGTTGTCTAGAAGAGGAGTCTCTAGAGCTCTGGGTTTGCAGTCCACCTCTGCTATGGGGTTGGCATCTTCCATTTGAGCTCCCCCCTCTGCCCTGAGGGGAGCTACTGTCACATGTGTCCTGGAAAGTCCCTTAGGACTTCTTGAACCACATCTTTTCACTCCTCAGATTCCTGGAGTAGGATCGCCGAGGAACAGAAAAATGAATGCCCACAGCAGACAGGGCCTTTCCATCCTTTTTACACCTGGCTAGTGTGTCCTTTACTTTGGGGCCAAACAAAAATGATCCATCAAAAGGGGCACTGAAAAAGGAAGACTTGAAGGGCTCCACAAATTCACATAAGCGCTTCCAGGCATGGCTCCTTATGGCAACACCTGAACCCGATGCTCTGGTGTACCCTTGGCTGTGTGAGCAATGAGCTACATGGAAGAATTCGATATAGATTCCAGGGTGGGCAGCTGAGAGGCGACCTTATCCTGCACCTTGTCAGACAATGCTCCCATGAGAGTATCTGAGAATAGCTTAATCAGATCTCTCTGGAGTCTAGTAAAATGCACCATGAAGTTCAAAGACCTGAATGTGAAGGTAAATAAAGCATAGACCTGCTTTCCAAATCTGTCCATCATCCTAGACTCCCAGTTTGGAGGATGGACAGGAGAACTCTCATTGGCAAGTTCCTTCTTGGTGGCAGTGCTAAAACCTTGGCCAAATACTGGATGTCTTCAGGAGGTGATAACATTTTGTTTGGTCTCCAGGGGAATAGGCTGTATTGAGTCAGGGGCCTTCCAAGCCCACTGAGTGATCAGCTTAATAAGATTGACAGTGGGTGGGGTCACACAGGAAGTAGATGGTCGAGCACCAAATGCTTGAAAGTACATGGATTCCTCTGAGGTCAAGTCTTGGGGCTTCCAGTTACCCCTCTGCTTGAGAATCTCTAGGATGTCTGCAAAGGAGAGATCTTCAGGGGGTGACTGGGGGGGACCTTCCTCTTCATCAAAATCTGTGTCCTCCATGACAGAGTCTTCTGGGGAATCTAGGTGCTTCCTCTTGCATGTCTTCTTATGGAGGCAGGTTCCTCAGAGGGGATTTCTGAGGAAGACTCCAAAGTAGAGGGGTCCTGAACATGGGTAACTTGAAGCTTCAGTGCTCACTATCCTGTTGTGGAAACTGGTGTCAGCTCTGGACCAGAAGTTATGGTAATGCAACACTTCAATGCCAGAGGAACCAGCTGAGAGTCTGTAGAGACTAAAGCTCTCTCCATTACCTGGAAGGCAGGACCCCCAAAGAAGAGTGGGAGCCCAGAACTGAGAAAGACCACTTCGGAACTGAAGTCACACCCCATCCCCAGAATCTGCCCTCTGAAGCAGGAGCCAGGGAAGAACCCACAACTGAAAAAGTCCTGTGAGCCAAGGTCAGCTCTGCATAAAAACAGGAGCCGATCCAAGACCCTCAGAACCAGCAGTTGAGTCTTGGCCCCAAGAATCTGTCAGTTCCACGGAGGGAACCGAAGAAGTCAGAGCAACATCCAGTGCTGAGGTAGGGATGGCTAATGGCACCAGAACAGCTGGTACCAGGGGGGGGATCGAAGTGCTAGGCTCAGAAGCTCCAGTGCAAGTCAGAGAATGAGACAGTGTAGGAGTCCTTGTTGAAGATATCCCAACTGCAGGAGGAAGAGGAGACTGAGAAGGGACAGAAATACCTCTGGCCACCAACAGCTGATCCACAATCTCATAACATATACTTCAGAGAGACTCCTGGAGGATCAAACAGGTAATCTTGAAGGAGACCTAGGTCATTCCCACAAGGGACTGGGCAACTGGCCCACAAAGGGGTCTATGGAAGGTGAATACCTCTTCTAGGAAAAAGATTTAGATCTAGTTCTGGCACTGAGAGGGTGGGCGGAACCTGCTGAGGCACCATTGAAGAAGTCAGCACCGAACTGGAAACTAATGATGGTGGTGCTGATGCTAGTGCCAAAGGCACTGTAGTAGCAGTAGTGAATGCCAAGGATTCTTTAAGTTGTAGCTTTGGTTCCTTTGCATTCAGTTCTGTGGAGGTAGTTGGAACCATAGCCTTATGTTTTTGTGCCACCGGTGCTGTGGGAGGTGCAGGTACCAAGTGGCTCTTCTTTTTGCAAGGGTCTGATTTTGGAGGAGAATCAGACTTGGACAAAGCTTCACTAAAGGTAGTTTTCAACAAGCCCTTCAAAATGAGCTTATTCCAATGCTCAGACAAGACCCGGTTACTAAAAGCTCGGCAGATGTTGCAGTTTTGGTCAAAATGAGATGCTCCTAGACAATAAACACACAAAATATGCCCATCAGAATTGGGCATCTTTCTTCCATGTCTTGGCATTGTTTAAATCACGAAGGGCCCTTGTAATTTTCCACCATTCAAAAAAAAAAAAAATAGTGTCTAAAGGTAACAACTAAAGGTAACAACTAAACAAACCAACACACACACACACAAAGGACAGGTGGAAGGTCTACCAATGATGGTAGAGGTGAAATACCGAAGGGTGTAAGAGAAAGAAAGAAGGAAGTACCAATGATGGTACTAAGAATTAATGCAAATGATATGAAAGGCAGGAGAGAGGTTATCAACAATGGTAACAGAGATTACCAGAGGTACAGGGTAGAGTATCCAAACACACACTCATGACAAAATTATATGGTATAATCTAGAAAATATATATCTCTATAGATAGTGAAAATACAAGAAATTTTTAAGACTTTGCTGAGAGCAATGGCTGACGTGTCTTGGTGACAGAGAAGGAAACAAGAACTGGAGGTAATAGACAGAGAGGCATTATGGGTAGAGTCTTATATTGAGAGTTTTTTTGGCTGGTGCGAACTATATAACAGCTGAACCGGTTCCGAAGATCGGAACTGAGTCCCATTTGTCAAGAATGAATGTAGACTGCCAATATCAGATCACTCATGTACCTTGTGACTTATTTCAATAAATACTGGAGCTTTGGTGCAGCCAGTGTTGCATGTTCTTTAACATCTTGGCTGCATTTTACTCAAGCTTGTGGGTATAGCAAGGGCCCTTGATAGCAGTGACATAAGACATTGGTCAGCTACAGCTAAGACAATGCTATTTTGTATATTTCCATTCTTTCTGTGGGAGTTGCATACCTCTGGTTTATTAATGCAATGACTTACCTATGATAGATGAAGTAATACCCCACAAGGGTAGAACAATATAGGATTTATAAGTAAATTTAGCCAGCATGTGTGTGTAAGTCTTACTTCAACTCCAGATGAGACTTTGCCATTACTATTAGATAATGGCACACCTCATCACAAGAGGTTTCTCATCCAGAAAAAAAGAGGTCATTGTTGCCCTCTGCTCATCACTTATTAGACCCATTATAGAGTACAACGCCCCTTTTGGTAAGTACCTCACAAGACATCTACAACAACTGCAAAGGCCACAGAAATACCTCAAAAAGAGGATTACCGGCCTCAAACAGATGCCCTACGCAGACTCAAAAAACTCCAGCTTTACTCCGTTGCAGATCGCCTACTCAGAGGTGATCTCTGCCTAACATACAAAACTATGTCAAACCCAGAGCCGTTGGACATGCTCCACTTAAAGAAATCCCAGTCCCTCCTAGCTACACGCTCTAGGGACCTTAACCTTGTTACCACAATAAACAGAACATGCCAGAGGGATAGAGTCCTGTCCCAGAGACTTTCCATACTCTGGAATAAACTATCTATCTATATCAAACAAAGCTCCTCATTAGCATTCTTCAAGAAAAATCTTGATGATTGGATGGGAAATAGGAAATTCACCCTGGGGATCTCTTCTGTGGCTCTGCTCGACAGTGGCATAGGAAAATAATTTTCTCGGGTGGCAAAAGCCAGGGTACCTTTTTGGCTGGGCTTGTATAGGCCCCAGGGCCGATAGCCTAGTACCTACCTATGAACCCATAATAAGGATTATGTGAAAATGTCTTACTTTTTTTAAATAACTTCACTGTGTACTGGTAGAGACCATGAAGTTTTCTGCTAAATGCACTGCACATACATGCATCCTTAAAAGTGATGACGCATATGCAATCTTTATCAGTGGATTGTATCCTGAAGTAGTACTGCTTGTGTAGCTGAAATATATAGTACATTCAGATGCATTTTATAGTTTCAAAGCATGCTGTTTAGTGGGTCTGCTAAACTTTGTAGTGCTGCAATGAAGGTGCATTTTTAAATGATGATTACAGACTTGCTGTTGGTCTCATAATGGCTGCAGGCTCAACTGTTTTAACTCTCCTGGTGACTGGTATTGATTTCCATTGTCAATCAGGTTTGACCAATGATGGGACTTGTACTTTCTGGTTATTTGAATAGTTTTGTTGGTATTTCCATAAAGTACAGTTGTGTACACTTACCATAAATGTAGATGTTCGAGTGTATTCACTGTGCAGTCATTACATTTCGGTTATCTGCTTGCAGGTAGCCCTCAGTCGGCCTGATTAACAAAGTCTTGGGTCCTGCATCAGTTGCTGTCCCTTCTTCCATGACATCGGGTCGTCAGCGGTATAAAACATGCAGCCAACGCCATTACATCAGTTTTTCCTTGCCCCAGATGTCAGGTGCCACCCTAATGGGGAGCAATTAAATATAAAAGTACAAAGATATACCTCCAACAAAAAAGCAAGTACACCAAAAAGACGTTTAAGCATAGTAAAGGAAAGTAGAGGTGTAGCCAAAGCTGTTATGGAGCTGGAGGGAGGGTAACCAGGACTGCAACAGTGTGCACAACTGCACTATGTTCTTCGTGTTTCACTGTTGCAGTCATTAAATCTGGGTAGATTCCCAAAGTTATGGTTGGGAGGAGGAATTTAGATAGCATTAGGACCAGCTATAAGGCCCTGCAAGACTGCAGTGGCAAAGCCAGCTCAGGATTTAGAGGAAATTGGCAAATGATAATGCTTGGTGAAAGTATGTACAGAACTCCAAGTAGCAGCTTCTAGGATGTCCCTGGTAGGGACGCCTCTGAGAAAGGCTGTCGAGGTAGATGCAGCCCTGGTGGAGTGAGGTCTGATCCCCTGGGGATAGGTTTTCCATGGTGCTTATAGCAGAAATGAATGCAATGGCCTATCCATTTAGAAATGGTTTGCTTTGAAATAGCCTTCCCCTCTGCCCCTGTAGCAAATTCCACCAGCAGTTGTTCATATTTCCTTTGAGGTTTAGTCCTGTCCAAGTAGAATCTAAGTTGTCTGTGCACATCTAAGGAATGCAGTATCCAATCCCCTTTGTTCTGTGGATTGGGAAAGAAGGTTGGCAAATGAATGGACTGATTAAAAGCCACAACCGATACCACATTGGGCATGAAGGATGGATTGGTTCTGAGGGACACCCTGTCCGCATGAAAGATGATGAAAGGCTCCACTGCCATAAGGGCCTGTAATTCAGATACCCTTCTAGCTGTAGTGATTGCTAAAAGGAAAGCTGTTTTCCAAGAAATAAATTTTAAGTCTGCAGTAGCAGCTGATTCGAAAGGAGGTAGAATGAGTTTCTCCAAAACAAAGTTAAGGTCCCAGGCTGGGGTTGGAGCTCTCCTGGGTGGTCTCAAATTTTTGGCCCCTCTGAGGAACACTGCTTGAGCAGTGGATGAGAGAACAGGGAAGGTTCTGTTTTATAATGAGCTGAAATGGCTGAGGCGTGGATTTTAATGGAAGAAAAGGACAGGCCCTTGTGAAGCATCTCAGTTAAGTATTAAGTAAATTGGGCGCTGCTGTGCTCATCCCTTGAGACTGGTTCCAGGCACAGAATCTTTTCCATTTTTCAGCATAAGATTTTCTAGTAGTAGGCCTCCTTGCCTCTAAAATGATATCCATCTCAGGTTTACGGAGGGATGGTAAATGAGAAAACGAGAGATTATGTAATTAGCCAGGCTGCAAGGTTCAGTGTTAGAAGCTGAGGATGCAGAATCTGGTTCTCCTGCTGAGACAACAGGGAAGGAGACTGAGGCAGGTATTATGGGGGTAACCATGACACACTGCACAAGAGAGGGTACCAGTGTTGGCATGGCCAGTCTGGAGCAATCAAAATCATCCTTGGTTTGTCGTGTTTGATTTTTAGTAGTACTTTGGAGAGCAGAGGCACAGGGAGGAAGGCACAGACTTATAGGTTTTTCCAGCCAAAGGACAGAGCATCCACTTTCCAGGCTTGTTTGTAGGGAGTCCTTTTGCAAAATTTGTCCAATTGGTAATTCTGTAGAGAGGCAAACAGGTCTATATCTGGGCTCCCCCATTTGCTTGTCAACATGTTGAAAATCTTTGGTTCCAGTTTCCACTCGTGTGGGTCCATGAGGTTTCTGTTTAGTCCATCTGCCAGTGTATTTTAATTTTCCTGGCAGGAATTGAGCATGTAGGTGCACTTGGTAGCTCAAGGCTGTGTTCCACAATGCCATGGCTAGTCTGCAGAGGGGGTAAGAATGTGTACCCCCCTGGTTGTTTATGTACCACATAACAGCGGTGTTGTCCGTCTATACCATAAGTTGTCCTGGAAGAATGTGGTCCTTGAAGGCTGTCCGAGCATTCTGTACAGCTAACATTTCTTTTTGATTGATATGCAGGTGCATTTGACTTGGGTTCCATTTGCCCTGAATGCACTTCCCTGCCAGGTGAGTCCCCCAAGCACAGTCTGAAGGAATTTTAGGCATAGGCAAGGTATGATAGGAATTACTGCTTCTAGATTCTGAGAATGTTGACACCATAGGCTTTTTAAGATACCACTGTAGTTTCCTCATATGCAGTCTTGCATATGGAATTAGAAGAATGCAGGAGGCCATGAACCCCAAGGCTTGTAGTATTTGTCTTGCAGACAGTAGGGGTTTTGTGGCCACTTGTTTGAAGTAGGTTGCCAAATGAATTTATCTGCCATAAGCCATCTGAGAAGTTGTATTCAAGCTTGCTCCCAGGAATATAATTTGTTGACAGGGTACCAGGTGTGATTTCTTTTCATTTATGGTGTACCCCAGACAAGTTAGAACCCTTTGTACAAAGGCCAGATGATTCAAAAGTATGTCCTGGCTTTCTGCCTGAATTAGACAATCGTCAAGATATGGGTATATTTGAATATTTCTTTGCCTGCAAAATGCAATAACTGGATCTAGGACTTTGTGAATACCCTGGGCACAGTAGATAAGCCAAAGGGCAGTGCAGAGAACTGACAGTGCGTGTAGCCTGCTTTGAAGCGTAGGTATCTTCTGCAAGATTCCCTAATTGGGATGTGCAGGTATGCTTCTTTTAAATCTAGTGTTGCCAACCAGGCATCTTTGCCTAGCATAGGAAGTAATTGGTGAAGAGTCAGCATCTTGAATTTTGGAATCTCTAAAAAGGTGTTTAGAGTAGGCAGGTCCAGGATAGGACTCCATGAACTGTCTTTTCTGGGCACCAGGAAAAGTCTCGAGTAGAAACCTTGTCCCTTTTACTCTTCTGGTACCAGTTGAATAGCCCCCATGCTTAAGAGAGAAAGTACTTGTTTTTGGGCCTCTGCCCACTGATTTGGGGGTAGGTCCGGCCACCCGCTTGGTGTTGGCAACATGTGGAAGTGAAATCTGTATCCCTGGGACACTATATTTAAAACCCACTTGTCCTGGGTAATGAGTTCCCAGATCTTTGTGTGAAGAGCAATCTTTCCCCCCAAAGGGCAGCCAGTTAATAAGTGCTTGGAAATTTTAAAAGGAAGTCATTGAGACAGTTTACCATAGAGGAGAGTCTTATTACTCCCAAATTTGGAAGTGGAGGCCCCCTACTGCTTAGTCCTTGTGTCCCCTGGGACTGAAACCTGGGGTTTTTGCTGTGTCTGGCTTGAGAAGACCTGGAAGGGGCTGGAAAGGACCAATTCTTAGAGGGCCAGTGCCTACTAAATCTAGGAGGCTGAACTTGTAAGAAATCTTTAACAGTTTGCATAGATTTAGCTTTATCTTCCATCTTTTTAATTACTTCCTCAGCCTTGTTGCCAAACAGGCAGTCCTGGTTTAAGGGAGCATCCAACAATTTAGCTTTAACATGATCAGGCAAAGATTGCTCCTTTAGCCAAGCATGCCTTCTGAGCACAGATCCAGTGAAAGCAGCCCTGCAAGAGGCCTTTGCAGCCCTGCAAGAGGCCTCTAATGAAGCAAAACCACATTGCAAAGTATGTTTTCCAACTTGTTCAGCAGAATGCATTAAATCCTGTAATTTTTTATTTTCCACACAGTCAGGAATCAACATCATTTTCTGTTTAAGCAATCCAATAACATGTTGCTGATACTTTAACATATGAAACTGGCAGTTTAAAGCCCTAATGGCCAAGGTTGCAGAAGTGTAAACCTTCTTACCCCATCTATCCAGCGCCCTGGAGTCTCTATCAGCAGGGGTAGGATTTTTAGCAGTAGAAGCCTTTAATGCCCTTGGGCCGCTGCAAAACAGTCTCTGGATCCGCAATAGGATTTTTAAAAAGGAACTTGTGTGACTCAGGGACCTTGTAGTATCTGTCAGGTTTTCTGGGAGCAGGAGGCAAGGAATCAGGGGCCAAACTGGATTCAGAAAAAGCATCATCAACAATGTCTAGTACAGGAGAAATAGCTAAAGGCCTATGCTGAGGTAGGAGTAAGAAATCCCTAAGCATCTTTTTTGAATCAGAAAAATCCTAGCTTTCCCAGTGGAAATACTCCCTTAGAGTATGTAAGGTTTCCCCAAAAGAAAAATCCTCTGGAGGGGAAGCAAAGGGAATGGAGTCCTCTGCATCAGAATCCTCATAAGTAGATAAGGGTAAATCCAGATCATCAGAAGAATCAGAAAAAAAATCCTGGTCAGAAGATTCATAAGCAACTTCAGTCCTAAGCCTCTTAGAAAGGGGGTGTTGGCTACCCCTGATTAGAGTTATTAGATCTTCAGCCATTCTTATCATTTGATTTTTAGGCATAGAGGTCTGAGCATGTGGCCTGGGAGTTGTTTTTTTAGGCATGGTTTGAGATTTAGGCCTAATTGAAGAAGGAGGCGTCGGATTAATATGCAAGTCCATAGGCCTGAATACACCCTCAGAAGCCGGTGTCTGCACCGCGGCTCTGGACCCATGCAAGGTAGAGACATCTGCGGGTTCCATAGTTGAAGCATATCATGGCATACCGGACTCCGAATGGGTCTCAGTAGAGGCCTGTGAATCAAAAGTAGCAGGTATCAGGGGCTGCGAAAGCACCTCACTGAGTACCAGCGAACTGGCGACTGGCTTACGAGAAGCTTTGTCTGCAGTTTTGGACCTCGGTGGCCTGTCTCTGTCTTTATCTTTGCATTTTTTTGGAATCCCGGTAGACAGATGGCTAATCGACGACATTTCTGGATAATTAAACCAAGAACTGAAATATTTAGAGACGAAAATATACCGACGACTGATAGTGCGCTGATTAAATAAAGCACAAAACTGACAGCAAGGTGTGTCGTGGTCAGGGCCTAGGTAAGGAATACAGTATGAATGAAAATCTTTATGAGGCATTTGCTTTCCATAAGTAATGCAATTATTAACTTTTACTGACATCGGAAAGGAGCAAGAAAAAGTTTCCCCAATGGGGTACTTAGCTTTAGTTGAAGACTTTGGTTCTGAAACTCAAAAACGAAAATTTCAGGAGTCGGTTGACTGGCACTTGTGAACTGCTTCCTCTTTGAGCACCACATGGCAAGAAAGACTGATGTAATGGTGTCGGCTGCATGTTTTATACCCCTGATGACCTGACGTCATGGAAGAAGGGACAGCAACCGACGCAAGACCCAAGACTTTGTTAATCAGGCCGACTGAGGGTTACTTGCAAGCAGATAACCCAAATGTAATGACTGCAACAGTGAAACACGAAGAACATCAAGAATATGTTTCTTTCACTGTCCACTGCCTCATGATCATGATTGTGTTTGGAATGTTGTACCTGTCCTTTTTCACGCTTAAGTGTAGTCCCAGTACCTTACTTGCCAGTGCATCAGAACATCATTCCTCTTCTCTTTGCATAAGGAATCATGAACCTTTTCAAGTTCTTTCAGGTGTCTTGTTCAAAGGCTACATATTGCAGCATGATTTTCAATGATGCGTTACAGCAATGAGGCATGAAGTGATGAGTTGCTCTTAGGAATTAGATGTGTTGCAGAATATGGCATTCTAATTTCCATATCTACACACTGCCAACGATTTAAATCAATGTCTTCTACTTTCCATTCTTCTACGATTCTGCTGTACCCACTGACTATCAAAGCTCCCCCTATCAACCAAGCCCATTTGATCATTAGCTTTGTAATCATAATTCATGTTATTTTAGTAAGGTTGGATAATGCTACATTTACTGACCTTAAAGGTGAGGCCATTACTGATGCACCAGGCAAATATTTTTGTAGGCCATCTTGGAAAATTTTGACATCTTTCATTGAAGTAATTACATTACACAGATTGTAATCATTAGCATACCTGGTCATCCACTGAAAATTTCCAACATTTATTTCTGAGAATAGTCTAAAAAGAATCAAACCCAGCACAAAGGCTTGTTGAGAAAAATACCCCTCCAAGTTGACCTGTTGTATCCTATTGCTTAAACAGTGTTTCATTCACTGCTTTCAGTTTTCCAAACATACACTTAATGTGGAATTCTGCCAAAGGCCTAACAAGGTCAGGATAAGCATATGTACTGCCAGCCCTGGATCAAATGCTGCTGTTACCTCTTTAAAGAATGCCACAAGATTCAAAAGGCAACATTTTCACTTAAAAGCTTATGCTCGTCCATATTTAAGCATTTTTGGATAAGATCCATTGTGATTCTCTCCATAATTTTACACAGAATACTGATTAGGTTGATGAATCTAAAAAGTTTTGGGTCCGTTATAATTCCATCCATGTTGTGAACTGGAATCATTACAGCTTACATATGTCCACATACTAACACTTTGTTTAGCATGATTTATAAAAGTCTAGTTGTTTTTCCTTGCTGTGTATAAGTAGCTATGTTGTCTAGTCCCATGAAATTTGTTTTTTTTGTGTTACTTATGCCAGTAGTTATGAAGCATATATTTACAACAGAGATGTCACCCTTGTCTTTAGAGCACTCTGACATATTATTTGCATATTGTGAAGTCTGCCTGGTATTTTTTCCAAACAAATTTGATTTATTGTGTGGCTAAGTGGTTACCTCACTGTTTATTGATAACATATTGAATTCCAAATATTCCTTTTCATTTTTCTGAAGTAATTAAAAATATTTTATTACTGCTATCAGCCTTTAAGACCAAACTGAATTCATAGTTAGATGAGGGTGATGGCTGACTGGGAAGGAGGCATCATAAATACAGCATGAGTGGTGTTTTGTGCCCCCCACTGACACCTTAGAAATGACGGCTTATTTTTTATGTCTAACCCCTCCTGTGGGTGGAAAGACAGACACTGTACATCTCCATGGGGGCCATAATGCTTCTTCCAACCTGGGTGTACACTGCTCTGTCCATCAGAGCTACTGCTGAAGAAGATTAGAGACTGAAACCCATTGCATTTGTAGTGCTGCCCCTATTCTGAGAGATTGTAGCAATGGATGGTCCCAGACTGCTCACTCTCTCCCAGGATGAACACATCCATCCTTCTCTGCCAACTCTAGCAAGCATTTGAACTGATAATCAGTTTTGGGTCTCCTGGGCTATAGTCAAGGCTTTATTCCTGTATACCACTGGAGCTGTGTAGATCTGGAAGATTTGATTTGACAAGTAAGTTGTGTCTGTAATGTATTAATCTAGGTTTGTTTTTCTATGGCTAATTATTGAAAGTTAAGTATCACTTTTTCTCTTGTATATTTTAGTAATTTTTATGACTCTACCAAAAGGTTTCTTCTGGTTTAATGTAGTTGCATTTCTGTGCCTTACCAGTATGTGTTCATGAATACAGCACTTAATCATGTGAAGGATCTCATTGCGTAGACTTATTTTGGTCACTTAAGGTAGTTTCACTGTGTGTTTACAACTATTTCAATTACTGAACTACAGTAAAGTCTAAGATGATTTAGCTATTACTGAGTATAATTTGAATATTTGGATCTGTGTTAATTCCAGAGATTATAACCATGGGTGGGGAACAAGATGATTATACGTTTGTCAATATGATATCTAAGATATTGTCATCCTTAGTTGGACTTCGTACTATTTTTTCCAAATTGTTTTGATTCATATAATCAGTTAACATGTGGCATATTCATTTTACATTGAGAATCTTGCCCAGTCAAAGTTTCAGTATTTAACATCCCGCATAAAGAGCATGTTTTAATTGATTTTTAAATCTTGAATTTGTCAGGAATTCCTCATGCTGCACATGTCATAGATAGTATGTGGTAGAGTACTATAATATTATAATAAATATAATTGATATTAATGGCTGTATGAGCAATTTCTAGTTCACAGTTGCTTTTTAGCTTCTGTCTTTTAAGTGTTGTGTTTTTTTATAATGATTTTGACACTATCAGTTACACCACTGGCTATGCAAACAATGAAAGGAGGTATATTGTGCAATTTGAGATATTTTTAAATGTCAACCATTTTCCATTAACATGTCAGTAATACTGCTGATGAGTACCATACAATATGGCTATGCAGCAGAATTTAGACTGTTGTTAGTAGTTCGCATGCTTGCTTGTCTGTAATGAACACTGCTGTGTACAGTACGCAGGATTTAGTAACCTACCTGTCTGTCACATGCAAATATGTATTTCATTGCACTGCACACAATTTGAATGTGATATAGCCTGTTTCAGTAAGCCAGCTTCTGGTTCACTCTCTCCGTGGAATTCCTTTTCTCTGCACATTGCTTGCTTGGATCATAGTAGTGTATGCTTATTTACAAATGCTTACTTTTCAAAAATTGTCCAACTATTTGTGAAACACTCTTATGCCAGTGACCACTAGTCACAGGGTGTTTGCATACTGCATAACATCTTTCTGTATTCCAAGGTGAATATTTTCCAAGACAAATATTATTAGTGGTACAGTATTACAGTTTCCGGGATACTTCCTTGTAATGTATAACATAGATAAGATTCCACCCTACACTGGTTATCATCCTGGCTTCAGTAAGGAGTTACATAAAAAAATACTGTTGAGCACTGGGTAATGAACCTATGCTACAGCTAAACTGAAAATAAAATTACACAATAACTGCTGCATTCTTGAAATACTAAGTGTTCATTACATTTTTAGAAATGTAGCATTATTTCCAAATATACTGTAATGCATTTAATCATAAAAACAAATCTTTAATTTGTCATTTGATGTAAAAAACAGGTTTAGTGTGTCACTTGTCTTAAAACACAGTACCTCAGTCACTCTTCACAATAATTGTGCAAATTCAGTCATTATATTCATATTTGTATTTTTCATTTTCATATTTTTCCAAGTATCAACACATAGTGATGTATTCCCTGGCAACTCTGAAAGGCAACTATACAAATTAAGAAACTACACAGTTTAGAATTAAGGCTTCAACAAATTTTTGTCCTAAACCTGTACAGCGATAACATGTTCATAAATTTATCCGAATAACAAAATGACATAAACTGCTTTTGTTTTCAGACTTCACAGTACATTGTTATCAATATATATATTACAATTTCAGATTAAAAAAATCAAACCACACTGTTAACCGTATATACTTTACTAAAACTTATAAACAACATGAACATTGATTAAAAAAGGGATGTGCAAATCATACTGCCCATGTTTCGGAGTCATACTATCCTTTAAGGGCAAATACTATTTGATAAATGAAGTTGCCATGAAGAACAAGAAAAATATAAAAATTTTCTGCAATGAAGGATTGCAAGCATTTTGATCAAAAACTCCATTTCTGCCCCAAGAAAGGAAGTTAAGGCACTTTTGGCTATGCAGAAGATTGTTTAATATCAAAAAGAGTAAGCCATAGACTTTTTTCCCAGAGAATACCAACAGCTTTCATAGCCACAGCTCAAATGAAGCAGCACTGTTAGATGGGGAAAATAAAGATAAAAAGATAAAATCATGCAAATATTTCAAATGTATAGAATTCAGACACTAAATATACTTCAACTGGATAGAAGTCAAACACTAAAGCATGGTGATAACCACACTGTAATCTTTTGAAATTCTGATAATAGTTAGTGTGAGTCTGATTGGCTGAAACTGTAGACTTAAATACATTAAGTCAGATATTTCTCTTCATTGGAATATTTCTTTTTTTCTGAGTTGATATGTAAGTTCAGGATGTGTTGGGAGCCGCCCCCCCCAAAAAAAAGAAAATAATTTTAAAAGGCAAAAGTGATGTTTACATTTGTTTTTCTCTGTTTCATTTGAGAGCCTTCTATTACAATTTTCGAAATTTCAGTTGACAGCCTAAGTACAGACTTTGTAAAAATTTATCTGGAAAGTTAGATTTCCCTCATATGTGTGATAGTCAGAAATACAACCTCTATGCACTAAGGGTGATAAAGACTTTAAAAGGTAATGACATACGCAGTGCATTTTTAAGGTGTAACTTGTCACAAATAGCACTGAAAAAGCAACAGGTAATGCAACTGTAATGTTACTAGATAAGGACAATGATAAGAAAACTCAACAACAGAAACTACATGATGCTTCAATGACCTTGTACTGTCATTTCTGTCATACAACATACTATGATATCCTAAGTGGGAGTATAAAACTTATTTGGTAAGTATAACATGGCACTTTTAGTGTTTATAAACCTTATTTGAAGTTAGGTGATTCTATGCATCTCTTGATTTCATCACATTCTACTATAGCTGCAGCATAAGAAGATACAATAATACTTAACTTTTTTTAATTGCCTTTTCACATGTAAACTCTAACTTTCAACATTTACACATATACACATTTTTAAGCAGAATTAATTATGGAAACAGGATAGCAGGTTAGAAACTGAACATTGCTGCTTCTTTAGAAGTGCAACTCTAATTTGGTTTCAATGAAACACACGCTGCTCAGTGGTATATTAAATGTAATGTATTGCTATAGATATTTGAAGAGATCTTCACCTATATACATAAATAATTAGAAACTGAAGAATTCTGAAGAGGACCTGACGTTTAGATTAAATTGTATACAGTATTATCTTATTTTCTGTACACTGTACAGAGTTTATCTTTATTATAAAAATTAAATATATTCTCATGTGGCAAATTCAATGCTTAAAATCAGTTTATAGTACAAGTTTTTTAAACATCTTAATACTACTATTGTTTTGGGTCAGTATACTGATTCTGAAAAATAGATATTACGCTTGTAGCAAAACTGTGCAGCTATTTTACTGTCATCCACAGCTATTCCAGAGTCTGTAGCACAGTACAGTTGGAGATAAGAAATGCTGCTACAGTGTTACCTGTCCTCCTTATTTAGGAGACTGTGTAAAAAGTAGAAAATTCCATGTGATAGGAACCCTCACAGCTTACAAGTGTATCCATGGAGCATCAATTACTTACAGTCGAACTGTCCTTATTCTAATTACAGCTCGCATCAAGTGCACGGTCACAACCCCCCTGCTTATATCATCCCATGTTTTAGACCTACTGAATTTATAGCTGCAACTACAAAAACACTGAGCTAAGTTGGTTACATCTAATTGAGCTGCTTGTCCTGGCTTCGTGAGAAATGGTCCAATAAACATGAATATTCTCAGTCCTATTAAACCAAATGACAAAGTTTCAAGCTTTTTAACAAAAAGTAACCAAAAAAGTCTGACATCAATATTTCCTTTAGGGACTTGCCAATGCAAGTGAGTATATTTTTCAGATATGCATATGTCTATATTTGAAAGCTGGAACAAGTAGTCAGTTGTTTGTAGGACTATGGGACTATGGGACTTTCACATTAGACTATTGTTTACAACTTACACTTTTTTTTTCTTCAGTATACTAGGACTTAGAATAATATTTTTTTCTGTGCCTAGAAATTTTCCAAATTTAAGACCCATATAGTTATTAGACGTCTCTAAACTAGATTAATATTAATACTGTATAATATAACTAAAGCACCTCAGAAAATGTACATCTAACTGCTACATGTACTTCTGAAAAGCAAACAATAAAATCAAACTATAATTCAGGGTGAATGTCCTACAACTGACAATTCAGTCTTTGTGATATCATAATCACAGTTTCTTTTGTGAAGACTGAAACTCTTTTTAAAATGAAAATTACAATCAAACTGGATATTACATGTTATATGTCAAGGCGTTATGTCAGCAAAAAGAAGTCATAATACTGCAGAGACAATAAAAAAAAAAAAACATTACAAATCTTTGCTCAATTCCTGAAGAAGAAATAGGGTTTAAACACAACACCCAAATCTGTTTCAATACAGGTCACAGAGTGACTTTTCCTCGTGTATCACATGGCTAAGACACAAGACTGTGAGGAACAGACTAATCACTGTTTTCAACAGGAAATCACAACTGGAGCAATTTATAAGTATGTGTTAACGATCCATTTGTTTTGGGACATGTCTCCCTTCTTCATATTTGGGCAACGGAAGAATTGATATATATATATATATATATATATATATATATATATATATATATATATATATATATATCTAAGTTGTAGGTGTGTGGGTGGCTTGCCTGCAGACTAGGGACAAAGGGGGACTTACCCCACCTTGCAGAACAATGCTTACAGATTAGTTTTTTTGCCTCTGTGAGTTTTAGGCATTAGCTTTTAGCATTGTGACACTTTATGTTTTTGGCATCTGTGTTTCAGCAATGGGACCAGTTAAACCATTATCAAAATAAAACCCCTATGAAAATTTTCATTTACCAGTATGGAAAATGATATGCATTTGCAAACATTTTATTCTGGTAATGTTTTCTAACTTGCAGTATAGAAATAGTCCTACTCTAAATGTCCTCTGGAGCTTATGTGATTAAGAATCAAATATAGCTAACAAGCTGTGTAGAAATTCTTTACCATGTGTCTACTTTTAGCACAAACTGGCTAACTTGGATAAGGCATTACCTCTCACTAATGGAAGGTTAGAAAAGAATAAACAGCAATCTGTAAGCAAGCAATGAAAGCCGGAGCTACAAAAATATAATGTGGCTTCTAATGGAAGTAATACATTAAGGAAATAGTGACAGGCTCCTGAATCTGTTTGTTATCTTTCCCACATTATATTTATGGCCAGGGCCCATTAATCTCGTCTATTAAAATGTCACTAGCATTGGGCTGTTTGATTTGCAGGTAGTTTCTAGTATTGTGTGTTAGAAACTGAAAGTACCTTACAAAAATCACACATACAGACTAACCAAAGATGAGGCTACTTTGTGTATGCTCTCACATTTCTATCTGGAAGCATACGAAACAGTAACACTTTTATTTATTTATGAACTCAATGGTTAAAGGACTAAATAAAAGCATTTTTGGTCTCATTATGGCAATAATATCAGAACTGGGTGGTGTTCTGGAGGGGGTACTGTTTGCTGGGAAGTCTCAATTTCTGTTAACAAAGCCAGCTTGATAAGTAAGTAAGCATACTTACAAAAGCTATAGATGTCCAAAAGTAAATGGTAGAGGTGGAAAATGTAGAAGAACTCATGGCATGCCTTATGCCTGCCCCGCCTACACTCATCTTGAAAAGATAAAACATACATACCTACAGTAACAGAGACAAGGGCCTGTTTCATCTACTTCCTGGGTTTTGTACTCCGAAATCAAAACAGGGAGGTAGGCAGATTTTAATGACATGATTTGTTCAAGGTTTAAATAATCTTAAAAGGAGTAAACAATTATTTCAATAATTTTATAACTGGTACTGTCGACCACTGCATAGAACCACCTCTGAAAAACTAGAAACAAATACCAAGGACAGCAATAGAGACACTGCTGTTCTTTATACACTTACTGCTTCCTTATTATATTTGCTGCAAACCTTTTCATACAAAGTTCATTGTTTCAGTTCCAGTCTAACAAATTTACAGCTTATTATTGCAAATCCTGATGTGCAAAACAGGCAAAAAATATTGCTGAAGCACCAAAAAGTGCTAATTCCAGAGTATTTTCATTCACTAGCAGCACATTATTTAGTTTTTAAAATATGTATTTACATCAAAGTGTTATGTGTGCTGCTAGTTTGCTTCAAGCATCTTGTTCCTTCCCTTCACTTTCATAAACGAATGCTTTCAGTCACAGAAATTTCCATATCCATTGGCTCCTCCTTTTCGCAATTTAAAATATATTGTTCCACTGATAGTGACTGTCTCTGTGCCACTGTATACAATGGAATCAGTTATCAGGGTTGTACTGTGACACATGCGACCTGATAAGTCTGTAAGGCATGCTTCTGACAGTTCTGGGTATCCAACAGTAAAGACTGATCAAAAAGTGCTCAATTCCTTCATATTCACCTGTCATTTTCTATGTATTTTAAGTATTTGCTTAATGGATGATAAATCATTTAGCAGGTATGCACACACCATAATCTGTCACATTTTAATGCAGGCCAAGAGTTCAAATCTCAATTAGGATATGATGAAGCAGCTGTTTTGAATGAGAGAATTTTACACTGAGAAAATCAAGCAAAATCACGTTATACAGTTCGGAGAAGTCTCCGGAAATTAACAAAAAAAATGTTTATTCTGTTTTTAGGTCTGCTTTTCATTCTCTATTCAAAACAAACTTGGACTGGTGAAAATGTAAGCAGAAATCCTTCTTTCTTTCTTTTTTGTCTGTGTGCTAATACGTTTATCAGTTTTACTTTGCACATTTGCCTTTAGTCCAGTTAAATCACAGAAGCAGGTTTTCAGAGGTAGGTAAATATGACTCGGGCTTTCATACACAGCAGTAGAGTATTGTTAAGGACTGTAAGAGATCTATTGGGTTATGTACATTAGTGCATGAATCTGAACACATGACATCATGTTCTTGAGCAGGGTAGGCTGCGACTTTACATCACACTCTCAAGAACAACTTTATCTCCAGAAACTATTGCGAGAGAGGTTAAACTCTTGATATCAAACTCCGGTGCCATGTATTCCAGGTGGTGTGATCCCCACACTGGTTCTGTTAGGTGCTGCCAGCGCTGTTGGAGAAAGAAGAGATAAAAAGCAAGATAAATGTAGCTGTACATTAGAAGAACATTTTCAGCACATCATACATTAGTTTGGATCTTTTAGGAACATTTTTCATTGATGAAGCCATATTGGCACTATGCAAAAATCAGAATATTTCAGCTGGATTTAATACCGATGTTCAGCAGCATATAGATACAAGATTCATCAGGCCAGCGCCCACTAAACAGCTTTCCTCAGTACTACTTCTCAGGCATCTTTTTAAGGCTGAAATGTGGCAAAATCTTACTACAGTAACATGCCTAATTAAAGGGCATTGCACTGCATTTTGTTCCTTATAAAATGTTTGATAACAGAAAAGGCCTGGAGAATGAACTGAAGGTCAATGTGTACATGGCAGAGACCCTGATAATGTGGGTGTGGAACTGTCTTAGCGGAGCAAAAAGGAGCATGCCTGATGCATTTTTAAGGATTAAACTATCAGTACCTGATGAAAACAAAACTACAGGCAGAGTAACAGGTGCCACAGCTTAGTCTAGGAGACCATAATGACTGCTCACAAGGACACGGCATAATGCATGACACTAACAAAGAGTTTGATAAAGCTACATCCTATACTACAGGTGTCACCCGTGTAGTTATCTGTGACAGGAGGAAAGTGAAGTGATGTCAGACAAACAAATCCTAATTGTATTCAATGATATCTACTGATGTACAACTCAAGGGGTAAAATGCCTACAGCTTTTGAAGCCTGGCTTGTTCATCAAAGTGCACTATTAAACACTTATGCACCAAGCATTTCTAAAAACTGGTATGCTTTCCATGATGGTTTGATAAAAAGAGGTTTGCAAACACTTTATACATATGTTTTTGTGTTTCCTGTGCACTTTCTAGTCGAGTCCTATGTCCACTTACAGTGGAACTTTTGCTGTTTTGCTACTAAGTTGGTCTTCCTGTCTAACTAATGCCATAACACTGCATTAATGGAAACAATTGTCAAACCATTAAGAAAAGCACCTGATTATAGCAGGTTGACATAACCAGTTAGGGTTAGAATAAGCAAGGAACTTATTTTACTGACCAAATTCCTCAGTCCAATTGAAATACAGCATGAAGACATGAAGATACTGCAATCTAAAAGACAAAAACAGCCCTACTATTGACTTTGGAGACATTTCATCCAACATTAATGTCTGATTCATGTGAAAGAAACAGCTGGTGTGCTCAGGAAACAATTTTAGGCCCCATACTCTTTAATATCTTTATTAATAACCTACATTCCACCTCCAAACAAGCAACCTTAGTATATTACACAGACAATGTTACACTCATCTGTTCAGCTCAAACACTAATCTCCCTAGAGGACATCACCCAACAGGCCTTCCTGTCCATAGAAGCCTGGATAGAGACTTCAGACTTACCTCTAAGGCTCAAAAAGATAAAACTAATGCTTTTCGCCCCTAAAACCTATCCAAAATAAAAACAATTATTCCACATTCTGTCATCCAGTAACACAAAAACCGAATGTGTTGCACAAACCAAACTCCCAGGCATATTACTTGATGGTAATCTCAAATAAGATCAACATCTGCTCCAAGCCATCAAAAAAAGAAGGGGAAAAAGGATCCCTTTACAGGGCAAAACATTTTCTTACTGACCACTTCAGAAAATCTATTGCCGAAACATATCTACTTCCATCCCTATGGTATGCATCACCTATCATTACAAATCTCAACCCCACCCTTAAAAAAAAGCTAGAGATGTCCTTCAAGAAAACTGCTAAACTTGTAGCAAATACCCCTCAAAAACTCACCATAGCATACCTGATACCACAAAAAGACCTAAACCCGGTCTAACTCACACACTACATCAACTACTCACAACTTATTACAGCCCACAAAGTAATATACATCCCCAAAAAAGTGTCCATCTCTACAAGGCATACTACAACTTTATTGTACTATCAGAACCCTATGATCCAAGAACAAACCTCTCCTTACTGTTGTAAAATCAAATAACTCAGCCGGTGACTCATTATACTCTTAGTATGTTACAAAAATCTGGAATTATATCCACCTTGAACTTAGACAAATTGATAAGTTAAATATATTTAAAGCACCACTAAAGGAGCACCTATTAGACAAATGCTGTGCTCCTGCACTACCCCTGGTTAGTTTTCAAAATCAACTAATCAGACTTTCTGACTACACACTATGTTAGCCTTCTTTATTCTAACTCATAAATAAACATCTTTCTTTTCCACCCCCGTGTTATGTACACCTGCATCTCTCTATGTCCTTTCATATTTCACTGCATCTAAATATTCATTCATTCATCTCTCACAACACCATCTGAATCTACATTCTTTTTACTTTACTAACTTGAAAATCTTTTATTTTTGGAATATGTTACATCATTTCATAATCATAACAATTTTTACCTGATCAGGACATATATATATATATATATATATATATATATATCAACTGTGCATCTGTACATAAAGTTAACTATTTTCTAGACACTGTACATATACGAACTGTGCATAGTATATTAAAATTTACATAATTTCTTGTACTGCTATGAAAAAATATCCTACAATGTTGCTTAATGTTATGAAAAATGTATTGTTTCCTGTATTATGTATTTTTGTACAGACTGCAGAGCTTTGGCTATGCCTCTGCTTAAAATGGGTTCAACCCCTGTTGGACCTTCCCAGTAAACAAAGATAAATAAATAAATAAATAAACAAATAAATAAATAAATAAATACATAAATGCTGATGATCCATATGGTAAAATCTTACAAGTAACGAGATAAAACAGTCATTTCCCTATATTTACTCTGTTTTTTACCTTTCTCCCCCTCTCTTCTTTATTTGCATATGCAGCAGTGTTCAGGAGAGTTGTAGGTAATTCATCTATCTGAAGCTATGCAAACAAATAACATTACTAGGTGGAATTACTTACTGGACACTTTCCCAGACAGAGGTCACTGCCTAAAGCCTGTCTGGCTGTCTTTAATACTGGGTATGTCTGATATGTTCCATTGTAGAAGAAAACAAAATATTGGTTCATTGCCTTTCAAGCTTTTCTGAAAATAATATGATTATAAGGAACTGACTACAAGAAACTGAAATGTTGCAAGACTTTTCGTAATATGACATCCATGAACTAAGAAAAAATGCCCAAAAATAAAATTTACACTGGGAGAGCAGACTAAATAAATAAACTACGAAACTAAAACTGGCAGCAACACCATCCATATTTTCCAATATTCTGGGAACCAAGTAAAATATATAATCACTGATTACATGTTGTAAAGATGGGTGAAACCTAACAAACCAGGCAGAACTGTCACCTGCATAAACAAACTGGGAACAAGCTAAAAGTAACTGAGAAAACAAATGAGCAGGAAGACATGATCTGCAGATCACAAAACTGTATAAGAATGGAAAACATCTTAGGTGGATTACGCTTGCTGTTACTTGATATCCATTCAAAATTATCCCTTTCCAGTGGCATGCATGGCATATCTGAAATATTCTTTCCACAGCTTCTGGTCCAAATTAACCACTTTACATGATGCAGAGTGACTCATATAGGCACATAGAAGATTGTTATTAGTTTAATGTATTTTTAGTCAGAAAATCTGGGTCATGCGGAGTTAAATTATACTTGGTTCCAAACTGACTATGAAATAACTATAACAAGTGGCATCACGAATATGTTACATTTAGAAGCATACCTTAAACTATCACAATAGTAAATAATAGTTTTTAACATCAGCTGAGCTGTGGACAAAGCCGTCCTTCCTCTTTAAAGTTGTATACAAAGGGAAACACACCAAAGCCTGCAATTCAGAAATTCTTTTATGAAGGAACTGCCTGAAAAAGCTGCCTTCTAGAACAGACCCTCAAGGAAACAGAATAGGCTAGATAACAGAAGATTAGACAACTGATCCAACACAAATACCAGTCCAACAAGGAAATAATGCCTTGCTCTTGAAAGCTTTAATGCAGGATGTTTATTAATAACTGCCAAAAAGGCTCGCAAGGCAGCCAAGACAACTGGGCAGAATACAGGTCCAACAGAATTTACAGGACAGACAGAGATGTTAGGGGCCTTACATCTGTGTGAGCAGACTTAGGTACTAGACTATCCTCTATAGCAGATCAGTTTCAAAGTTGTTCTTGTCACTAAGAAAACTCAAAGAATAAAAGAGATAGAAGGAATGAAGGCAACATATCTCCTGACACAGGTGTTTAGAGAGATAACTGTGGTCATTCTCCACAACTCTGGATCCCACTGGCTTCTAGAATGTGGAAGGGCACTGATAGACCAATATGCAAGAGCATACCCAGAGAACCAGCTGCCACGTGGAAAGGGGGGCTTTTCATTTTTTTATAACTTTATGCTTACAATTAATGAGGGAATATTGGTAGGCGTGTTGTTTTTGCATGCAACAGCTACCATTAGTTGTTTTTAAAGGTTGTGTGAGTGAAAAATTTTATTTGTAGGTCTGCATGACTTTGACTGACAGTTCTGATGATGTCAATTCATTAAGACGAAAGCCCTCAACTGTTCAGTGTTATGTTGTATAGTTTGTTTGTTGTTTGGCAAGTTTTACAACAATTTTCAAAATAAATGCATAATTTCAGAGCCCTTGTGTTGGAACTGACTGCTAGATTTTGCTTTTTCTTGAATTTATTGTGCATTTAGTGCTCGGGCTTTTTTTGGACTTTTAAAATAATAAACAAGATAATGTAGTTTAATTTTTAAGTTTATTAAAATAAGAACTGAACTCAGAAAGAAAACACTGACTCTTAGCTGTGAACTAAACTGAAAAATCCCTGTATTCCATGTGAAAGTCATTGCCACTGGACCAACATGGAGTCTGTGGACAGTTAGGTAGTTGGTTTCCTCAAGGAGCCGTTGTTTTCACATTCATCTAGGAAATCAACTTGATGGCAATTTTGAATTCATTTCAAGCTGTTTACCTAGTATGGCATTAGCAAGTTAACAGGAAATTAAAACACTTGCCTTTATCTTGGGACTGAACCCAACATCCTCTGTATTCTTTACTAATGTCACAGCCAATAGTCCAACAAGGAGTTTCTAGACAGTTAAGTTATTGGCTTCCAAAGAGCAGTTGTTATTTTTCTTTCAACTAAGAAACCACCATGATGGCAATTTTGAACTTGCAACCATCCAATGCAGTGGAATCCAATAACCTAGTTATTAAAATTAAGCAGCAAAGGAAAGATTTTTGTCTGCAGATTGAATCCCCCTTCCCTGCCACACATTCTTTACAGCTGTCACCAACAAGGAGTGCCTGTACAGATAGGTAGCTGGTTTCCCCAAAGAGCATTTGCTTTTCCTTTCAGTAAGGAAACCAACATGATGGCAGTTTTGAGAACACAAGCATCCCATTCAGTACAATTCATTAACTTTGTCCATGCATTAACAAATGAACAGACAGAGAAAACTCTAATACTTATCTGGAAATTGACACATGCACACACACACACACACACACACACACACACACACACACACACACACACACACACACACACACACACACACATGCATTCTGTGTGGTTGTCTTGTCAGTGCCACTGTCCCAGCAAGGAGAGTCTGGATTCCCCAAGAGTAGTTGTTTTTCCTTTCAACTAACTAGGAAACCACATTGATGGCAATTGCAAAATAAGTAACAAGATAATGTTGTTTAGTTTATTTTTAAACTCCCATTCACCTATATTGTCTATTATTTCATTAATATTTAAAACAAAATTTTCTGGGCCTCAAGAGAACAATATAGCTATGCTTTTAATGTTGTTAGATTGTTAATTAACTCACCAATGACAGGTCATTAGCATTCAAAAACATGCACGCAGATTGGTCAGCCCAAGGAGCGTGCCTGTTATAATTTGAGTATATATCAACACTTTTATTGATATATGCTAAAGCTTTCCAGTTTTCTTAAGCTCAGAGGTTGAGAGGTACACACGGAGGGAAAGAAAATACAAGGAGAATCAAGTGCGCTATGCAAACTAAAGAAACGTACCGTGCGCTATGCAAACTAAAGAAACGTAGCTGAGAGGTACATATGGAGGGAAAGAAAATAGAAGGAAAATCAAGTGCGCTATGCAAAACTAAAGAAATGTACCGTGCGCTATGCAAACTAAAGAAACGTACCGTGCGCTATGCAAACTAAAGAAACGTACCGTGCGCTATGCAAACTAAAGATACGTACCGTGCGCTATGCAAACTAAAGAAACGTGCGTGCGCTATGCAAACTAAAGAAACGTACCGTGCGCTATGCAAACTAAAGATACGTACCGTGCGCTATGCAAACTAAAGAAACGTACCGTGCACTATGCAAACTAAAGAAACGTACCGTGCACTATGCAAACTAAAGAAACGTACCGTGCGCTATGCAAACTAAAGAAACGTAGTGGATTTTCCTTATATTTCTGCCCTGTGTCTCTCATATCATAACTCTCAACCTCATAGAACAGGAAATCTGGACAAAGACATAAATAATGGGGGGACAAAAGCCCCAAAATAGGGACATTCTTTAAATATTGCTCTTACAAACTTAGGAAGTTGATAGAATAACAGGTTTTGCCTTAGCATAACTTTTCTGAGGGGTATGAAGTCTGAATCTCAAATGCATGTCATTATTTTCTAAATGTAAACCTCAATGATTTGCCAAAGAAACACAATTTTATGAGAAACAGACCAAAAATATGAGGGAAAAATCTGGACATTCTGTAAAAATCTGTACAGTTGGGAGGTATGTCTCATACCACTAAACTTTTCATTTTTTAAACTTTATTTTTTTTTCAAAAATAAAAAGAAACAATAGATATCTTCCTTTTTCTGTTGATTGCTTTCCAAAGCACTGATGTACTGCTTAAACATGGGAATGTAAGTCCCTATGTGCAGTACATCAAGAAAGTGTCAGGATGCCAAAAAAAGTGGGAGAACACCATGGCACCATTATACAAAGACATTATTTAAGAAAAGTAAGTAATTTCTTTCTTAAATAATGTCATCGTACAATAGCAGTAACCAACTCCTGGGTGTGATATATTGAAGATTTGCCCATGGTTGCCTTTGTTTAATCACTCGGGCTTTGTGCTCATAATTAAACCACACAAACCATTGGTAAATCTTGTTGGTTGTTGTTACATTGTTTAATGGCTTCAGGTGGTATAAATCCAGGTAACAGAACTGATGTGGTTATATTAGTATTCAACTTGTGATTTAAAACCTTGATAAATGCAAGAGTATCTTCATTTAGCATTGAAATGAATATTAAGAACTTTGACACTAAACTATTAATACAGTCAGCAACTTCTAATAAAGGTAGAGGTCCTTCTGGCAATATTTACTGTGTATACATTGTTTTTCAGATGTGCATTCAGTCAAGGTTCTACCTAAAATAACTGAATGCAAAGGAAGACAGACAGAAAATACATTTGACAGATGCCAGAGTCTAACCTAACTTCATTAGGCAACTGGGTATTCTTATATATATATATAACTTGAAAACCTAGAATACGGATGTTTAATTAAAGTCACAAACTCAGTTAAACCGCTGTTTTTTCCTCAAAATCCCCCCCCCCCACATTACTTTATCACATACATGTTTAATTCAGCTAGTGCTACAAACATATTTTGCTAATTAACTTGTAGCATTTAAATAATTATAATTCAGTGTTTGCCAGGTAGCACTGAATGCTGCTTGAAATGGAAAGCGTGTGTGGCCGCGGTGGTGCAGTGGTTAGCTTTGCCACCTCACAGCAAGAAGATCTCGGGTTTGATCCTCAGTTGGGGTGCCTTCTGTGCAGAATCTGCATGTCCTCCATGTGGTCGCATGAGTTTCCTCCAGGTGCTCCGGTTTCCTCCCACATCCCAAAGACATGCTGTAGATGGATTGGACACTCTAAATTAGCCCTAGGCATGACTGTGTGCATGTGTGGGCCTTCTGTGGAAGGTTGGGTGCCAGGATGGCAACTCAACACTGTAAAACTTCACTGCCAGTCATGAGCAGACAGGTGATCCGCTGTGGTGACCCCTAACTGGAAGAAGAAGAATCATTGTAGTTACAGACTTTTGTCTCATTACTCACTCATTCTCTTTACCACAGCTGAAACAGTTTACACCAATGGTAACAAAATGGAACACTAGTTTACACCAATGCTAACAAAAATGGAACACTAGTCTACACCATTGGTAACAAAATGGAACACTAGTCTACACCATTGGTAACAAAATGGAATACTGACCTCCTTCAAAGTTCCTTTGGCACGAAACATTTTGTAGACCAAAGTAGTTGGAATGCACAGCATGGAAGCCAAAGCAAAACACCATCCAATTGCTTCTCCCCACCATGGGTAGGCATATTCCTTGTTGTAGGTCAGAGGCTTATAGTTCACCATCTGGAACAGGAATATACCCTAAGGAAGAGAATGAAGAGAGTGTGAATGTCAGATTCGTGCTACACTGCATCTGACCACCACTGAGAGTCATTATGGACTGATTGAAAACAAAGTCAGATGCATTTAAAGAAACACAAGCTTTGCACATGCATGTGGGATGACAGGTTATTCCTCACCATACCTCTCAACCTCTTAGTGCAAGAAATCTGGACAAAGCCCAACAAAATGGGGTGACAAAGGCCCAAAAATAGGGATATATCATAGATATTGCTTTTATAAACTTAGAAACCGGCTACAGTAACAGGGTTTGTTTTAGCATACATTTTCTGAAGGACTTGAAGTGTGAAACTCAAATGTATGTCATTATTTTGTGACTACAGTCCTCAGATCATTGCAGTGATTTCCCAGAAAACCACAAATTATATGAGTAACAGACTAAAAATATGAGCCAAAAATCTGGGCATTCTGCAAAAATCTGGACAGTTGAGAGGTACGTTCTTTACATGGTAATTCAACAGTGCTAGATAAATAGGTGAGAGACCTATCTGTGTGAGTATGCAAAGAAATGTATACATATTTACACACACACACACACAGACACACACACACACACACACACACACACACACACACACACACACACACACACACACACACACACGCACGCACACACGCACACACACACACACACACACACACACACACACACACACACACACACACACACACACACACACACACACACACACACACAAACACACACAACTCTGTAATAGACAGCAACACAGTGGCTGCAGGAACTGTTCTGCCCCTCGTACTTCCAGGGTTACTTTTATATGCATATATTATTTTCTTTTCCTGGCAAAGACTATAAAGTAAAGGGACTTAGGCAGAAAAAGAGCTCCTCTGATAGAAACAGAGGGTTATGACATGTTAGTTAAGTTGTTCACAAAAAGACGAGTGACTAAGTTACTAGTATGAAGATGAAGTTTTGGTATGGATGGCAATGCTGCTATGCAGGGGCTCATCTCTGTTAGAGACAATGGAGTTACCATTGTTCATGTCTCATTAAATGTAGTTAGTATCATTATAATCATGTGGCAGTGACAACAGCAACTAACAGCTTCTGTTGGGGTGCAAGAGCAGTTTTCTTCAATAGGAAGGGCTAGGCAATGGTGGAATGTGACCTCCTCAGAGTAAGACTGGATTCCTAAAGACAATGACAGGTGGGCCGTGATGTGACAGCTAAGCTTTTTCCATTAAGTCTTTGAAGAAAAGGCAATGGTGCAGAAGACTGAAGCTTGTTTTGTATGTTGAGCATGCAGAGACTGTGGTAAACAGTAAATGGGGTTGTCATAAAGTGGTATTTCAGGTACATAAGGAAGGAACTTAGATGTGGTATGTGGTAACTACACTACTCTACTGCAGTATTACTGATTATATTTGCAGAGTAGAGGAAATATTTTTTAAAGATTATAATGTAAAATGCATGGTGATAGATTAGGGTCCCTTCAGGATGCACGCAATGTGCCAGTTTGTCACCTGACTGATGGCAATATGCTTCTTGCTCCAAAACTGTCTTCATTCATGCTCTGTATATAAATGGTGTTTTAAAGTCAGCCTCTGCAAACTAGGTATGTTAGTGGCTGTAACACCCTTTTTATCCAAATCTGGTGCAACATATTACTACAATATACAGATAGTCACTGCAGGGCACACTTCACTGAAAGCAAGGGAACCCATATCAGATTCAGCACTGTTCCTTTTACAGGAATACTAACTTGTAAAGTCTGATGAACACTCTCATTTATTTTCCATATTATTTATTTGGAGCTTGGCAGCTTGTTTTAGTTTATCATATAATCTGTTGTGGTGGATTAACTGGACTTTAAGCCGTTCAGTTGCCGTTTTACTAAGATACATTAAATACAATGTCTGTTTTCAGGGCTGACTTAGGAGCTTCGGTTTGGTCATGTAACATGCTCAGAATTATAAATTATACAAGTGGAAGCTAAGGAAATGATGTCCAAATCTAAAGAATGTAGACTATTTGTAACACATTCCTGCTGCCAGGAATAAGAAATGTGCTCTGAAAACAGATGTCTTTTTATTTAGAGTGGGTTGAGCTAAAAGAGAACATAAGTACCATGCCGTTACTATTCATTTAATTTATATGCAACCAGGCAAGGAAAACCTTTTAACTAATTGTTCCATCTGAAGAGGATCAGACAGAATCTGATTCAATGTATGCAGACAAGAAGTACAAAAAAATTAAACCAATCCCCCCAAAAGATACTCTACATGTGAACTGTACACTACTGTGCAGCTTTACTGTACATGGCCACCTGTTCTCTAATCGTCTCTTTTGTATTTTAGTGTTTCAGACAATGACAGAATGCCTTTGTGTTTCCCTTCATTCTTGATTTACTTTTGTTGTTTAAAAGGATTTGTGAAGTCAAACTGCAGAAATGCTGTGGAGCAGGATTAAAATACGAGAAACAACTACCTAAGGGTGTGCAGACCCACACTTCCATGTCTGGGTTACAGTCATGGCACAGTATAAGTACAACAAGGACCATTGGTTCACACAACTAGAAGTTTGGGTATAGGATTCAGGCTTTTTTCCTAGTTTGCCACCATGCCTATCAACCATCAAACCTCTCCTTAATAAATTCGACCTGAACAGTTTCCCTTGTTCTGAGAAATCACTCTCCAGATGTATGAGGGTTACAGTTGCCTAGGGGCCATCATAAATATAGAAATCAGGGTGTTTTGCATCATTGCCTGCATCTCAGCTATATATATATATATATATATATATATATATATATATATATATATATATATATATATATACACATATATATATATGTGTATGGATCGATGTCAGATGATCAAATATTCAGAAACTCAAAATTTGTATGGACAATAACATATAATCGAGTTTCCGACAATTTGAATATAAAAAAACCTCCCCAAAACACGAAAAGCTGCTTTTTTTACATTTATGCAGGGGAGCAAGCACCACTGCACCCCCACACCCTTTGCAAATTATATATAACAATTCCAAGATTGCACTACAGTGAAGAAAACGGTAAATTTCACATCCTCTCTCTACTGTGATCTCCATTCAGAAGCTTCCAGTTTTCAAAAATTTGATTATATGGTCTCAACCATATGGATTTTGAGTTTCTGAAAACTCGATCAATTGATAGGAATCCATATATGTGTTCATACGTATATATATTCATATATACATACATATGCATATGCATACACTCATGGATATATATGTCTGTGTGTGAATGCATGTGTATATCCTACATACAAAATTAGCATGGAAAGCAAAAGTCATGTGCGTGCAAATGCACGCACCTGCACACAAATGCGCATACACACACACACACACACACACACACACACACACACACACACACACACACACACACACACACACACACACAAAATGATTATTTGATATAGCATGCCTAAAACAATCCATGCAGTAATAACTGTAATAATAATAATAATAATAATAATAATAATAATAATAATAATGCAATATTAATATCACATGATTATTTTATAATGACAGCTTGAATTCTGCTACAACAAAATTTGCCATTCCAAAATAATTATACAGTTATAGCTTAAAGATCTATAGTAAAAGATTATAGAACTTATTGTAAGAGTTCCATTTGCATACTCCATGATTGTAAGCAAGCCATTTGCATTTTTTTTTATTAATCTGACAACCGAACAGATCCATAATGGCCTTTTTAGGCATGACCTGGGCCAGTGAGTTAGTTTGTACATTTTTTCTTAGTGATGGCTTAAACAATATAGTTGAAAATAGTGTACAGTCACTTCTGGTGCTGCAGTTAACACTAAGCATGCAAAAACAAATTGGTTCTGCCTATCAATAAGGAGTTCTTCAGAAATAGTGATAGAATAATGAATGGTCTATCACCTTGCTTTATGTGCCAGGGCAAAAAAGCATTATGGACTCACCCATGCTATCCCCAGACCTCAGCCCATGGGAGATTCACTTGAGGAGGACTTTATCTCACAGTGAAGCATGTTCAATTCTTTTAGCAGGTTGTATAACAATATATGCATTGCCAAGTACCCCATTTTTCTTTTGATGTGAGTTTATCCCAGAGAGGGCCCACAATAAGGATCATGCTTGTATAATAATATATGGAATGCTAAACATCCAGTTTTCCTTTCAAAGTGTGTTTATCCTGGAGAGGGCCCATAAGAAGGATCATGCCACCATACTACTCATGACATATTACTAATAGGCACAGCAAAACTCCTGAGTGGTTAAAAGACTAAAATAGAAAGAGAAAGTCAGCTTGTCTTTCCTCTTCCACATACTTTCCCTGTGGAGTGATTTACTGTGATAATAAAGTACATATTATAACTAGACATATGCACTGACACTTTCTGTAGAGGTAACACTGGAGCTTTATCTCTGTTGCTATATACCACTGTACTATCCTTACAGTGATCCACAAATCAAATCTGTTACTCAAAAAATGTCACTTTTACATGAAAAGCACAATTTTAATAAATGCTTTGAAATAATGTTTAAAGGCATGTAGCTAGCAAATGAAAAGGGATCAGACAGTGAAAGACTCATAAGAATGCTTAGTATATGTTACAACTATGGTAAAACACATAAAGATAGTAATGTATTAAAAAATACAATTTAAAATGCTTTCAGAATCTGAAACTTACAACAACAACAACAAAATGAGCTTCAGTTTTAAGGTATATTCAAATCCTGAGGCCTCATGTGAGTTTTCTTATTATTACACCATTTCATATTATATTCTGCTTATAACATACCAGTATGAATACGTATTCAGACAACCTGCAACTTGCCTGCCGTATTCTTCCAGCTGGCTTGGGGTCCAAGTCTTAGTGCAGTTAATTGCTACGGGCTCTCAAGTGACTCCTCTGTCTTCACTTGACAATTCTCACAGCCTAAAATCAATAAAATGTCAGCATGCACATAGGGAGAAGAGGTGGATACCTCTCAGTCTACTGTTCTTTTAGGGTGCAGTTTCAACAGTACATTAACTATTTCTGATTGTAGTTATACATCATAAATAAAACTTGCAGTGGCCTGTGAATTATATCTGTAGTTGGACTGACAACAAATTTTAACCTGTTCTGAGCTGTACTTAGCAAACACATTGCATTACTGACTACATTTTTTTAAAAATATACATATAAATGACCCTTTTAAATGCTAATCTGTGGATATAATGAAATAAAACATATATATCTGGTTCAAATCTGAACATTAAGGCAATGCCACAAAAATCCTGAGTTCATATACAGATTTATGCAATACAACCCGGCCGCTTTATTTACATAAGTCATACAACAGAGTATGAGAATTAGTTTTAATGGGCATGTATATAAACACACACACACACACACACACACACACACACAAACACACACACACACACACACACACACACACACACACACACACACACACACACACACACACACACACACACACACACACACACACACACACACACACACACACACACACACACACACACACACCTATAAATATGCATTGTGTATGTGTGTATGTGTGTATATATATATATATATATATATATATATATATATATATATATATATATATATATATTAACCTTATTTACTGCCCTCTTACTAATGTTACTTTTATACCATTCAGAGATGATTTAAACCTATATACAATTTTAACTCTGTACTACTGTTCTCCAATCTGTAAACATGTAAATATGTATTGTATTTTACTCTATGTTGCTGTTTTACTTTGCATAGGTTTGCTATTTTATATTTACAATTTGCTTAATTGGTACTATTTCTACTATGTATTATGGAGCTTTTCTCCCCGGGCCTCCACTGAAAACGGGCTCCTTGAGCCCAGTGGACTTCCCCAGTCATCAAACTGGAAATAAATAAATAATAAATAAATAATGAAATTTGTTGGGCTGTCATAGTGGTAATTGTTAAACATGTTGGCAATGAGAGGTATGATGCCACATAAAGAAGTTTAATTATATATTGTAATATTTAACTACAAAAGAGGTAAAATATACTCTGTAAATAAAACAAATGAAATGACTGGATACTGAAGTTTTTTTTCCTAGTCTCAATAAGAAGGACTAGAAACATAACAAGATATTCCCATTTCTAATTTGAAGATATAAAAATGCATGCCCCCACTACAAATCAAGGATAAAACTGAAAATAACTAAGGAAAATGATAATAAATCATAGACAGAATAAAGCACATTTACATGTTTTCTGAGGAATAAAAAAAATAATAAAACTAGTATTACATCATTGTAATACCATTCATTGTTTAGTCATAAAAACATATATGTCACAATGGCCCAGACACATCACTGGAAATTGGGGACAGCTAAAAGGTATGACTTATGAGGCTGAAAAAAAAAAAACAACAGATGCCATAGGAGTGTCAAAGAACTTGGAGAGTAATAGACCTAGTAGTAAAAATAACCAGAGATCAGGCATTATGGTACATTTATTCTGCATCTTCTTGAATCAAGACACCCTCATTTCCACACTCCTAAGTTAGTCTAAAGCATTTCTGAAATTTTCACATGGATTAGAAAATCTACTGATTCTGAAAAGATTATGCTGAGAACTGTGTCATCAAAAGAAGCACAACATTCAAGATGGATGTACAGAGTACTCTGTGCTTAAAATACATAATAAGAGAGTGAGACAGACAGACAGACAGACAAAGTGCTGTGCCCCATGTGGTTGTAGCACAACTATCAGAAATTATGGTGGCCTTAGATGCACTCAACAATTGCATGGTGATCTTATTGTCAACATGCATAATATGCTTTAGAGATTCTGCTGTGCTATAAAATAACAGTGTCAATAGAAAGTAATAATCTAGAAGGTGATACATTTGATGAACAAAAAATGACCTAGTGAAAGCCTTGAATAAGAGAAATAAGTATCCCAGTTTCTAGCACCGTTGTTTTTATAAATACTGATGTGAAAATTATTTTTCATACTTAACAGGAATTTTAAGAATTCCAAATCATATTGGAAGCTTACATAGTACCTTTAAAGGATGAGAAACAGACTGGAGTAAATTGTTGTTAATATTTAGGGCACTAACAGTTATCCTTGTGGTGTATGGCACACAATGGCCAAAGCATGGATCTCCAGGTAGAATGCATTCAAAAGTGGCTTGCACTAAAAACTGCAGCTTTTCATGGAAGAAGCTCATGATCAGAGGTAGGCAAAGTTCAAATGTTTGGACTATAAGTGCATCCAAGACTTGGCTAATAACTATAGGCGCCGTAACCATAGAGCGAGGGGGAAGGGGTGCCCCCCACTTTTACCAAAAGTCCACGGTTGAGTTTTTCTTTAAGGATGACCTGACTCACACTAATGTGGATTTAAACCAAAATCTTTAGGGATGACCTGACTCACACTAATGTGGATTTAAACCAAAGCACGCGTGGATGTTAAATTACTGCTGGTAAGTGTGTGTGATTCTGGACAGGGTATGTGCATAATCAGAGCTTTCTCCAGATTCAGAAGGTTCTCTCGTGAGTGTGCTGGCAAGTGTAAAGTTACTGGAGAAACATATTTGGCCGGCAGCTGTTAGTGCTCACTGAGTCCTGGAATCAAGAGTTATAACTACTTGATATGTTGACATTACGTGAGACACAGTGAGCACCAGGAAGTTTGGTATCTCCAACAAAATATCACGGAAGGGCTATAGGCTGTGGCCACGATGCTTGTGGGTGTATCACTGATTCGTTTTTTTGTCTGTGGGCTCAGGCTGTGATAAATATTCTGGCTACCTTGTTATATGGTTTTGCTAACAGCCAGTTGCCTAGAATGTTTAACACAGTTTTCTTTGTTTAAAAAATTGTTAAGAGGACGTGAATAGATGGTGCTTTCTTAGTTTTTAGAGGGTGTATATATGCTTACTCTTTTCATTTTCATACTTTAGTTATTATTTTTTTTCTATCAATGCTTCTGGCATTGTGATTGTTTAGGTAGTTATTTGCAGGATCTCCTATTTGAGGTTCTCTCGTGTTTTTTTGTCTGTTATTTGATTTGTTCCTGTCCTGTAATGGAGTGGCACTTGCAAGTGCTGAGGTTGTATGAGAAAAGTCATCAGTAGTTAAGCACATTGAAACCATGATTATCTGTCATGGAATCCTTTTTGATAGAGAATTAGGGTGTTTCTCAGGAAATCCAGAAATCAGGGTCTCAATCAGGAAATTCACTTTTGGTGAGAGTACTCCATAACTGTTTTGAATAGTTCTGAGAGCTCACTTATTTCCGAATTGCATTGCCTCAAATGTTTAGTTTTTCACTTGCATTTTCTATTTTACATTTAAGTTTAATTTTGTCTGAACAATCTTTTGCTTGTTTCAAATGGCATCATGGGTAATGTGAAATGGAACCAGTAGTAGGTGGTTAGACTAATCAAAAGAATACACTTAGATACAGCTTAGAAATGTTCAACAAAAGTCTTAGCATTTTTTTATTTTATGTCAGTGAGTGAGAAAGGATGTCTATCTTCACATTTAAATTTGTTTTCTGTGGTAAAATTACATATTTTGTCACCACTGTAACATTGTAGATGGGAATAAAGCATGAATTCAATAAAATTAAATACATATTGCAGGGAACAGTTTACACACATACATTCTTTTTTCCTGTCCAAATTTCCTCAATATGATTTGTAGAACCCCATGATTATCTAGTGTAGTAATTTCAACATATATTACCAGTTGTTACACCAAAATTATACATTTTAATATGTGTAGAATGTTTTTGATTTATCTTTTGCTAACAATTAATCCTGAATGAAAAACCACTTACATTTACGTCTTGAAAGAGGTGGGGCTTTTGTCAGGTTTTAGGGTTTTCCAAAGGAGGCAACTCTTAAATTTGAAACTACATGCCAGTTTATTTACTTTTTGTTGAGCAAGTTGCTCTTACTGTCACAGAAACAGTATAGGTTTTACTTTTACTTTGCCAAGAGGGGGTGGTGGCCTTTTAATTCACTGCTGTTCGATGAAACTGTTGTGGAAGGGAGGCAGGCAGAAGCATACTGCCCCTCCACCCCCCCCCCCAGTCTTCAACAGCTTCTGGTGCCTATGCTGATAACTCATGGTGTTCTTGTTCTTATTGGTGGCCCACTGGAAAAATGCCACCAGAAAATAATTTCAAGAGATGTAGCTGTGCCAGGCAGAAATGTCTTACCAGTTTTAAAAGTACTAATTATTCTCATTCATGGGCATTAAATGCAATTGGAATCATGCTATATGCAATCAAGTCCTTACCTTAGGAGACAAATCTGAAAGAGTTTTAGGATACCATGTAGCAGACCTTTTTTTTTTCTTTTGCATTATAATTTCTGGTAAAATGCTCACAAGTAGCTAAAGCATATCAGAGGCAATCTAACTGGCTGAGGTTAAGTTTTATCTCTGTTTTTAACTTTGTTTTTAGGGGCTAAGAATGAATGCTCAAACATTAGACATACATTATGGAGGGTTGTGAATAATGAATAAGAAATTACAAGAAGTGACAATTTGATTCAAATCAGTTTTATACAGTAGGGAACATTACAAATAATCATTTCTAGTGGGCCTATAGATCATCTGGACTCTACTAAATGACAGATAGAAGCAGGGTGGTATACAGAAAATACTTTTCTACGCTTCAGTCTGAATAAATAAGAAATTGTGACATGATTTTGACTACTGATATAGAAAACAACATGATGCCCCCCCATTCAGTTATTCAAGTTCCATTTGGATGAAGACAAAAAGTCACACTGCTTGACCTAAAGAAGGAATCTATTCCAGAGCATGGAGAGACACTGGATGATAAGCCCATCCCTCTGTAGGGTTGCCAGCTGTCCATTTTTTGACTGGACTGTCTGTTTTTTTGAAAAATTGTCCGGTTAGAAATTCCATTCAAAACCGGACTTTGGTTTTGTTTTTAAATTTTGCGGCACTGATGCTGATGTCATCACATGCGCGATGACATCAGGTCCCTCAGAGCTACCAGCCTGTCGGAATTGAGCTCAAGGAGCTCACATCCGGTAGTGCGAGCGGGAAGCAGAAGCCAGCATTTAAGGAAGGCAGCATTTACAGAATGCAAGCGAGCAACAAGAATTCAACTTTGGTCTGGTAGTGGCAGCATTTAAGCGAGTATCAGCAGTTCGACTTTGGATAGTATTTAACTTCAAACAGGGAAGGCACAGCAGAAGCCAGCATCTGGAAAGCAGCATTAGCAATGAAGGTAGTGTGTGTATGCATGTGCAGGTATGCATGGGGGGGTTAGGGAATATATCATATAGATACTCTCAATTTTCCCTGATTCTGCAAAATGATGTCTCTGATTTTGCCTCATATTTTGGTCTGCTCTGTGTAAAGCATGTTTTTTTCCTAACAAATCAACAAGGAATCTGTCACTAAATAATGACAAACAATTGAATTTCAGACTTAGAATGCTTTTTTTCTGAATGCTGTTAACACAGTGTATTACTCTAGCAGCTTTCTAAGTGTACAAGAGCAGTTTCTGTGCCTTTGTTTGCTCTTGTCCCTCATTTCGTAGCTTTTACCTTGATTTTTGGGCTATGCGGTTGAGAGGTATCAGAAGGGGGTTGCAGTGGTTTGCACACTCTATTCTGAAAACAGTTATGTAAGAAGATACATTCCTGTGTATCAGTTATTTATACATTTATTCATTCACTTGACCACAAACAAAGTTCTGTGATGTGCAGTCATAGACATGCAAGGGGCTGTAGTTGATGGTCACATTTGTGTGTATTTGTGAGTGAGTGTGTTTGAGTGTGCATGTTAAAATAACTGCAAGCAATTTTTTTTTCTATTTTATTACAGTCAGTAAATGTGTGAAATTAGCACAGTCAATATATGTAGCTTTAATTGCTGGGTATGGGTGCTGTTCATTGGGCCGTGGCAGTCCAGGTAAGATGTATGTGATGGGTCTACTACCATAGAATGAAATTACACTACTTCAAAAATTCAGAAGTAGTCCCACACTAACGCAAAAGTGCACTTCACTGAAAATGCACTTTCACGAACACCACTAAAATGAATGGGCCATTTCCTCCACTGTGGTGCGGTAGTCACGGAACTTAGAGTTAGGGCTTGGGTTAAGGATAGCTAGTAGGGCTATCCACTATCCTTAACCCAAGCCCTAACCCTAAGGTCCGTGACTACCACACCACAGTGGAGGACATAGCCTGTTTTTTCAATGTCCTCCACTGCGGTGCAGTAGTCTCGGACCTTAGGGTTAGGGCACGGGTTAAGGTTAAGTGGATAGCCCTACTAGCTATCCAGTTTCCTTGACCCGCACCATAACCCTAAAGTTCGTAACTATTCGATGTAGTGGTGTTCGTGAAAAGTGCACTTTCGAAGAAGTGCACTTTCTCATTAGTGTGGGATTACTTCTGAATTTCAAAGTAGTGCAATTTCATTCTATGGTATTAGACCCGTATGTGATAGCAGCTGATCACCGGCACAGTAATGCTTCAATAAGCATTGCTGTCTGATAGACTTTGATTCCTTGGTTGAGATTTTGGCTGGGATTTTTTCTGTGTACTCCTTCTCTAACAGTCAATTTTTACCTAGGGGCTATGGTTTCCTCCTTCTGACCCACAGGAGCTCTGCAGCTTTCTATAAAAGGCATAGATTAATTTTTTCAAAAGCTACAAGACCAATTGTGTCATTATGTATTGTTTTATACTAAACATGTATTTTCAGACCATGCTATACATTTTCAGGTCTGTGTTATTGATGTAAGATATGATTGTTGTTAATACTGTCATTTCTTAGAACATTTTAAAATGTTATCATCCTAAACTTGGGAAAACAATGTGCAATGCTGTTTAGGTGAATGTGAAATTTAAAGGCAGTGTAGTTTTAATGCTAAGTCTGTTTTTATTGTGAGACTGTATTGCTTTGTTTAGCAAATGTGCATCAGTAGTTTATGCTATAAAATTTGAAATTAATGTTTTAAATTAAATCCAAATATCTGTAATCACTGTAGAATAAAGCACAAGACAGTATGCAGAGTGAGAGTTTTTAACAGTGTTTATGGCAACTGGAGAGAAATCGGCTGAAAGCAGGCATCTGGAACAGAAAAAGAGGGCGTTCCCATCCGCTGGTGTCACAATGATGTCACAAAAGGGGTGGGGTGTGGATGGGAGAGGGGTGGGGATGGGGATGGGTGGAGTTATGGTTGATACAAGGGGCGTGACCTTAGTCTGGTTTTAGCCACAAAGAAAGCTGGCAAACCTATCCCTCTGTCATGTTTTATTTATGTCCAGGCATATGCTTAGATCTCTGGGCCTAGTGTTAACTACACTACTTGACTTAGTAAGAATGTTTTATTTATGTTCAGGCATATGCTTAGAGCTCTGGGCCTAGTGTTAACTACACTATTTGACTTAGTAAGAATGTTTTATACATGTCCAGGCATATGCTTAAAGCTCTGGGCCTAGTGTTAACTACACTATTCGACTTAGTAAGAATGTTTTATTTATGTCCAGGCATATGCTTAGAGCTCTGTGCCTAGTGTTAACTACACTACTAGACTTAGTAAGAATGTTTTATTTATGTCCAGGCATATGCTTAGAGCTCTGTGCCTAGTGTTAACTACACTATTCGACTTAGTAAGAATGTTTTATTTATGTCCAGGCATATATTTAGAGCTCTGGGCCTAGTGTTAACTACACTATTTGACTTAGTAAGAATGTTTTACTTATACCCAGGCATATGCTTAGAGCTCTGGGCCTAGGCCTAGTGTTAACTACACTATTTGACTTAGTAAGAATGTTTTACTTATGCCCAGGCATATGCTTAGAGCTCTGGGCCTAGTGTTAACTACACTATTTGACTTAGTAAGAATGTTTTATATATGTCCAGGCATATGCTTAGAGCTCTGGGCCTAGTGTTAACTACACTATTTGACTTAGTAAGAATGTTTTATTTATGTCCAGGCATATGCTTAGAGCTCTGGGCCTAGTGTTAACTACACTATTTGACTTAGTAAGAATGTTTTACTTATGCCCAGGCATATGCTTAGAGCTCTGGGCCTAGTGTTAACTACACTATTTGACTTCGTAAGAATAAGGAGACCAAGGATAGCAGGATTCCTAAGATAGTGGCAAGGAAGGCACACATCTCCCCTCAGGAGTTTATGAGACAAAGTTTCTCCTGGTAATTAAAATGATATTATGCTATCCTACAAATATTATATTATAGTATATTATATTATATTATATTATATTATATTATATTATATTGGATTATATTACAGTTATTATAGTTATCAGTGCTCTTCTAGGGCAACACAGTAATGGTACAAGTGGTATGCTGGGTATACTTGGGCAGAGAGAAGGAGAGAGAGAGCAGAAAGCACACAATATCCCAGGAGTCCATCAGACAGAAAAGGTAAGAATTCTGATCTGTTGATCATGATACTCTGCCACCTTAGGACTTAATGCAGAAGAGACCTGAGGATATGGGTGTACAGGAGGAACCTGTTAAGGCAATCTCAGATCACTCCTTCAGATAAAAAACAGGTAAACATAATCTAATTCCCAATTATTAAGCAACTATGACAGATTCCTGTCAGGATCTTTCCCTGACTGGTGTGTTCCCAAGAGATGAGATGTAATCAAACTATTTATATAGTGATGTGCACATGCAAGCTATCTGCAAGAGCAGAAGAAACTGCAGCATGTCTGTGGAGGACTGTATACTCAGGTAGAAGAAACTACCTATAGATCTACTGAACATCAATGCAAGCTACACCTAAAGGCTTTTATGTATGAAATGTGTATGTTTTGCAATGTTTTCTACGGTTAGGAAAGAAGACAGTAATCCTTCTCTTCAGCACTGAAGAGCTGCTGAGGAGGGCACCGGTATTTTCTTCGCCATTGAAGGTGGAGGGCCAGCTTAATATTCCACTTAATCAACAAATTCTTATCCATCTGAATTATACTCCTGGTAGCTACATGGTTTTGGTAAGGTAAGAACTGGCTGTGTATTTAAATGCCATCAAGAGTGGGTGAGAAAATGCCATGCAGAGAGGCAAACTTTAATGGTTAGTTTATTTTTACTGCCAGTTTATTTCACTTGTGAACATTAGCTTATAGTTACTCATGGTTACAGTCTACTTTTCACACATGACTACTTCTGCCTCTGCTCTCTCACACACAGATGGCTAGGGTAAACCTTCCTTTCATAACATAAATTGTTTTCTTGTTATCAAAGACATTATCAAAGAACGGGCTTAGTCTAATTTTTTGTATCTTAAAAGACTGCAGTTCTTTACCTACTCTGTCAAATTGCTGCAAAAGATTTAGTAAGAGTGATAACTTGCTACAAAACTAGTGTTTTGCTATCTGAAACTAGAAATGGTTAAAAAGTGGGCAACCTGAATCCTTCAAAATCAAAGGACAATTTATTTAGCTTTTTTTATCTGATAATAAATCACTCATTTTCTTAGGATAACTTACTGGTTAACTTGAGTCTATATTACAACGTCGAAACGCTGTAATATTGAACACCAAATGAGTGACACATATTCATCGAAACGCATTTAAGTGATTCTATGAATACTTTACAAAGGTGTAGTTGGCCAACGTTTATAGTGTTGCCCTTTTCTTCACTGTAGTGCAATCTCGGTGTTGGCATATTTAGTTAGAGAGGTTTGGGGGCAGACCCCCCCCCCACGTTGTGGGGCCCCACTGCATAGTTATGTTTGTGTGTGTGTGTGTGTGTGTGTGTGTGTGTGTGTGTGTGTGTGTGTGTGTGTGTGTGTGTGTGTGTTTGAGTAAACAAATTATTTTCCAGGGAAAGAATTTGCTGTTTTGACCGTTCATGCTTTAGTGCGATTGGTCTTTACATGTCGACTAAGACGCGTTTGCTTAAACGCCTCTTTGGTGTTATAATATAGACCCGTTAACTTTTGTTAAATTGACCCCGATTCCTTATACAACTTAGTTAGTTAGTCATACAACTACTGCTTTGCATGATACATATAAGAGATGGAAAAAGGAGGCAGCATAAATTAATTATATCCCAGTCTAGGAATCCACAGCAGTATAAGGGCCCTAAATGAGTCTGCTTTTGAAGACCTCATAGATTCCATTTATTTCAAGTGTATAAGAACTGATTAAATTCATATATCTTAATATCTGTGAGACATGTAAGATGAGCATGCAGTTACACCAACAGGGACCTACAGTGAGGTTCTCAAGACATTTCCATTCACAGATCCCATTATCAATCACGGAGGAGCACAAAGAAATGTCAGGAATACATAATATTCACACTGCGAAGAAAAGGAAAACAGCAGCATAGTTAATGAGATACTACAGTGTACTTGAATGATACCTGGCTTTAGAACTAAACATTGACTCATGCTAAAGCCTGTCAGACTGATAAGCTTATCTGCATCAGCCTTGAAGGTAGCTTAGAGCATGTCAAGTTTTTAATGAACACTGATGCTAATGTAATAGACAAGGGCTTTATGTAGATTTGGTTAGTATCGCAAAGACTGGGCATATATAAAGGGCTAAGAAGCATGACTGAAGTAAGGTTTATAAAGTCTATTTATGTAAACATTTTTAGGAAGATGAAAAAAAAAACATTAAACATGGTCAGTAAAGACCACACAATCTATCCATTCATGAGAACAAATTTAAAAATAATATCCTGAATAATTAAAGTAGAAATTGGAAAAAGTACAGTTTTGTACCTACCATAAATGTAGATGTTTGAGTGTTCACCCTGCTGCAGTCATCACACTTGGGTTATCCTGTCATCAGGCAGTCCCGCAGTCGGCCGGATTTCCAAAGTCTTGGTCCAACGTCGGTTGCTGTCGCCTCATCCCTGACGTCAGGGGTACATAAATTGCAACCAATGACATTTTCTTCAGTTTTTCTTGCCCCAGATGTCAGGTGCCCCCAAAGAGGTGATCCAAATTAGTTACCAAAAGGTGAGACCACTGTACAAATACAAAAACCCTTCAGCTATAAGCAAATACATCAGTAAGGCATAGCAAAGATTTAGCCAGTAGATCAGAGGGGTTGGAGGGAGGGTAACCTGGACTGCAGCAGGGTGAACACTCGAACATCTACATTTATGGTCGGTACAAAACTGTACTATGTTCATCGTGTTACCCTGCTGCAGTCATCACACTTGGGTTGAGTCCCAAAGCTAAGGTAGGGTGGAGGCATTATAAAAGGTTATTGGAGGCAATGAGGCCCTGCAGGACTGCAGTGGTGAAGCCCGCCCTGGACTTAGAATTAAGAGGTAAGTGATAGTGTTTGGTGAAGGTGTGTACAGAACTCCAAGTTGCAGCTTCTAAAATTTCCTTGGTAGGAACCCCCCTGAGAAAGGCTGTAGAGGTAGCTGTAGCCCTGGTAGAATGGGATCTAATGGTAGGAGGAACTGGTTTCCCATGATGGGTATAGCAGAATCGTATGCAATGGCCTATCCATTTTGAAATGGTTTGCTTGGATATGGGCCTCCCTTGAGAAGCTGTAGCATAGGAAACAAAGAGCGGTTCAGTTTTTCTGAAAGCCTTAGTTTTATCCAAGTAATATCGAAGCTGCCTGTGAATGTCCAAGGAATGCAAGAGTCTCTCACCTTTGTTCTGTGGATTGGGAAAGAAAGTGGGTAGATGGATAGTTTGATTTAAAGCTACAGTGGAAACCACCTTTGGCATGAAGGAAGGATTAGTTCATAGAGAAACTCTGTCTTGATGAAAAATGAGGAAAGGTTCCACTGACATAAGAGCCTGTAATTCTGAAACTCTCCTAGCAGAAGTTATTGCCAGTAGCAGGGCAGTCTTCCATGATAGGAACTGAAGGTCTGCAGAAAAAAACTGGTTCAAAGGGAGGTAGTGTTAGTTTTTCCAGAACAAAGTTGAGGTCCCATGTTGGTGTAGGAGCTCTTCTAGGTGGTCTAATGTTTTTTGCCCCTCTGAGGAACTGCCTTAGGAGTGAGTTTGAAAATAAAGGTGGATTTGTGTCGTGCTGAGTTGAAATAGCTGAAGCATGGATTTTAATTGAGGAGAAGGAAAGTCCTTTATGCAACATCTCAGCTAAATACTGCAGAATGTGAGGCATATGAGGCTGAGTGTCTTGGCCCTTAGCTTGGTTCCAAGCAGAAAACCTTTTCCATTTGTCCAAGTAAGCCTTCCTGGTGCTTGGCCTCCTGGCTTCTAGAATAACATCCAGCACTGCTTGTAAAAGAGGAGCTGGTTGGCTGCTTAATTTATTTGCCATGCAGCCAGGTTTAAGGTTTTGATCTGGCTGTGTAGAATCTGCTTGTCCTGCTGCGTGAGCAAATGAGGTATTTGAGGCAATATCCATGGTGGACTGTGAGCCATATTCTTCTAGCGGATACCAGTGCTGGTGTGGCCAGTCTGGGGCTATGAGAATCATTCGAGGTTTCTCCTTTTTGACCTTCAAAAGAACCTGTTTGAGAAGAGGTAATGGAGGAAATGCATATGCTGTCAGGTTTTTCCAACTGAAGGAGAGAGCGTCCACTTTCCAAGCTTGATGGTGGAATGTCCTTGTACAAAATTTTTTCAGCTGGTAGTTTTGAGGACTGGCAAACAGGTCTATATTTGGTAGGCCCCATCTTTGAGTTATCATTGCAAATATTTGTAGGTCCAGCTTCCACTCGTGGGGATCCTTGATATTTCTGCTTAGGTCGTCTGCCAATGTGTTTTTCTGTCCTGGCAGGAAGTGAGCTTGTAACTGGACTTGGTAGGCCAGAGCTGTGTTCCATAAGATTATTGCCTGCCTGCAAAGAGGGTAGGAATGTGTGCCCCCTTGTTTGTTTATGTACCACATTACTGTGGTGTTTTCCATCTTTATTGCCAGTTGTCCAGGTTGTAGTAGATCCTTGAAGGCTGTCAGAGCTTTCTGTACAGCTAGCATCTCTTTTTGGTTTATGTGCAGTTTTCTTTGTTCTGCAGTCCATAGGCCTTGAATGCATTGCCCTGCCATGTGTGCCCCCCAGGCATAGTCTGAAGCATCTGTTGTGATAGTTTGCCTGGGTGGGGGCAAGGTGAAAGGCTGACCCTTGTTGAGGTGACATGCCTGTGCCCACCATAGAAATTCCTGTTGAAGGCAGGGAATGAGAGATATCACTGTGTCCAGGCTGTGGCTGTGTTGAGACCATATGCTTTTTAGGTACCATTGTAGTTTCCTCATATGCATTTTTGCAAATGGTATTATCAGAATGCAAGATGCCATGAAACCCAAAGCCTGCAGAATTGTTCTTGCAGTTAATTGGGTGTTTGTTGCCATTGTCTTGAAATATTGAGTCAGTTGTAATTGCTTGTCTGGTGTAAGATAAGCCTTCTGGGCCATTGTGTCCAAGCTGGCACCCAGGAATGTCATTTTTTGTGAGGGTACTAGTTTTGACTTATTTTCGTTTACTGTGTACCCCAGACAATTCAGTAGATGCTTCACAAAAGCCAGATGTTGCAAAAGAATGTCTCTTCTTTCTGCTTGGATGAGGCAGTCATCCAGGTATGGATATATCTGAATTCCTCTTTGTCTGCAATATGCAATTACTGGTGCCAGGCATTTTGTGAATACTCTGGACGCAGTAGATAAGCCAACGGGTAGTGCAGAGAATTGATAATGAGTCAAACCTGCAATGAAATGGAGGTATCTTCTGCAACTTTGTCTGATAGGGATATGCAGGTATGCCTCCTTGAGGTCCAACGTTACCAGCCATGCTTCCTTGCCCAATGTGGGAAGTAGCTGCTGTAGTGTTAGCATCTTGAATTTGGGAACTTGTAAATAAGTGTTGAGAATTGAAAGGTCCAGAATTGGTCTCCAAGCATTTTCTTTTCTGGGTACTAGGAAGAGTCTTGAGTAAAATCCTTGGCCTTGCTCTTGAGTTGGTACCCTTTGAATGGCTCTCATGGCCATGAGAGCTGTAATTTGTTTTTGAGCCTCTGCCCTTTGATTTTGTGGCAGGTTTGGCATTCCTCTTTTTATTGGCAAGGTGTAAAAGTGGAATCTGTATCCTCGTAAAATGATGTCTAAGACCCATTTGTCCTTTGTGACCATATGCCAGTTGTCTGCAAATAGTGCTAGTTTTCCCCCCAGGGGGGCTGACAAAAGAGCTTTGTTTGGCCAGCTGAGGTGCAAGTCATGGACTCTGCCTTCTGGTGGATTGAGACCTGTCTTCTCCTCCCTTCTGGGTTGGAGTACCCCATTGGCGAGGTTTATATTGAGCTTGTGATTGTCCTCTGCCCCTTGGGTGCCTGTATTTACCTCTCTGAGGCCTGTCAGTGGCTGGAAAGGACCAATTTTTTGTTGGCCAGTTTCTGCTGAAGCGAGGGGGTTGTACCTGTAGGAAATCTTTGACTGTCTGCATAGATTTTGCCTTATCTTCCATTTTCTTTAAAACGTCTTCTGCTTTAACACCAAAAAGAACATCCTGCTGTAAGGGAGCATCTAGTAGTTTTGCTTTAACATGATCAGGCAGACTTTGTTCCTTTAACCAGGCATGCCTACGTATAACTGAACCAGTGACAGCTGCTCTGCAGGAGGCCTCTAAAGAATCAAACCCACATTGTAAGGTGTGTTTGCCCACCTGCTCGGTGGCGTACAACAAATCCTGTACTTCTTTCAATTCAGATTGTTGAGGGAGGGTGGTTATCTTGTTTTAACTGAGAGATCAGAAATTGCTGATACTTAAGCATATGAAATTGACAGTTTAGAGCTCTCATAGCTAAAGTGGCTGAGGTGTAAACCTTTTTCCCCCATCTGTCTAGTGCTCTTGAATCCCTTTCAGAAGGTAGTGGATTTTTAGCCATGGAAGCCTTAGCCCCCTTGGGACCCTGGGAGATAGTCTCTGGGTCAGCTACTGGGCTTTTGTAAAGAAATTTGTGGGAATCAGGTACTCTGTAGTATCTGTCAGGTTTGGCCGGGGCAGGAGGCAGAGAGTCAGGGTTGAAACTGGACTCTAAATAGACATCATCCACAATATCCAAAACAGGAGGGATGGCTAGAGGTCTGTGTTGGGGGAGTAAAAGAAAGTCTCTGAGCCTTTTCTTGGAATCAGAGTAATCCTGACCTTCCCAGTGAAAATGTTCCCTCATAGTGTGTAAAGTTTCCCCAAAAGAGTAATCTTCTGGAGGGGAAGCTGAGGGAATAGAGTCCTCAGCATCACAATCTTCATAAGGAAAGAAGGAATAGTCTTGGTCCTCAGAGGAATCTGAAGAAATAGACAGTTGTTCAGAGGAAACAGATTCTTCCTCTTGTCTAGGCCTTTTGTCAGGAGGAGGCTGAGAACCCCTGATAAGAGAAATCAAATCTTCAGCCATCTTGAGTATCTGTTTCTTAGGCATAGGGCCTTGAACAGGAGACTGAAGTGAAGCCTTTTTAGATTTGGAAGGAGTCTTTGATTTGGAAAATGTTTTGACTGTAAGAGTCGTTGGTCTCAAAACGCCTTCAGAAGGCGATGGCATTTCCGAAGTACCGACGTCCTTGGAAGGTAAATCATCGGTAGGGCCTGAAGTAAAAGGCTGCGTCGGACTAGTACATTCTGTCAAAATATCTGTAACGGTCTCTGGTTCCTGAACAGCGGTAGTCAGAGGCTGCGTCAGAGCCTCACTGTTAACCGGAGAACCGGAGACCGGATCGACCGAGGCCTCGGAATTGGGCTTAGGCCTGGGCTGTCAATCCTTATCCCTGCACTTTTTGTGCACGCTGGTAGTCGATAGCTCCGACGACATGCTATAATTAAATTTTCTGCCAAAAAAGTGTTGTGCGAAATCAAATCGTCTTTTAATAGTACGTTTATTAAATCTAGCACAAAAACGACAAGAAGTGACGTCGTGATCAGGGCCTAGGCAAGGTATGCAATAAGAGTGAAAATCCTTATGAGGTATTTGCTTCTCACAAGAAATACAATTCTTAACTTTTTCTGACATTGGTCTGAGGCAAGAAAAGTTTCCCCAACGGAGTACTTAGCTTTATAGAAGACTTCGGTCTGAAATTCAAATTCGAAAATCTCAGAAGTTGGCTGACCGGGACTTGCGAACTGCTTCTGCTTCGGGCACCGCGCGGCAAGAAAGACAGAAGAAAATGGTGTCGGTTGCAATTTATGTACCCCTGGCGCACTGACGTCAGGGATGAGGCGACAGCAACCGACGTCGGACCAAGACTTTGGAAATCCAGCCAACTGCGGGACCGCCTGACGACAGGATAACCCAAGTGTGATGACTGCAGCAGGGTAACACGATGAACATCAGCCAGAGCCACATATTTATGGACAATTAATACTCTCTCTCTCTCTCGGATCATTGGAAAATAATGTCTGGTTGGTTTTGGCTAAACACATGTTCAGCTCAGATGGCAATCTTGGAGAATGATAAGTTTAAATGCCTCACAAAATACCTACTGAGAGCTAATTTCAAGGCCAGCGTGTCAGGAATGGCTTCTGTGCAGGAGTGCTAGCGAAACAGTGACAAAGGGTTAAGTAGCAGGGTGAGTCCTTGCAACACTATGAGTGAAAGTACAGCCTCAGGCACCATTGCAGATATCTTCTGGAGACCAGGTGTCACTGTAGAATGCACAGGAGGTATGTGCAATGCTGTGGACAGAATTGAACACCCATTTCAAAGAATAGTGGTGTTAGAGGAAGAAAAAGAAGTATCACAATCACAACTCAAAGTATGGAGGAGCTTAACTCTGGTGGTCTATGCTGAGCTCTTCTCAGGGAAAGAAGAAATTGTGTGCCCTTCCTGAACTGAGAATTCTGTCTGTTGACCTCTGCAGAAACGTGACTGTAGACAGATACTGAAATGTTTTCTTCATTAAACTTACCCAATGAAGATGCCATCGGGTAAAAGTTATTTGAGCAGTCGGAAGAGAAACCCTGGGTGAATAACTACTGCCGCACAATGTCTGGGGAAAACGCCAAACTGTAGGTCAACATGAGAGAATAAGACTGCAGACTTCAATTATTACGTATGTAGCTTTCAGGGAGAAGATTCAAAGCAGAATGTACACATTCAGGGAAAACGTCCACTATATTTCTGTTTTTATAAGGATGAATTTATGAATCTGTCTTCCCACCTAGGTATGAAAATGCTAATGGTAAGAACAGGTCTCTGTAAAGAAGGATAAATGCCAAAGCCAACCCCAGTGCCAGAACACTGTGTAGATAATGACACCACAGTATCACCCTGCACCTATCTAGTATGAGGGGTTAAAATAAACTTTTTAACAGAAAATACCAGAATATACTTCTTAAAAAAATAACAGAAATAAAAGTAATAAATGGTGGCATTGCATAGATGAAGGGGTTTAACTACTTCCATAATAACTGACAATTATGTATGCTTAACAACAAGATGACAGCAACAAAGTCTCTGGAGCCATCACTGAAACCCCTTATTGTAAGTGACATAGCAATGAAGACAGAAACACTGAGCTCCTACTGGGACCTAATGACACAGCTAGACAAACTGTTAGGGCTGAATGATATTAATTTAATAAGAGTAAACTTTTCTGTGAGTCACAAGTAGAGGACAAATATGACTATCTCCATAAATGTGGGTTCACAAACATAAAAATTGCATACTTGGTGGTATTTGTATTTTTTGACATTAACTATTTTTTTTTATAACATACCTTGGGTATTAAACTCTAATGGGTCAACATTTTCAGAAAAGTTGCATCTAAGACAGACCTCATACATACACAGTCACCCTGGATACCTTACCTAAAACTTTTTAACTGAGTTATTGTTTTACATCCAATGTGTCTGTCACTAGTCCTTTCAGCTTTTATAGAAGTGAGGAATGTATGATCTTTATACAAACTTCATCTTTCCCAGACTTGGCTTGATATACACGTAAAACTAAGGCTTACTTCAAATTTCTGCATGACAAAGAAGGTTTCAGTTAGCTGGCACATTTATTTTATTATTTATTTATTTATTTAACATTTGTTGACCTGGAAAGTCCGACTAGGACAGAGCCTATTTTCAGTGGAGGCCCTAGGAGAGATGCTCCACGTGTATGTCATTGGAATGTGGGAGGAAACTGGAGTACCCAGAGGAACCCCACACAAATGCAGAGAGGACATGCAGACTCTGCACAGAAGGCGCTGCAACCAGGAATCAAACTGGTGAACCTCTTGCTGTGAGGTGACAATGTTAACTGCTGCACCACTGCACTGTCAAATCTAAGTTTTGAGGATGTTTTTCATTGAATGAAGTTGTCAGTTTTTTAACTGTGTTTGTGTGAGGTACACCGATTTTTGCCATCTCTGTTAAGACTAGAGTTCAACAGTTATGTTATGATTTTTTTCAATGATATAAATGTCTGACACGGTACACTAATTTTGACATGATCACAAACAATCCACCATTTTCCTAATGATAAATGCGTAACATTGCGGATAATTACAGGCCTTGACCACTATCATAAACAGTAAATCAGGGGAGGAGCCTAGGGATAATTTATGTAATTGTGGGTCATGAGTTAAAACTCTTAAGGGTATTCAGCACCCTTTCACTTCAAGTAAGGATCAAGACAGAAAGGTTACAGAAGGGTTGAATGTTTCAGATTAAACATTTGAGCCCTGAATCTGGTTATGTAACTATCCTGGATAAGCTTGATATATCAAAAAAGTTTTGTGCAAACTACACCAGGAAGTTTATCTTAACAGGGATGAGCATTAAACATATACCTCTGGGAGAAAAAATGAAATGCATGAATTGTAAGTCTCGGGGGAATTAATAAGAAAAGAAATGCTGAAAATTAGGTCAGTTCTGATGGTGTAAAAACTCTTACAGCCAGGGTGACCTGTGTTTAAGCAGGAGAGGATGGGCATGTCTATCCTGTGGGGGGCAGGGTACAACAAGATTTGGAATGCTACAGTCACTGAGAGAAGGGATAGTGATACAAATCATGGCCAGTGGACAGACACTCAGCTCATAAATTTACTCTTGGTGGTAGTCTTATCATCAAGAGTAAGGTGTGCAGAAGTGTGCGCCTGCACAGGGAAGGTGTTGTGCACTTCCACAGTGAGACGGATCACATGTCATCCTGCCCATTGGCGGGGTTAGGGTCATTAGAAATATCCTAATAGTAAGATGCTGGTGAGAACCAATGCAATACTTATGTCTGCCTGAATGACAGCCCCACTATATGACTCTCATCCCTGTGGTTGTGGAAGGACCCCCATTATGAGGGAGTAAATGTGCTCAAGAACAGTAAGGGGTGTCTTTATGGTCAGGAGGCATGTGGGCAAAAAGAACCTTGAAAAAATGGGAAAAAATGTGAAAGTTCAAAGATTCTTCTGTAGTTATAACTGAGAGTAGTAGCGTCTCATTGGTGAATGAAAATGTGGATAGCACAGGCTTGCAAAAGACAAGCTGGAGTGGCAGAAACTGTGCAAACCTTTTGTTCAGAAAGTAGTACACATGTCAAGTCAGAAAGAAGATCAAGAAGAGAAAAGTTCAGACTGTACTTGAGGGTGATGGAAATTATGCTGTGCCGAAATTGACAAATAAAAAATTCAAAATGTGCAGTTATGAATGATCTGCCACAAGATATAGGCAATGTGGCTGGCATTCCTCCTGTGGTAGAAAATCACTTAATTAAGGAAAGAATTAATTTTGGTAATCGCTGATAATTTTATTAATAGCATATGTACTGGGGAACTGATAATGTATTTCAGTAACAATCATAATGAGTACAGATCAGTTAAATACCATAAGGGGTCTGCAGTTAAACATTTTAGGGCAGGCCTGACAAAATTAATACATTCTACACATGTAGTTTTAAATGCACATTTTCAAAAAAAATATCTGAACTCAGGTTATATGGATCATAGTCAGAGCTTTTATCTGCTGATGCCACAGAATCAGGTATCAGAAAGGGTCTTTGAATATACAAGGTTTTACTTTCCATAATGATGGATTTTAACTTAATAACCACAATTGCCCTAACTGACATGGTAAATGTCACTGGGGAATCATACATTGGTGGGATTAAAAGTCACTGGGGAACCATTCATTGTTAGGGGGAGGGCAGGATGGTATCTCGGAGTCTATTACATATGGAGGGAGAGAGAAGGAGAGTGGGAAATAATGTATTCTGGTTCTAGAACAGTACCTGTAACATAAAAGAACAGAAAAGTCTCCATGGCGGTTCCACTTCATAATCTTGAAATGCTGAAATCTCGAATTTCAGCATTTCGAGACCATAAAGCCGAAACCATACATAACCAAAACTTCACAAACCCGAAACCATAAATCCCGAACACACAGCATACACCACACCACACACAAACCACAACACCTGCACCATAAAACAAATAAACACAACAAAATAAAACACCAGACATGCACATACCTACACTACACAAAAGCAGGGGGGCAAGCCCCTCTGCATCCCCCACACACCCTACTTATATATACTAACTCCAAGATCACACAAACAGAAACAGACAGTACACTCACACCCAGACATTCCACAGTCCCACACACACACACACACACACACACACACACACACACACACACACACACACACACACACACACACACACACACACATCATACATACACAAATACCAACACATCTAACAATTACACACTCATACATTAACCTACTTACCCTAACCCATGCATACAACTTACAATCTAACATACACTCAAACTCCCACCCAAAACCCTTATAAAACACTCACTTACCTTACACTCCACATAAATCCATATACCACATCAAACAACATCCAAAGTAAACACCGCACATCACGTAATGTAAAGCCATAACCGTGAATTCGAGATAAACAAATTCACGATTATGCACTTTCCACATTTTAAAAATTCGACTTTATGGTCTCGAAATGCTGAAATTTGAGATTTCAGCATTTCAAGATTATAAAGTGGAACCGGCTAGGCTAGTCCCAGTCAGCTGCGCTTTGCTTGTATTGTTTATTGTGCTTTAAGGTGACAGGCCTGTCTAGAGTCTTCCTCTCAAGGACAGAATTGAAGGTGACTTATGACTGCTATTAATATTAACAGAGTGCTGCTGCCTGTTGAATTGCAAGGTAGACTGGTACTGAGCTGCAAACAAGTTGTGTCTGTGTTCATTTGGACCATTATTGCCAACTACTAAGACAGGGCCTGTAGCTGTTTGGTAGTGCCCATTAAGCCGCCTATCCTCTTTGTCATTTCTGTATTCTTTTACAGTCCAGTTGAGATGTTTGTATACAAAAATGTCTTCCTTTCTCTTGGGTATTTTTGCCAAGCTTTGTAATTTTAGCTTAGCCCAAGCCTGATGACATTATTGCAGTGTCATTAGGCTAATACGGCTTCCAGTAGAAGTATTATATCAGTTTCAAACTACCTGACTACATTCAGGATGGGTTTGCATTTTCCTCCTGTGTTAATCCTCTAGATCTTGCATGTTAGAAAAGTATGTGTGATGGTAAATAAAAAAAAATCAAAAGGATGAATGTCGATACGTTACATTTCTTGATAATATAGGCATTTAAGCTACACTTTTGCTTTGTAATCTAAATCTAACTATATAATACATTTTATGAAGTACAGTATGCCTGTATACTAAGCTAATTAACTGACAGATAATAACAACTATTGATGACCCTGTTAGCTTGACGTGCTAATGGATGCATGCAAAGGAACATTCACTCTTGGTACAGTTACTCAAAATGTTGAAATCTGAATGGGATAGAGGGTGCAACTAGGAATAACGTAGGCCTCCTTATTTCAGATGGACAAGGCCCACTTTGTTGCTTTTCTAGGCGATGCAGATCATCATGGGGAATGTGTTGCCAAGCAACGATATTACCAATGTAGGGATGAACTGAATGGGTATTTTAAGGGAATCGTCCTTTGCCACAGGATTCTTGTCTGGTGACACAAATCACATCCTCTTTGGTAAAGGTTTGCATCATGAGTTCCATTCTTCTCTAACGCCTGGAATTTATTGAGTAGGAGCAATGACAATCAGTGTTGAAGGAGGTTTTCTCCTTATGTGCGAAGTCCTTGCTGGGCTGATATTGTTGGAATTTGCTGCTTTCAGTAGTGATACACTGAGCAGCTCTGCAGAGAATGACACAGGAGCACACTTAGGTCTTCCCGCAGAAAAATTCACTACTTGATGCTTTGTTGGCACAGGACGACTTTTTTGGATTGTCATATTGAATTGGCTATTTAGTAACTTGCAAAATGAGGCAGCTTCCTCTGGTGAGCTAAATAAATAGTCAGTGGGTACAGAAAGGAAGTGAGGCATTATTAATCATAAACAATTTCTTCATATCAGATATGTACTTATCTTTGCTGAAATTTATTGGGAAAAATGACTGTACAGCTTAGCTTTTGAGTAGACCAATACGACTTTTTCCACTTCACCACTGGCTACTGGATTTGATTTTAGTCAATGTAGTTTCAGAAGCTTAAAGATAACTTGGCTAAGCTGACTGCTAGAATGTATTTGGGCAGATAAGTGAACAGAGGTCACCTGCAATTGCCTGTATTTCTTTTGGTTTGGGATGTAAAGACATAGAGAGGTGTTATAGCTGGGGAAATGCAGTACTGCAGTTTAGGCATATTTTGTTTATCTGGGACTTGTTCTCCAGCCTTCCCAATTTCTTCTGCAGTGTAGCAATACTATGTTGATGTTTTCAGGTGATGGCCACACTATACTTCATGTGGTCAGTAAACTCGGCCTAGAAAGAATGACTTAGACTTGTGGCTGGCACAATTGGGTATGGTACCCAGTGCACTCAGTCCTCCGTGTATCCACGTGGGTTTTATCCAGGTACTCTTGTTTCCTTACTCATCCCCTCCAAATTGTCCGTAGTTGTGCATGTAGTGCTGTGAGAGTACATATACGGTTATAGGCCAGTGCCTTGTCCAGAATGGGGCCCACTGCAATATACTTACTGGCTGTCTGGGGAGGCATGAGCATTGTGATGGCTCTGTAAAGGGTAATGACAAATATTAGAAATGGTTGGGTGGGTGGATGGATGGATGGCTGGCTGGATGGATGGAAGGGTGGTGGATGGATAGTTGTCTTGCCCTCCTCTAACATCAGTTTGTCATGGGAGGGATAACAGTACTCAATGAAACACAGTGCAACTAAACTCTCTTGCATGACAAGGTCCTGACACCTGTCTTGACACCTATAAGTCAAAGAAAGTATGATGCAGCTATTACGTAACTAATAAGAGACAGAGTATAGAGTCACAGAAAGAAAATAGCATTTAGCATAAACTGTTACTATAGTCCAGCAACTTATCCTCTTCCTGGAAAGGCTTGCCAGAATGTTATTTAGAGAGCAGAATGCAAGGGAAAGGCCGTATGTGCTGTAGGAAGAAATAAAAGAAATAAAAGATGAGAAGAGTGAAGCATGAATGGCTTCATTTTCAGTGCGAGTAAATGTGGAACATCATACATCAATCATTTGCAGATTCTCGCTTTTCCAAAAGAACTTGCACAAAGATCTAATTAAAAGTGCTGTTTGAGTCTTATATCAGATTTTAGGGCTAAAAATGCTAGCTAAGGAAGAATAAAGTTAAGTAATTTTATAAAAAATATTACCCATGGTCTAGCATTAAAAAACCAATATCACACATCACAAAGATAAAATAACTATATATAATAATGTAACATCCACATTGCCAGAATGGCCATACCCAGCTACTTTGTTAAGGCTTGCATATTTTGTAAACTCAAAATATAGCTATAACAAATAAACGGTGTCTTTCAGAAAAAAGAATGTATGCATCTTTAAAGCTGTAGGTCACAGTCTTCCATTAGAACACTGATATCAAAATGCCTTTGGATATTACATTCTATGCACTATTCCTTTTCTATTTTATTTTACTTTTTGTTTTTTTTTTTTTTTTTGTATTTTTGTGTAAAGTACATTTTAAGTGTCTGTTTGCATTGATGAAGCTAATTAGTCACTTCATAAGGCTCCATTGTGACTAACATAATTCTCCAGCAGAGAAGGACGCTTCACTCTGTTTTCTCTCATTTTTCAGCAACAAAGTATTTTAACTTTGACTTAGATAAACATTTACCTAAGTGTTGCAAAAAGGCAGTCAAATACTGTAATGCTTTCCAAACATCCACAGACTGCACCCTTTGATTTTACTAGTACAGTATAGAAATGGAAATTAAACGTTCAGCGATTCTACTAAACTAGCTATCATTATCTGTTTCTTGGAACTACTATTGCTCATTTACAGACTAGAAAATGTAAGTTAAATATGAGACAAAGTTTTCCAAGAGTTTTTTTATTTAATGACTAGAGGCAGAAACAAGCAACACAATTTAACTGCTAGTGTACGGATCAAAACCAATAGTGTAAGCACTGTTTTTAAAAATACTATATGAGAAAATAAAATGAAAACATTAGAGGAACAACAATGCCACTTACAAAGCATATTAGATCAAGATTTCATGTCAGATCAAAATATTAATATGCCAAAAATGTAGCACAATTTTCTGTTTTATTGTTTTCTTAAAGGTGGGACTGTAGAGCAGGAGACAAAGAAAGCAGACGATGCAATAGATGCAAATGAAATACAAAGTAAAAAAACGAGCAAAGTCACCTTCCCTCTGAGCTCAGACAATGCAGCCATAGCATCATGATAGTATAAACATGTTTCTGGTGTTACAAACTCCTAAATATATAGAGATGCACTTGGATATAAGTAAGCCTCACATACTGCAAACCAAAAAATACAAGAAAAACAAACTTAAGTAGTTCAATAACAATGAAAAAAAAAGCAACATCCTTAAGAGTAGAAAGCAACAAAATCCAAATCAAAGAAAATATTCAACTTTAAAAAAGACTGGCAAAAAAATCTGGTATGAAGACCTGGCCAGTGAGTGAGTGAGTTTAAACAGAAACCACACACACACACACACACACACACACACACACACACACACACACACACACACACACACACACACACACACACACACACACACACACACACTTACTTAAAAGTGTGGCAGATGAGAAAGATGAAAATGACAATTAGATTGCATGAACTTATGCAATGTGTTGAGTTTATCAGACCTTATAAAATAGCTCATTAAGTCCTCCATTAAATGTATGAAGTGATTCGACAGGACTGCATAAAAGGATTAAGCAATTTACTGTACTATGTAACTTGCTCAAAAATAAATCTGCAAAGCTCTGAAGCATGTTATTATCAAGCCATGCTAAAATGACCTATTAATATATTAGGTAATGGAGAGAAGGTAGACCTGATGAAACTTTGGTCTCCACTGAGTAGTTAATGCAATGGCAAGACTTGTTGGCGTTAGTCGTCTTGGCTGTAAAAAATATAGTCATGATGGAATTATGACTTCACCAGTCTGGATTTCATACTTCTTAGATCTGATTAATCAGAGTATAGACTGTGAGATGTAATTTGTTTAATTTTCGCACTTTGATTAAACGTCATCAAGGAACACAGATAATATAACATTTGATAAGAGTAGCAAAAGGCTACCTCTTCAGTGTATGAACAGTCTCTGTTATATATTAATGATATTTGCAAATTTTGAAAATTATCAAGGTGAAATCATTTTAACGGCTATATTTAAGAGAATATCAACAAACGAGAAAAGGTTCTACACTGTGTGCCAGTAATGATGGCATGGACATCTTGTTACTGCTGTGGACTAATGGGTAATATTATGTCACAGAGTTATGAAGAAGATGCATTTTCTGATGATACACAGTACAGATATTCCGTTAACAATGAGGTAATAAATTAGCTTCACCACACACTACAGAAACACTACCATTGGCAGCTGTAGAAAAACGTGCCAGTGAATTTACCTATTATGACAATGAATCAACTACAGCAAGTGCAGTAAATCATTAAAGGAGGATTAGCCCGATCAAACTGAAAAACGTCCCAATAATGTCTGTACTACAATAGTCAGGGGTACCAGCATCATACTGCAACAGGGAACTCTTCTGGAGATAATTACAGTAATGATAAATAGTTTAATATGCAATTAGGGATCAAGCAGACCAACTTGTTAGCAGCAGAACAAATACAGATACCATTTGATATCATTATTATTATTCATAAAAAGGAGAACAACAAACAGAAGTCACAACAGCACTGGAACAGCCAAGCTTTTTCCACTGTTGATGGATGAATTACAATGCCTGTTAAAATAGTGCTTGGAGGAGCTGCAAATGATATGCAGACCAAAGACTTTTAAAAAGCAAAAGCTCTTCTGAAGATTGCCAGACAAAATGGTTTTAGAATAAGCAAAATTTCTACATCTTAAAAAGAAAAAGTACCACGTTATGGAGCTAGAACAAGATGCAGAGGAAGAAATATGTGATGCTTTGACAGTAGCAATCCTGACAATAATTGTTTAACAATATATGCCTTTTTATGTAAATTATAATTAATCATTGACAGGGAAACTAATAGGAAACAAGGGTGGACCAAAGATTTTAAGGATTAAGGTCCAAAAAAATGTGGTCCTTTATTGAAAAAACATTATAGCAGGACTATACACAAGAAGGAGAAGTAGATGAAAGTGAAAACAATAAAGAAAATAAAACAGATTCTTAAAATATTATACAAAATTTCAAAGGTCAGCAAACCAGATAACTGGCATGTCAAAAAGGTACTGGCATAAACAGAGGACATTGATTCACTAGGTTCCTATTAAATGATTGAAGATGTATTCTTTCGAATGTGTCTTGATCGAACTTGAAAGCACGAAAAGGCAAAATAGCGAAACGACATATAAGCAAATTCTTTCCCTGGGATAGAAATCGCATAGCCGCTTCCGTTACTTTGCCATTTTCGTATCTGTAGTGTGATCTCAGAGTTGGTATACTTAAGTAGTGGGGGGGGTGTGGGGTGAAGCCCCCCACTTTTTGTAATGTTTTAATTTTTTTTTTTTTTTTTTGTGGATCAGTGATTTTTTTCCCTTGGAAAAAAAAATCGCTGTTCTAAGCGTTCATGATTGTAAGCTTTTGCTTATATGGGTTCGATAAATCATTGTTCGCTTTTTTAAGTGTTCGATGATTTAACATAGACCCATTAACTATACAAGAAATAGTTTAATATTTGAAGAGGTTTGTGTTGTAATGCTTCAGTTCACTTGTTTAGTCAGTAAAACCAGAAAAAAACTGTTAAGATGTTAACATTCAGTCACCACAAGTGAAACAAACACAAAGCTATAGCCTGCTAGGAAGCAGTAAGACAGATCTGGTAAATAAAAGTCAGACAGGAAATAGATGACATGTTCCTAATTTGACTGAAAGATTATGGGTTAAATGTTTGGGAGCAGAAATGCCACTTATATGGAAAACTATACAAAATGTGCTTAAAAGAGTATCTTTTCACAAGCAATGGTGCTAAGGTGCTAGGATCTGTCATTTAAGATGACAGGGTGTTGTAATATGCACGTACTACTGTGCTACAGACAAATTTCACAGGAGAAATGCATGAGGTATAAGATGAAACAATGGACATCTTAGAAAGGATCTGGTTTGAAATCTAAGGGAAAGAGGTTCAGATGTGTAAACAAAACATATTTTGCAGGAAATGTGACTGTTAAATGAAAATCCTGTTCATGCAAATAAGATTAAAGTTATTTCTAGAATCCCCAATCAAGAAAAAAAGTTGAATTAATAATACTTTAGTGACATGTTATCAGAAACTACTTTTTATAATTTCAGAATTGATAAAAATTACATAGCAAATTATTGCAACATAAACCTTTACAGTTTTCAAAGATAGATAATGTTTTAAGGAAATTTCAAGAGACGTCAAAAACAGAGCTACACAAGCCAATCATGCATGTTTAGTATTTTAGAACTGCTAACATTATATAACAAATTATGACAGCATAAATCCTGACAGTCTTCAAAGGTAGATAATTATTTAAGATTATTATTTGCATTGTAAATTGGCTGGAACGCTCTTCGAATGTAAATTTGTAAACAGTGGGATGCCACAAGTATCACTTCTGGCCCCTCTCCTGTTTGGCATTTGCAGACATTAGACCCAATATCCCAGAAGTGTGGTTGATCGAGTTTGCTGATAACTGCAAACTGGGATCTGTGGTCCACTCATCTACTGACTGAAAGCATGCCCATGCCGCAGAATGTTTGTGTGGCCTTCGAGAATCCGCCATAAAGTCAGAGCTTTCTTGCCCTAGCGGTCCTGGGTCCCCAACAAATCAAAAGTCATGGTCTCAGGAAACTCAAATACACCACAAAAAGGAAAAGAGTCACCCTACCCCAAGCAGGGAAAAACCCCCACAACAACAGTGAACTGATGAACTACTAAAAAGATGGTAGAGAAAAACAAAATAACTATGTAGGGGAAAAAGAACTTCACTGTAAAAGTCACTCGAACAGTGGAAGGCCAAAAGAGAAAACACAGGACACAGATGGCTTTTAGATAGAAGAAGGGGAGCAAGTAGAAATATATAAAGCAAAGATAGCAGAGGTAGAAGGCACTGCCGAGGCCCTTAGAAAGCAAGGAAGAGCTGATAGTGTAGTGAAAAGTAGCTGGGGAAAGAAAAGTGAGGAGGAGAAGACAAATCACAAAAGGGAAGCCTGCCTGGAAAAAGGTAGCTTGGCAGCAGCTGCTCTGAAAAAATGTGAAGTGGCTGAAGTGGTAAAACTGTCAAGTCAATGACTGTAATAAAAAATCTGAACTGTTAAGATCCATGAGGAAATATTCCCATCTTAGTCCATATCAAGAGAAGGGAACTATAAAGTGTTTATGAAAAGATTGATTAGAGAAAAAGAAATCAAAGAAATTGTCTTAATTTGAAACTTTCTTTGTGCTGTACAAATAAAGACAAAAAAAACAAAATAAAATGATTTTGAGGATTGAATGCAAAACAAATAAGGTGAATTGTTGGATTTAAATCAAAATTGAAAGGACCTTGAATCCTCTGTGCTTTCCCTTTTATTTTGAAAGGATGGAGGAAAAGCAGGAAGGTGAGGTATTGTGTCTGACAAAAGCCACTAAAATCAACTAGGGTTGGGTTGTAGGAGGTCCCTCAACTAACTCAGTCCTGATGGAAAAATATAGTATTAGAGAGGGGACATGAGAGCTTGTAAAAAAGGACCCTCAAGGCAAAGGAAAAGTTAAAAGGAAAGCAAAGTCAGACAGGAAAGAAACTTAAAATCAAAGTTCTGAACAGGAAGCCAGAATCTCCAAAAGTAAGTTTTTAAAAAACAGGAGGAGGATCCCAGGAGATAGGAAAATACAGGAGATGAGGAAGACTGGAAGAAAGAGAAAGTAGATCTGTCCCACCAAAGGAGAGAAAAAAAATCTACCAGAACTAAGAGGCGAAATAAAGAAGTAAGGAATTTGAAATAGAAGGAAAGTCCAAACACTAATAAAAAGACCCCAGAGGAATGCATAGATTTCTAGAGATTAGGAACCTGAGGCTTCCAGTCGCCATGTCTGCATGTTTGGGACCACCCCCTAAAATGGAAGAAAAATAGAATCAAGATGCCAGGGGGATTTGGAAGAGAAAAGAAAAAAACTAACTTGACCCTAGTAAAGGGACAAAGTGACAAAAGTCAGTGGAAAGCATGGGAGTCTTGAGGAACTTGAGGTTTAAAGTTGATTTTGGGAGTGATATGACCATGAAAGGGAGCAAAGCCAAGGAAGACTTGGGCAGAGTGGGCTTTTTGGAAGGTAAGGTTCTTATCATAGAGAGTGGAGGACTAAGATGAGGAAGGAAAAGGAAAGAAGGGCTATCCTGAAGGGCATCAGGAGGCAGAGAGATCCCAGGAAGGACCGCAAGCCCTGCGAGGCAACTGATGATTGGGATGCAGTCAGCACTCAATTATCTGGGGACATGAAGGACTGCAGCAGGGACATTCTCGAGTGCAGGTCTGTCTAGGGATATCGAATTGAGGATCTGATCCATTCAGTCCACTCTGAAATCCTTCGCTGAGGTTCCCTGCTCAGAATCCTCATTGAGTCTGCTATGAATTGTTTCTGCTCAGCTAGTCTCCAAATACCCTAGTCGAATTGAGCCTCTGCAGTAGATTACCTAAATGGCGCTATGTGTTTATGTACCCACATGACCGCGCTGTGTTGTCGGAATGATTAGCAGAGGCCTGTAAAATGTTCTGTGCTTGAAGGCCTTCAGGTTGAACTGCCAGTGAGATTTCCAGATTGAAGGTTGCGTGTGAATGCTAGGACATTCCATTCGCCAAGATTTGGGAGTTCAGAAATGAGCCAGTCCTAATGGTCCTTGTCTGTGAAGTGCCGGGCCCACTGCTCCAAGTGTGCTCCGAAGCTGGTTAAGTTTGGAAAAGCTGGAGGATTTGAGAAGGTTGGAATAATAGAAAATCAGAGGAATCAGAAGTGCAATAATGTGAAACCAGAGTTTGGTACTTACAGAAGGCAGGAACGCAGAGGATTCATGGCTTATCTGATGAGCTTGGAAAATCAACACCACACTTTTGCAGTTGTAGCCCCCTTTAGAGCCTGGAAAAGAGTTTTGCAACAGAAGGAAGGGCTATGCCAGCTAGTTGAAAGTATAAGCCAGCTGAGTTTGTTTTCTGTTGGAGGAAGGCCCTTGCCAAGGTTGTATTAAGGGGGCTGAGAAAGAATACCATTTGCTGAGAAGTGATCACACAAGAGGCCCCAGTTGCCCAAGAGAATCCAAGTAGGAGAATGAGACTTTCAAAGTCCACGGAGAATCCAGTAGGAGAGGAAGACGCTGTCTGCATAAAGCAGGCGTCGCTCCAGACAGGTGCTGGATCCCCTGAAAAGGCCTGGCTAGATCTGACTGCCAATCTGGATGGGGTGAAGTCTCTCAGTAGCCACTACTGGAACCAAACTTGGTGAGTGCTTATTGAAAGTGCCTCGAACCTGCCTTGAGAGTTTCCTCTTTGCTCTAACCCACTATGAACCTGAGACTTTTTCTGATCCTGCAGTTTGGGAAAATGTCACCATCGAAACTTCCTGTCTTTGAATTATTAGCTGCATCGGAGTGCTGAAGCATTAGCTGCTGCAGAGGTAGCCATAGGAATTTTGGGAAAGGAGGTGTCCATTAGTCACAGAAAAGGTATTTTCTGGGAACCAGAAGAAGTCTTTCTTTTGAACCATTCACAGCCGAGAGAGAAACCTTTTCCCCATCTCCTCAAGCAGAGTGAACAGTTGCTTATGGCTCTCCCTCTGCCAAAAGATATTTTTGGAGATTACGCCTCTGTAACATTGATGCTTTTGGTGTGCCCATGAAAGTTGTACCTTTTTAAAGTCCGCGTGTCTGAATTGCAACCTCAAAATCATTCCAAGAGCCATCTGTCCTGGGTAATCCCAGTCAATTTCTCAAGAAAAGAGGAGTTTCCTTTCTCCAGCGAAGAGGGAGTGGAAGTGTTTCTGAGCTTCTGGAGAGAGAGTCCATTGCTTAGTTTCTTTGGAGGCCTGGATTCACCTTTCCTGTTCAGGGTGAAAGAGGCCCTCCATTGTCTAGAATCTTGACGTCTGGCCTTGACCACTCGACGCGGGCTGAGACCTACACTTCCCTAGAGGGCCTGTCAGATCGGGAAAAAGGAGGCTTACAGCAGCAAATTTTTGGAAATCTTAGAGGCTGAACTTTGCAAGAAATCTTTTACAGTCTGCATAGACTTCACCTTTGGATCCACATGTTTTAAAACAGCTCAGTCAGCATCTGTTAACTTTAACATGTCTTGTTCTGGGCATCTAAAAACCAGTCAACCAGGCAGCATGTCTGAGGCAGCTTCCCTGCAAGCAGCATCCAAAGCATCAAAAACCACAATGGCAGCTATGCTTGTTCAATCAAAAAGTAGCAAAACAATGTATCATATGCTTGTTCACCTGTTCAGTAGCATGCAAGCAAGCTTTTGTTCCTTATCCTCTGCAAAAGCAGGAAGGGAAGCAAAAACATATGAAACTGGCACATAAAAGCCCTGTTATTTAAAGGTAAGAAACAGGCAATTTTTTTCCCCACCACCTCTTTTGGCATAGAGAGCAACCTTTTTCTTTTAGAATTTTTTATAGGATCCTTAGAAGTAGCAACCTTAGTTTTAATAGAAGCCAGTTCAAATTTTTAGGGATCCGTAGAAGGGTTTTAAATAAGATAAATGAAAGTCAGGAAAAAAAATAAATAAAATCTAGGAGGCTTAGGCAGGATCAGAGGCATGGAATCAGGATTCAGAAAAAGCATCAAAAACAATGTCCAAAACCAAAAGAAAAGCACAAGCTACAAGCTCAGGGACAGGGAAGAAGAAGAAAGAAATTTCCAAGCCTCTTCTTGAAGCAGAATACCCTGTCTGTCCAGAAGAATCCTCCTGTTCCCTCAAAGAAAAAAGAAAATCCTCAGGCGAGGCAAGGGAAAAGAGCCGAGGCTGAGAGTCCGAGAGGTCAGAGTCCTCAGGGAGAGATAGGGATAAAGGTGAGTCCTGATCTGAGGAAGAAGTCAGAGGTCAGAGAGAGTCAGAGCCTGAATCCATGTCAAGGCCTCCTTTTTTTCAGGAGGGGTCAGGGTAATCATCATAAAAAATCATTGCTCAAAAATCTTCAGCCTGCTTTGTGTCCTGGGAGTGCCAGGAGGGAGCAGCTTGAAGCAGCTTAACTTTAACTTTTGTTTGTCTTCTTTGTCTTAGTAGTGATGTTGAAATAGTGATGAAACCCCCTGACAGAAGCCGGTACCTGACCCCCCACACGACCCATCTGAAAGAGCGACGTCCGGCGTCCTGCAGCAAAAATAGTGGCCTTGATGGCTCCCCATGGGAGTCCGTCGACGACATCAGTTTCAGTTGCGCGGCGGACAGAGGGCGAAAAAAAGCGCCTCACAGACACAAAGAACCGACACTGGCTCCAGCTGCAACGAGTCCTGTTTGGACCTCGGAGAGCACCCTACAGTTATGACTGCAACAGTGAAACACGAAGAACATCAGCTCCAGCCAGGGCTAGAATATGCACATATACGATGTAACAAAAATGGTCTCACACTCAATAAAAAAAATGCAGCATAGTGGCATTGGTTAGAAAGTTTACTCCCAACTCATATGTTATAAATGGTACTCCTCTTCAGACAGATGCAGTCATAAGAGACCTAAGTACTTATGTGGATAGCTTTCTCTCATTCGATCATCATGTTTCCACTACAGTCAGCAAATCCTTCTGTCTGGCCCAGTTAATTTACAAGGAAATATCTTCAAGATCCAAAGAAATCATCCTACTGCTATCCTCTTCCCTTATCAGATCCTTCATCGAATACAAAGCCCCCTTTAGTCTGTACAAATCCAAGCACATCACTCAACTGGAAATGCCTCATAGACTTCTAACTAAGAAACGTAAAGGCCTTAAATCCTTCAATGACCCCACTAGATTAGCACGACTCTCCTTATGCTTAGTAGACTTCACTTTGCTGTGAGGTGACCTGTGTCTCAGTTTTTGAGCCATGAAAGACCCAGTCCTATTTCTCCTCCTGTTTCTTTGCAAAATCAGTGGCTTTACAAACACCAGCTCTAAGGGCTTAAATCTACACCAACAAAAAAACAAGACTCGCGGATGAGATAGGTTCCTAACGCAACATATTCCCAGCCTGTGGAATAAGTTACTACAGGTTAAACAAAGTACTAGTTTGGCTACTATTAAGGCTAGTCTTGATGGCTGTATGGGTAGACTCATTTTTACACAATGGTTATCATGTACTGCCCTTTTGATTTGGGAGGTGAACACTAATGAGTGCTTGAAAAGGATGACAAGAACTTTTTAAGTTTGTCTGCTTAAAGTTGTATATGGCTAGGCATTTTATGATCCCCGTGATCGCTTGCTAAGTATGTTTCTTGAGAGACATCAAAAACAGGGCTGAGCTAGCCAATCAACAGTCAGACAAATCTTTCTTTTAGAGGGTATGAGTAAAGTACATAATGTAGCATCAGATCTGAATCAAGAAAGTCATGGCTTGATGCAATATGTGACATAGTATGTCAGAAATCTGAATAACAATGAATGAAAAATGTACTCCTTGTAAGACATAATTGGCTGTGGTGATGTATGCGTTGCATCTTGACAAAGTCATGCTTGGTTACAACTAATTTTTAAAGTTCCACACATACCAGTCACATGGCTACAAAAAGTAAATATTCCAACCATTTACAATATCCACATGATTCAACTGTTATAAGAAAAAATGTGGAATTCCAAAATGTGCATAGGAGTTTACTGTTGGACTTTTTTTTGTTAGTAAGAACGAATACTTAAAAATTCACACACTGTCCTTTCAAGAGTTAAGTTATTGATACGACACTGAATATAGATGTGACTCAGCTAAAACTGAATAAATTAAACATATGATCTAATTCATAGGCAAGTCATGCGTATATGTCCAAAATATCATACATGCAGTGAATAGTATGTTTATAATTTAGAGTAGTAGTGTGATCACTGGTAGAGAATGACAAGTTAGCATGCAGTAATAAAGTCGTTATGCCTGAAAGCCCACTAAAGTAAATTTATGAATTATCAAGTTTCAAACCCGGAAAGGTGGGGCTAATCAAGACAAAGGCGTGGACAGTTAAATAGAATACATACATCAGGATATGCACAGTACATGTTCTGTAAATCATCTAAGGAAACCTCTGATGAGATGGGGAAAAGGATGGATGCTAAAACAGTATTCATTGTTTTAGTGCCACACTGCTTACTTTGTTTTAAGGCCAAATCACTAACTTTATTTCAGTGCCACACCACTTACTTTGTGTAAGTGCCACACCGCTAACTTTGTTTTAGTGCCATACTGCTTACTTTACAGTCAGCAAAACAAAAAGACCCAAATGTTCTGACTTCTACTACTGAAAGATGCTCAAAAGACAGCCAGGTAAAGTGTGGTTGGCAGGATGATACCTGAGAATCTTGAATATGCATTGATATTTTCATATACATTAACTACATATTTATCATTAATTGTAATTAACAAACACAATTAAGTTTGAAAAAAAAACCTGCTAGAAAAAAATGAAAAAAAAGCCTGGTATAGAGGAAAGGAGTCCTGACTTTGACCCAGGTGACCTTAATTAGATTATGGACTTGGATGTTGGAGTAGCTAGAGAGAGGTTGAACGAAAGAGTTGAGTATTGTCTTCTCACTCACTCAAGAAGGGAAGATGAGGCTTCTGCCTATGATCTCACTAAACCCTAGTGATAGGGTAGTGATTCATTACATGGCAGATTGACATCATAAATTCATCTCAGAAAGCTGTCTGGAGCTGTCAGACTAAAAACACTGTGGTGCACATGGTATCAGTAGCTCCACCCATTTAGGGCATAATATCTCCTGGAAAGCAGGGCAGTGTATGTGATGCTACTGACTGTTCTGCTCTGATCCAACTCCCCTTCCCAGTCTACCAATGGAATGCTGCCAGCCCAGAGTGGGACAGGAACAATGAAAGAAAGCAGACCTAAAGCAGCTGGTGGCCAGCTTGTGGCAAGCAAATGGATACTAACAAAAAAATAAGGCTATGGTGCCACTGATGAAGACACTTCCTAATAGTAGTACCTAACATAGTGCCAAGCAAAATGTGCTTGAGTGCCAATTTTCAGCAATGCTGCCAGGAATTGTCTACTATTACTCTAACAGTTATTTATGTTAACAAACCTGTGTAGTGCAAAATATAAGTAAAGGAATGGTAACCATTTGAATTTTTGGGACCCAGCAGAGCAAGTCCCGAAACACGGACATTGAAAGACAGAAAGATTGGACTTGTATATACTAAGTCCAAAATGCTATTTCTCAGAATACTCACTTTTCTCTAAGGTATGGTGATCATGTAGTGGTATATATAACTTTGGTGGGATGGGGGGGGGGGGGGGCACTCTTCTCCTGTGTTTTTGGTGTTTTTTATGTTTTTTTTTCCGCTTGTCGGCACTTGGCATTTCGAGTGCTGGTATTCCAATATGAAGCCCAAAGTAACAACATGATTAGCATTTAAATAATTGAGATAAGAAAAATTGGTATTTAATTATGAAAACAATGGGACATCCAAGAATTACAAAACTGTCATTAATTGAGCAGGTAATTATTTTGGCCTAATAAGCACAATGTTATCAAAATACATATGGATAGTTTGATTAGTTTTAATGTCTAGTCTGGAAAGTATAAATTAGAAAGCGTTGCTGCCCAGTGTGTGTGGAAATTATATATCATTCAAAGTACATGGATGAAGTACTCACTACATTGCAAATTGCTGAAGCAACTACAATTGGGTTATTAGAAATATTTAGTCAGTGGAGAATGGTCAAATAGCTTGTTTCGGATCATGAAAACCATTTTGCAAAAATAAATTATTAAAATCTTCTATTGTATGCTGCTCAGTGTGCAAAACAATATTTGCTATACTACCCTGGATCATTAGAAGTGTTAAAGAGAATGACCTGAACCTTGAAAACCATACTACAGAAAATGCAAAGATTGGCTACCAGCACTTTCTGGATTTTAAATACATAATTTTGCTTAAATTACAGTCAGTATTACCAATTACCAGATGAAATCTACATCTCAAAACAGGTGGGGCTAAGTACATTTGGGTGATTCATTACACTTAATAAAAAAATCATGTGAAATATTCAAAATCAGTTTGTGTAGCATATGGGAAGTCATGTGGAGGGCATCATTATATCATAACCTCAGATAAGAATAACTACAACAAGTCGTACTTCAACATTTTTTCATTAATGTTGGTCAAAACATTAACTTGTATTGTGTGGGACCAGGGTACACAGCAGTATTGCTTTTTCACTTTCCCTCACAGTGTGCAACCACAGATTTCTTATATATGTTTATGTGAGGGGGGTGAGGGGCAAAGTCCCCCACATATGTGTACACTGGGACTCTGAATAAATGTTTTTTTTTCTTTTATTGTACCTTTGAGTTTTATTTCATGCTTTAAAAATGATGAAATAGTACTTGTAGTACAATGATTCAGTTTACCATAATTAAAATTATGTGTGTGTGTGTGTGTGTGTGGGAAAGTTTTTACATAACTGGGCTTCAGATTCCTGTGGTGTGCCCAAAAGGGATGCTTGTCACTGTACTGGTACATTGAGGTCTGTATACATTCCAGACATAAGGTGACACCTACAGATTCTGTGTGAGTGTGTGACTGTCATACTATGTGAATTTTGTGTGTGTGTGTGTGTGTGTGTGTGTGTGTGTGTGTGTGTGTGTGTGTGTGTGTGTGACCTCACTGCTGTCTCTCTAAAATAATAGTGCAGTGATAAATCATTTGTCTACAATTGACTAGGAGAGCTACCTCAGTTTGGCTGTGAGTTGTGAGCAGGTTAAAATGAGCACTAACATGTGATTCAACTATATTCGGATGTGTTGTGGAATAAAAATCTGTGCATGACTGTACAGGTGTGTGTATGTGTGTGTGTGTGTGTGTGTGTGTGTGTATATTGGAATGAGTGAGACTGTATGGGATCATGCCAGTATGTGCATGACTGTACAGGTGTGTGTGTGTGTGTGTGTGTGTGTGTGTGTGTGTGTGTGTGTGTGTGTGTGTGTGTGTGTGTGTGTGTGTGTGTGTACTGGAATGAGTGGGACTGTATGGGATCATGCCAGTATGTGCATGACTGTACAGGTGTGTGTGTGTGTGTGTGTGTGTGTGTGTGTGTGTGTGTGTGTGTGTGTCTATATTGGAATGAGTGGGACTGTATGGGATCATGCCAGTATATGCATGACTGTACAGGTGTGTGTGTGTGTGTGTGTGTGTGTGTATGTGTGTGTGTGTGTGTGTGTGTGTGTGTGTGTGTGTGTGTGCACGTGCGTGCTCAGTGGCATGAGTGGGATTGTTTTTGCCTGTTTGTGCGTGACTGTACAGGTATCTGTGTGAATGTGTATGTGTGCTCGAATGTGTGAGTCTGTAGGTGCTAATGCTGGGGAAACACTTTACGCTAATGAGTGTCTGATGAGCTTTAGCTCAACGTGACTCTTTCATGTCTCTAAATTGCTTATTATCACTGCAGTGCTATGAGAGCTCATTAGTGAATCCCTTGTAGTGCTATGGTGATAATTTCCTTGAATACCCCTAAGTCTCTTGACAACAAGAGTTAATTGTTATAAGTTCATATTATATTTTTAAAATCCAAGTTGTAAGTTCATATGACGATTTTAAAATCAAGGGCAAAGAAAAAGTACATCTGAAGCAGTAGACCTTAATGCCTACACCTTATGAGACTTCTTGGACTACAAACTGAGAAATGCACCAAAACATTTCAAGATGTAATAAGTGTGAAAAGTGTATAGTTTTCACAAGTGAGCACTCTGAGACAATATGTAACCGAGCCATTGTTTTACTGCTGTATTGGTTAGTGACATTGTCTTCATTTAATTCTGGTTTGTGTAAACCCTCAGTTCAAGTACAAAGGTAGTCTGCATATTTTCAGTGATTAAACACACCTGTGCGTATCAGTTACTCTTTTTACCTGTATAGTGATACCTCTCGTCCTTTTTCTTCATACTGGTTAGAGAGACTTAAAACGTGGCTGTTTCTCTGGGTATCCTTTTCACGGATTCGGAACTGAATAGCAATGATACAGGTCCAGACCCTTGGGCATCAGGTCCATAATCTCCTGTGTATCTATGCCGTTTACAAGTGGTAGAGCAAAACTGTAACAAGTTAGAACAAGGGGGAAACTGCACATAAGCCTTAACTATTTCAGTCTCACTCATCCCACTTGATTTTTGAAAGAAAATCATTTTAGAGTACAGAAGGAATATAAAATAGTCGTTCTCATGGAAGTTACATACCAGACAAACAAGTGGCGTTACGACTGCCCAGCACCACCTCATCCAAGGGAAGGGACGATATCCAATCATCCGAGCAATATCATCCATGAATCTGTCTCCACCTACAGAAAGATAATGAATGCTTTTACCACTTTTTTACCAGATTTCTAATGTCATATATCTTTATGACTTCCCTCTTACTCTTTCGTCATTTTCCAGTTTGCATCACCGACTTTCTATTCCACTTCCCTTCCCATTTTCTGTTCACTGGCCCATCACTTTACCATTATCTCTTACCTTGATGTTTTCCATTGTCCCTACCTAGCTTATTTCTCTCTCTTTTGTCCATATGTACTGTAAGACTCATTAAATCACTACACATTACTTAACTGAGACATGCCACTTGGTGTATATATATATATATATATATATATATATATATATATATATATATATATATATATACTCTGCATTTCTTTCTGAGAACAGACAAGAAATATATAAAAAATGAGAATAACTTAAAGAAAAAAAAGCAAATGCCAGAAGGTGACTACTAAAGATTTTCAGACACCAAACAATAACAAAATAAAAGATCTTTCACTGACTTTAGAGATGTTTTTGATTTAGAAAGAAATAAAAAAGTAAAATAACAGCAGGAAACTACCAGAAAGAAACTTTAAATCACAGAGTGACAAAAAATGATGACAGAATGAAGACAGGATGCTGGATGGACATTTTTGATGCATAGTTAGATACTAGAAGTAAGGTTTGAATCACTGCAGTGTGGTAGAGGATGTCATTCAGGGTGGCTGTCCTTGAGCTAGGTAGGTCCAGTGTCTGAGAGGAACAATTAACTAGAAACCCCTGCTAACTAGTGACAGTATGTTGTACCTAGAGCTGGCAAACGTGGTGTTGCAGTGAAAGGTCATAGTACTGAAAGGGTAGTGTAAATCAGTAATGCCTTCCAGAGAAGGGCAGTATTAAATCAGGCAGGAGGCAGAAAGTGGTGATGACAAGGAGACAAGAGTATGCGAAGGATACACGAAGATGGACAGAAAAAAAATGTTTATGTGTAGCAGATAATTGGCAAGACAATATCTAGTATGAGAAGATAATCTAAATTTAGTGCTTTACAAGAGGGCTTGTAAAAAAAAAAAACGTAGGATACTGGGTTCAAGGATCACAATATGATAAGGTGGAAGAAAGACTGAGGTACAGAAGGGCACAGTGGAAAGGAAAGAGATTCATAGATCCAAGACAGACACCCTTTCTTACCTAACTTTTTATTATAACCTGCTGGGATGATCAACTGCAACAGCATTTACCATATAGGAGGAAATACTCCCTTATGTGTGACTGAAGGGTTTTAACAGGACTGAGAAATCACTATAAATGGTATCTGTTCCACAGCAGCCCTCCTAAAAACTGGTGCACAGATTGCACTAGTGGGCAAAGTTATGGAGACTATCTATACATATAGTATCTATTAATAGATGTTAACTAGTAGTCATATATGTCACCACAGTCTGCTACATGCAAAACAGCCGGATACACAGGAATTGCTGCAGTTAGGAGCTTTAAGTGATGACTCTTATCTAAACATGAGTGCACATGATGCAAGCTGTACAGCATAACAAATAATAGCATAAAGTTCAGTAAGGGAGACCCACAATACCAATCAGTACCCATAAATCTACAATATTGTGGAAGCTACAAAGTGTTTTACCAGAAAGCTGGACAAAGAATAGTGGACAAAAATTACAGAAAATCCTGGAATGCCAATTAAGCATTTAACATAAATGTGTGCTGTTATGAATGGAATAGTAATGCCGACACCTTGCTTTGTCAACAATAAACTTCACAAAAGCAAACACTACAAAAACAGCAAAAGTAAATAAAATAAAAACAAATTTAATAGATTTGGGCAAGGTATAGATCCATTTGCAACTCAAAACAATTTTCATTAGAAATAAAAGCATGATGTCCTCTCCTTAAACCATATTGCAACTTAATCTTTCTACATTTTTCACATATGGTAGTAAAAACAAAGTACATGCAAACCACCCAAATGTTTAAAGAGACAACTCTCATACTATATATCTGGCAAATATAAGATGCATTAACAGCTTTGGTGAATAAAACATTTTCTATACTAATACAAGAATATATTTTTTTTCACAGCCACCATGACCAGTCACAAATCTCCTTCCGGTATATTTGGCTCCCTCCTGAAACGTCATCACTGAAAATACTGAGTAATGAAAACTCAGAAAAAAAGGCTGAAAACCCAAAGAAGAGTTTGTTTGTTTGTTTGTTTGTCTTTTCGGCTTTTCCCAGTTAGGGGTCGCCACAGCGGAACTCCGGTCCGCTAATGATTGGCAGACAATTTTTATGGTGCCGAGCTGCCAGCCCAATGCCCAACCTTCAGTGAAGGCACACCCATTCACGCATGTCTTTCGGAGGCCACTCGACCAGAGTGAATCTCGAAAATCACTCATCCTTACATTTTTTTTTACCTCCCATGTGGAGGGCAAGCATCCCCTCCCGACCAGGATTGCCAGATTTCCAACCAGCCAAGTCAAAGATTGCCATACCTCAGAGAAAAAGGGAATATTCACAGAAATGGCATCTCGAACTTGGTATATAGAAGTTTGATCTTTTGGGCATTCAGTCTCTATGTTTTGGGACTTCCTCTAGTGGGTCCCTACATTTCAAATAGTTATCAGTATATTTAGAATCAGAACTTTTCATTAAATTCTTAATATCTGGCTGAATCTGACAGACATTTTTTTTCAAAATACATTGGGCTTGATGAATTATTTCGAAATTAAAGAAAGACTCAAGTGGAGGGCACGCCATATAGAAAAAAAGCACTACTTTTAGTAATCATGCTTTGCAGATTCCTCTTTGACATGTGGCAGCAGAATGTCTTATGTCATTAGGAAAATGGTCAGCTTTGTATGAAAGCAATCATAACAGAGAAAAGCATAACAGATGGATGTTACCCTTAAAGAAAAGGCAAGAAAGAGACAGAACATGCATCTTCTGTAAAATCTTTTCCTTTGTCTAAAGCTCATGCCAAACTCTACAACTATTTGAACAGCAAACTGTTTGGCGTACTGTTTATCACAGATGGCAAAAAACTGGAAATCGCCAATGTCAGACAGACAGAGAGACAGGCATCAGCTAAGACTATGTTTCAGAAGTCAAGATCTTGTATGATGGAATTCCTTTAGTTAATTTATTAATACTGCTGTCCTGATTCTAGGAAGTCACATAGGTATTTTTTTTCCACAGCACACAGCATATCTGATTTTTTAATTTCTTTACTACTGGCAAGCGATCTCTGTGAAGGAAACTTTGAAGTCATCTGTGCAGGGGTGCAAGTGGTCTTGCCTAACGTTCCTTTTGCTATGTAACTCTGACAGGAATGCTAACATAATCAAAGAGATTACAGCTTTGCTATTCTGGAGGCGTTGCACACACAGCACAAAACACTGAAAGTCTTCACATTAAATCTGAATTACCTAGGCAGCAGAACACTTTTCCCTTTTTATGAAAGATTTAAAATATGTTCCAACAAGAAAGTTTAACTATACTGATATTATTTTAGAGTTAAAAGTATTTATGAGGAAACTCAATTTAGCATATACTTTTCAGAACCAAAATACAAATGGAAGAAAGGAAAAGGCAGTCAAGATGAGAAGTAACTTTAACCTACCGTTCGGACCTACTTTAAGTGTACTAGAAAAAGCTATTACTGATGATATATACACACTGAAAATTAAAGAAGAAAGACAGAGTATGTCATATAATTTGACCAAAAAAGAACAAGAATTATTAGAACAGATGAGAAATGATCATTCTATCAGAGTCATGCAGGCAAATAAGGGAGGGGGGACAGTGTTATATGGGGCACTGCAATATTCTCAGAAAATATTTGAGATGCTTTATGACACTGAAACATATTCTAATGCCTCTCTTAATGAAATAAATATAGCACACCACCACATTGACTATTATTTGGAAGAATATTTGATAGATGAAAGAATTTCACCAGAGATTTATAATTTTTGAAAGTTAGACATCCAGTGACAGCCACTATTTTTGGGATTCCAAAAACTCATAAAGGTTTGGAACATCTTAAGTTTAGACCCATAGTGGTAGGACAAGGTTCTAAAACCTACCCTTTTGGGGTAGTAATAGACAAGTGGCTTAAACATGTTTACAACAAGGTACACTACCTTTTGAAAGATTCTTGGGACTTCCTGGGTAGGCTAAGAAACAATCTCTGGGAAAAAAATATTTCCTTTCCTACAGTTGATATAGTGGACTTACATACATCCATTCCAAAAAGTGAAGGGAGAGAGCTCTTTTTATAAAATATGAAAAAACATACAGACTTTCTGATGATAAAATAAGTTTAATTTCTGAATTTATGGAACTTGTATTAGATTATAATTACATTTACTATGAGGGAGAATATATTAAACAGAAAAAGGATGTAGCAATGGGGGCATCATGCGTCCCCATTTATGCTAATATGGTGCTTTTAGAATGGGAGGAAACTACAATTTTCCCTAGTGAGTGGTTTAGATATATTAAAATGTATGTGCATTTTTTGGATGATGTATTCATTTTGTGGACAGGAATGGAAGAAAATAAGGGAGAATTTGTGAAATTTTTGAATAATTCATCTAGTTTTATGAAATTCACATACATCAGTAGTGTAGAAAGTATTAACTATTTGGATACATTTATACAAAATATCAGTAAAGGATTTAAGTCCAATGTTTACAGAAAACCCACATTTAGTAATTCCTATTTAGAGTATACTAGTAATCACCCCCACCATCAAAAAAATAATACAGTCAAAGGTCAACTAGTTAGAGTTGCCCGTATGACTTCTGATGAGGGAGATGTAGACAGAGAGTTACAAAAAGTAGCACAACTACTTTACGAAAGAGGGTATCCAGCTAACATAGTGGAGAAAAATGTAGAATATGTTAAAAGTGAGTGGGGTAAAAAATTTAAACCATTGTTGTGATGTACTACAGAAAAAGAAAATTTGGAAGAGGAGAAACAATTTCATAGGGCTATGGTTATTCCTTTTTGTGGTCAAGTTAAACAAGTGAAAAAGATTTTTGAGAACAATTAGTCCATTCTTAAAAATAACCCTAGAATATTTTCAGTTGTTGGGAAGGAACCCACTTTTGTATACAAAACTGGGCTCAATTTAAAAGGGGCATTTGAACTTACTAACAAAAGTCAGGTAGTTGGTAATAGTGGTACAACAAGATGTGGTGCTTGTGCACAATGCAAGTTTATACAAGCTAAGAATATGGTAACCCTGCAAAACATTTTGAAGTCTAAGGTTTTCTTTGAAAAAGGAAATTGTCAAGCATCAGGGGTGATATTTCTGGCAGCTTGTAAAACCTGTCCAGCTTACTACATAGGCAAGACAGAAAGGCGTCCTAGGGACAGAATATGTGAGCACCAGTACCAGAGTGCTACAAGAAATATAAATAATGCCCTATATAAACATTCATTAGTATGTGCAAATTTTGTTTAGTTTTTATTTGGTGTTGTGGAGCGAGTAAGACCAAATCCTGGAGGGGGAGATTACAGGAATTATATAGAGGAAAGGGAAATTAAGTGGCAAATAAAACTAGCTGCGACCCATGCACCAGGTCTTAATGAAATGGTATCCTTAAAACCAGTATTAGTGGGGAAAGCTGCCTCATAAGTACTGTGAATCTTAGTCTGTGTGGGTGTCTGTGGGGGTTCAACTACACAGTATATATATATATATATATATATATATATATATATATATATATATATATATATATATATATATATATTTATATTATACATATGTTTTAATGCAAGCCAATGGATAAAATGTGATTGATTTTTTATTTTTAATTTTTAAGTTTATATTTGATGAATGTCTTGGAATTTGAAAAGTTCTTTTTTATAAATGATGTTTGTTAAAAAGTTCTTGTGTTAAAATGTGTTTGTAGTGCATTTCATTTGAGCATTAAGGTAGCAGTATCTTTAAAGGATTGTGAAGGTTGATGACATCACTCATTTTTAACAGTATTGAACTGTACTATGGAGTGCAGTTAGATTCTGATGAAGTCCCCAGTTTAGGGGATGAAAGCGCTCAATCTGTGTTTTTGTATGTTGGAAGAAGAAAAACAGCTTGGACTGAAGAGTTTGGCTGACTGAAAGTGTTTCCTACTGCTTCACAGTGTATGTTTTTGATATTTTTTAGTTATATTTTACAGTGGTTACTTTTTTTTTTTATTGAAAGATCTATAGAGTTGTTTGGGTAACCAAAAATGAGTAGACCACTTTATCTTAAGTTAGATGCTGCATGTGTGTGTGTGTGTGTGTGTGTGTGTGTGTGTGTGTGTGTGTGTGTGTGTGTGTGTTTGCAGTGTTTGATAGACTAGCAGGTAAAGAAAGGCCATTTTCAGAACCTGCTGAACTATCAGTCATTTACAGTGATTCAAAGCAATTAGTATACATTTACATTTTACCAGTGCTATATTTTAATAAAAGAGTACAATCTTAAACATAAGCATATGTTTCCAAAGTGTAGATATTAGATTAAACAGAGCAGCTTTCCTTGAATATTTCCATTGTTTCTGGGCTGGCAGATGAAATCATAAAAGGAAACAACTGAAGTAGTTTATTGTGAGAGCCTATTGCTGTACGCAGTCACAACAAGAGGGAATGTTACAGAATTAACTTTCCTGCATTGTGTTACATTCATGGATGTTTTAATAATCAGAAGCTTTGGTGAATAATTCAAATCCAGTCAGGTGCTTCAGTTATGTAACTAGCAGAAAGTTCAGATGAAAGGTCATCAAGATCACATTGCAATTGACAGTGATGAGGATTGTGTGTTCCAGTCGGAGCAGGTGACTGCAGTGGGGTTATTAAGAGTCTACTCCATTCATACATAGAAGCAGGCAAATCTTGAGAGAGATCACTGAGGTGACCAAGATGGAACTTGAAGATGAATGTGATTAACGCAAGTAAGCAAATAGCAAAACGGAAAGTAATTCTTCCTTTCACTTACATTTCCCAGATTACTACATTTCTACTTCCCACCACACATGCTGTTACTTACACATTTCTTTATACATTCCTTCAAATGTTTATTCCATTTGTCTGACGTGAAAATAAATTTCAGTCTTTGTTGTTATGACACCAGAATTGTTAGGCTCACTGGGACTTGTACTCTTGACATATATTCATACTGCAATAACAGTACCAGTCACATACAGGCATACCTCTCAACCTCTTAGTGCAAGAAATCTGGACAAACCCAGCAAAATGGAGGAACAAAGGCCCCAAAATAGGACATATTTTAAATACTGCTCTTATAAACTTAGAACATTGCTAGAGTAACAGGGTTTGTTTAAACATACATTTTCTGAAGGATTTGAAGTCTGAAACTCATATATATGTCATTATTTACTGACTTCAATCCTGAGATCATCCCATTGATTTGACAGAAAACCACAAATTTTATGAGAAACAGACCAAAAATATGAGCCAAAAAATGGACATTCTGTGAAACTCTGGATAGCTGAGAGGTATGCATAGAGCCCAATAACACAGTCAAATACATTTCATCTTAAATAAATATCTTTATGCACAGCCTGACATGTAAGGCTTTAGACTTACCATATACCCAGGATATAACAATGCACTCCCAGAAGGCTTGCCACAGCAAAGTCATTCCACTTGCAGAATAGTAATCAAATAGCTGGAAAACATACATACCACCCTGCAGAACAAACAAAAGTGGTTGTGTTTTTATCACATGGGGTCATAGTTTACAGAATACAGTTCTGAAAACAGCTCCACTTTAGATATTAGAGTAATGAGTTTATACTGGTCGTACTGTGCATCGCTAAGAAATTCACATATGAAGAAAGTAAATTGAGGTTACACACCAATGCAATTCTGGTAATAGTACAGCAGTTCTTGGGCACAATCAGTTACACAAGTCTAATTGAGTGGTAGTCTGGGGCGTTTTGAAATGATGCTTCTAATATATGACATCTCAAATTGCTGTTATCCATGAGAACTGCTGATAAAGTGTTAAAGTTAATGGCTAATATATATACACAGAAAAGGTCCATCAGTGGCTAACATACAGACAGAAAAGTTCTGCCTAGAAATTCCAAATAAGATTAGCAGTTTCCCATGGGATGGAAGACATTCAGTTATACATGACTCTGTGGCACTTCATTTTCCCCCTTGGTAACACATCCTGGCTGGAAGTGATGAATAATAAATTCCTGGCCCTTGGCCATGACTGTGGCTGACGGATAATTTCCACATATACTGAAATGTGATCTACCAGCATTTTACTTTCTGTTGGTAAGAGGTAGGTATTATCACAGGTATCAAACTATACTGATGGGCTTTGCTACAGTGTTTGACTGTGAAGTAGTTCTCTGAAATAAACAGTTTTCCTGTCTCTTTTTTGACATTGAACTTTACTAAGTAGATATGCTGATGTTTCACAGCGATGTTCTGTACTGTGCAACATCAATATCACTCCAGGTAAAGGTCCATGGGACACTGAGGTTATTCTTCTGCTGCCTGTCTTCTGTACGACTGACATACATTTATGGCTGGCTTACAATGTAGTCTCTGCAATTCACATTTTGGGGTTTACTATGAATAATTGTGTCTCATTTAATGGACTTGCACTTATTCAAACTCCAAACATCTAAAACATCTGGAATTTGTTAATCAAAACAGCAAGGCTCCAAAGACAGTAAAACACAAAAAATGTCTTTTTTTTACAGGAGGAGAAGCTCTCCCTAACTCCCCAACGTGGCAACCCCCTGCACCCTTAAACCTGGGGGTATATGTACAAATATATCTGTGTGTGTGTGTGTGTGTGTGTGTGTGTGTGTGTGTGTGTGTGTGTGTGTGTGTGTGTGTGCGCGCGCGCGTGTGTGTGTGTATATGTTCTTATGTGTATGTGCATATGTATATGTGTGTGTGTGTGCGTGTGACTGTATATAATATGTATGTACACATATATCTATCTATCTATCTATATATATATATATATATATATATATATATATATACATATATATATAGATATCTATACATATATATATATATATATATATATATATATATATATATATATATGTATATCTATAAAGATATATATTACATGTTACACATATAGTTATACATATATATGCTATTAAGCATCAATGTATACTTAATTGATTTCTGCAATTAATGAAAATTGAAACTAACAAAAATAAAAAGGTCCAAACTATTGTGATCGCGAAAGGAAAACAGCTAAAAAAAAAACAAGGTCTGATTAGGGATACTGTTAAGCAAAGGGTTTCTGGTAATGTGTACAGTTGGGGTTACAGGCAGTGACAGGGTTCTTTTTTTTTTGACTCTGTATATTTACAGTTATACCGCGTAGCTTGCTGCCTTCATTAGCCAGCACTTCCATAGAGAGGTTCTCTTCATGAATCATGGAAAATGCTGGTTTATTTCATCCCTAATTCATACCTTTACTCTTCCAGGTATGCAGATGCCTACTATTTTGTTCTCCAGCTTTATACCAGGTTGGTAGATTATATACAACCTTATTATGCAATTTATACCACATACCAGCCATATGCTCACTAAAATGTTTAAGAATGCCACTCTTACTTTCTCTGTCTTAATATCCCACTGGGGGCATTGGGTCCAACACAAGCTTTTATCATCCTTATATTTATTGCATTTACTACTGACCTTATTGAACATTTCTCGGCATTATCTGCACATTCAGTTATAAGCATGCCTGTTCTGTGTGCATTTAAGATACGTTTCAGAATAATTTCCTTGGTATTGAAGTTGGAAAGTAGTAGTATGCAAACATCTGCTTCTTTGGAAATAGAGTCCTGGCTTCCAGGTCACAGAAGGAATAACCCCCACATCAGCTCTGCCCACTATCCTGGACTCTTTGCCAAGT
>NC_056741.1:627460223-627517723 GCF_019279795.1 Protopterus annectens
TGTAATATAATGTGTAAAGTTGGGGTTAGGGGCAGGGATAGGGTTAGGCTTAGGGTTAGCACATATGAGTATGATTTGCTGTAATATAATGTGTAAAGTTGGGGTTAGGGGCAGGGATAGGGTTAGGCTTAGGGTTAGCACATATGAGTATGATTTGCTGTAATATAATGTGTAAAGTTGGGGTTAGGGGCAGGGATAGTGTTAGGCTTAGGGTTAGCACATATGAGTATGATTTGCTGTAATATAATGTGTAAAGTTGGGGTTAGGTGCAGGGACAGGGTTAGGCTCATGGTTAGCATGTATGCGTAGGATTTGTTGTAATATAATGTGTAAGGTTGGTGTTACAGGGATGGATAGAGATAGGGTTAGGCTTAGGGTTAGCACACATGAGTAGGAATTGTTGTAATAAATGTGTAAGGTTGGGGTTAGAGGCAGGGATAAGGATAGGGTTAGGGTTAGCATTAACATATGAGTAGGACTTGTAATATAATGTACAAGGTTGGTATTAAAAGAGAGGGATAAGGACAGGGTTAGGCTTAGCATTAGCACACATGAGTAGGATTTGTTGTAACATAATGTGTAAGGTCGGGGTTAGGGGCAGGGATAGGGATAGGATTAGGCTTAGCGTTAGCACATATGAATAGAATTTGTTGTAATACGATATGCAAGCTTGGTGTTAGGGATAGGGTTAGGCTTAGGGTTAGCACATATGAGTAGGATTTGTTGTAATATAATGTGTAAGGTTGGGGTTCAGGAAGGGGTAGAGGAAGGAGTATGGTTAGGTTTAGCACATATGAATAAGGTCAGTAGTACCACTATTCAGGCAAAGAATGTCTGAAAGTTTGTGGTCTTTTTATAACCAATCAGAAAAGGAACCTATTTCCTTTTCTGATTGGTTTTGCTTCAATTGTGTGAATGTCCAATATGTGTGCTGCTAATGTGCACATATCAACTAAAATGTATTTTTATTTCTGCAAGTGGAGATTTCTAAATACACACACACACACACACACACACACACACACACACACACACACACACACACACACACACACACACACACACACACACACACATGCAGTGCAAATGGTTGAACTGTGAAATAGTCTACTGTTTTGCACTGTGTTTATTGCTGAATTTATGACATTTTGATTTCTTGAATGATAAGCAATATTATTGCTTTTTATGTGGGCTATTACAAATGATGCTATAGAAACAGCAGTCTGTTTTCAGCATCAGTCTCATTCAGGTAGCTATTCAGCTACTTGAACATTATGTGACGTGACAGTTGATGCCGATGAGTTCATTTGTAGTGATTTGTTACTTAATATATACTGACTCCCACAGGAGAAAGAAGTAAGATTTATCTTCTACAGGGGCAGATGTTTTGCTCTTTACATAACCTGTGGGTATTAAACTCCTCAATGATGTCCATACAGTTTCTATACCTGCTTTACCCAGTTCTAAGTTACATCAGGTGGTGGTGAGGTAGAGCCTATCCTGTCATAAAAGATGTGGATGGGAAGCCAGTAAACTGCAGGACACATATACACTTAGAGCCAATTTGTTATCTCCAGTCCACCTGCCAGCCTGTCTTTAGAAATGGAGTGAACCAGAGACCCCAGGAAGAAATCACACAGACTGAGAGAACATGTAAACTCCACAGAGAATGTACCCCAGCCCTCAAACTGGTGGATCAAACAGTGTGAAGCATCACTATCAAACAGTGTGAAGCATCACTATGCAAAGTCCCCCAAAATTGCCTGAGATAATTATTTTGAAACTGCCTAATCTCAGGTAAATTGTATTACTTGTACCGTACAACATTCTTGAATACAAGATCTGTGTGCTAACAATGCTGGATTTGGCAAAGCGATTTATGTAGACATGTTAACTTTAACACATTCTAAGCACAATGATTTTACTAGGTCTTCAACAAGTGCTTGCTGCCACTTACTCGAAAAAGCAAGGGCTCTAACTACCACTAGCCAATTCTCCCATTTCTACATAGCCCTCCTGACACTTGATCTTATAACTTACATATCCCTACCAGAATCCATCCATCCTCAACCCTTTCCCATTTTACACATGGGGTCAGGGTGTCACTTCAACAGTGACAATCTCGAGCCAAGGTTTACACTGCCAGGTGGCTAGCCCTGTCATGGTGGTTCATTTGTACCACACACTGGCACACACACACTCTCTCACCTACAGCCAGTTTAGAGTGTCCAGTCCACCTACTGCATGTCTTTGGAATGTGGGAGTAAACCAGAGCACCCAGAGGAAACCTAAACTCTAAACTTAAAACACCCACCCACACAGTTCCCAATCCAACTCCTAGTCCCTTACCCTAAACCGTCATTCCTCCTCACAAATTCTAAAATCCCTGATCACCCACTAACCCTAAAACTCCCTTCCTTCCTTCTTCCTAAACCTAAAACTCCAACCAGTCCCCCAAACCTAAATTCCCAAATCACTCCCTAACCCTAAAACACCCTCCCTGCTATCTAAACCTCAGACATCCCTCTTGTTCCATAATGATAAAACCCCTTCCTGCTCCCTAACCCTAAAATCTCCCTCCCTCTCCCTGATCATAAACCCCCACTTCCACACACCAAGCCTAACCCCCTCCATCTGCTCCCTCACCACAGTGCCTGCCCAAACTTATATCTGAATTTCAGCACGAGCAGCAGCACGGCTGAGCTACAAGATGCTCGCGTGCTTGGCTTGGAGACAATTACTTTGAGTGCTTAGGACTCAAGTGTTTGTAGTGAACCTAATATTTACCATTACAAATTAAAACTAAACAACTGCACTCACTTTAAAAATAAAGAACAAAAAGACCAAAACTCACTAAAACTATAATTACTTAAATATCAGTAAATAACACTGATGCTGTCATTCATGGAAAGGTAATGTTCACTTTTAATCCTCTTCTGTAAGTGAAGTTACAAAAGAAGTCTGATGTGTATCTTTCAAAACCATTATTACTGTTGGTGTCTGTAGCCATACCATCCGATTAAGTGAACAATTTGTGGTACTGCAAGTCGGATTACCATAGTCATCTGATATACTAGATTTATTCTTCTCGCTAGATGTTGAGAATCCTAATATCCTTACATATACCTTTGAGCATTGTTTACTAGCCTTGATCAGCAGTCTAGCATGGATTATACAGGATGGTCACTACTAAGACAGGGGCATTTTCTTACCATTCCACACTGGTCTACATGCTTGCAGGCAAAGATAAAATAAATAAGTGCTTTCTCTTTTCTTTTAGGTTAGTGACATTGTCATATATCAGGTCTTGCATATTCTTACCTCTGTCACCATGGAGAGATCAATGATAAAGCACACTAGGCAGCAGATGGCTACTGCAATCTCTCGCTGGAAACGCACATAACATTGGGAAGGTAACATATCCAGAATTCCAGCAACCAAGCTTTCCACTCCAACAAACTAATAGAAGAGAAGAGAAAAACATATTTCAGGTAACTAGGCTATTAGAGATTGGGTAACTAAGCAGTATTTAAGCCAGCTAAAATTTCTCCTGGCCATGTAGTCCCATGCAGAGCAATTCAGAGACTGAATTAGTGAGTCTTACAATTTACCTCATACTGCTTTCACCACTGCACAACATAACATGGCTTAGTAATAACAGAACATGTTTGTCTGCTATCAAGATATAATCAATTCTATGTAATACAAAACCTCGAGGAGGAACTGTGTGCTGATTTGTTTTATTTAAAAATAGAAGTGTTCTTCACTCTACATTCGGATTCAGTTTGTTCATCCTTATTTTTCAGATGATACAAGTTACTATATGTGTATAACCCATTAAAGAGAAGTTCTTTCTGCACAAACTGCAGGTTGCATTTCTGCCAAAGAACCAATATAAAATCTGTAGAAACACACTGAGTAGTATAAAGTATAAACTCTAGAACAAGGGCAATTCAAATATTTTCTTAACTCATTAATATATCTGAGCTGTGGAATGTCACACCTCTAGCAGCCTGCATGCATCCCTGCATTTTAGTGCATTTTCTGAAAATCAAATTAAAAAGCATACGCTAAGCAAACATAAATATCTAGTCATATTTTCCAGTGGCCCTTGTTACTAGCAGTAAATGCTGTTCAAAAGCTACAAAAAAGCAATGTTGCTAGCAAGTCTACTTGAAAACTGTGAAAAATGTTACAGTGTTAAAAATTGTGGAAATATTTTGCAAAAACTGGGAGAAAACTGTGGGCTTCAGTACCCACGCCCACTATCCTCTAATAGTTGGTTATATTATATTATATTATATTATATTATATTATATTATATTATATTATATTATATTATATTATATTATATTATATTATATGCTGTGACTTGTATACACAGTCTACTAGACTGATATGCTGCCATGTGTAGGTGCTTTCATTTTGAGTTTTGCTTAAATGCAGTACAGACTAAACTTTGCACAGTACCTCTTCAAGGTCTCCACATATTACAAACAGTGCAAAAATATACATCTTGGCATTCATTCTAGCATTCCATTTTGAACAGATTATAATGGAAACCTAGTAACCAAAAGACCTGACCAATGCCAAGTAATTACAACCAAATATGAACAAACAAGGCACCTTGTTCCTTCTGTGATGTATAACAGAAACCTAACTACCTGAGCCTGTTTTGCTGAAAAAAAAATAAGATTTATAAACCAGCATATGAACTGCTGCCCTCTGCCACCAACATACATGATATGTAAATTCCAAAGCAGATAACTAGACAGATAAAGGTAATAGGAGTGGGATGAGTCTAAGCAGAAGTTTGGACTACAGGTTAGAGACTACCTTCCTTACCAGGGCAGGTAATAGTAAGGTAAACAGAAAGCGGCAGGGTATTGTTAAGTGAAAGACCAGCTCTGGCAGTGTTTTAGTTGAGTCTATTACACAAGTTGTTTTTTGAAACAAAAAAAGGAAAATTAGTAGGGTATATAAATATTACATGGTATCTATAAAAATCAATCAGAGGAGGTTAGAAAAAATTTGGGAAGAGAGGATGGAAATGCAGTATATAAAGGAACAATAGGAGGGCATCTGTATGGCTTCCAAGTATGCAACAAAGTCCAGAAGGTTTAGGATTTTTGCTTGGAAGTTGCATTGTCATTTGCTATACTAAGATGAGTCCAGAGAATGTTTCCTCAGGTAGATAGCAAATGCTGAAAGTGTGATGGGAAATAGAGAGAGAGAGGTAATTGGGACATGTTTTTGGGAATGTAACAAGTTGGCAGATTAAAAAAAATGCATATAGAACACTTTGTCAGAAATGTTGGGGGAGCAAATGGTTGTAGGAAATTGTTCTTCTGAGCTGGTGTATAGGATTTCTATTGCCAAAACATGACAAGGCCTTACAAAGTTTAATGCTATTGGCTGCAAAGAAAAAAAAGGAAATAAATAACTGGAAAGGGGATCTTTTGAAAATGCAAGAACCAAATTACATAGAAATAAATCGAATTTGTGGGAACAATACATGCAGTAATGTTTAGGAAGAGTCAAGCTTAGGGGAAGGCATGAACTGGCCAACTAATGGAATGTCACAGTGAAACAAAATCCTTAAAATGTATATTGCATAAAAATAAAGGAAATGTTTACTATGGTTTGTTTTCTTTTGTATTACTGCACTTTCTAAAAAATATAATGTTTAATAAAGATGTTTAAAAATAAAACACTATAACAAAGGACATACATTGTCAAGAACTGTGATAAAGGGATAAAGACAACTTTCACGGAAATGCATTGATGAGTCTTTATATTTTTGGAAGCATGCAGTTTGGTCACTAATTGAACTTTTCTGAAAATATTCAGTATTTTAAACAAGCAAGTTATTTACACTTCTTATATATTTATATTAACATTTAGGAGGAACTGATAGCAGGGAAACACAGCAACACAGAAAAACCACTGTAGTCACTGCCTCATCCATGTGAATGGGGGAATTTTTACTTTTTCTTGCATCTATTGTTTTACTTTCTTTGTCACTGGAAAAATTTCTGATTACTTGATTTGACTCAGTATGCATATGATCAAGCTCTAACAGTGGTTATTGTACTGATGCAGTATGCATGTGATCAAGCTCTAACAGTGGCTATCTTACTGATGCAGTATGCATGTGATCAAGCTCTAACAGTGGCTATCTTGCTGGTGCAGTGTGCATGTGATCAAGCTCTAACACATGGGTATCTTACTGGTGCAGTATGCATGTGATCAGTCTCTAACAGTGGCCATCTTACTAGTGCAGTATGCATGTGATCAAGCTCTAACAGTGGCTATCTTACTGGTGCAGTATGCATGTGATCAAGCACTAACACATGGGTATCTTACTGGTGCGGTACGCATGTGATCAACCTCTAACAGTGTCTATCTTACTAGTGCAGTATGCATGTGATCAGGCTGTAACAGTGGCTACCTTACTGGTGGAAAAATTTTGATTTCTCAAGCATCAACTGCTGATGTTGAAAATGCCAGGGGCCAGAGCATCTCCATAGAAACTGACTGATGGCAAGGTGTGCTGGCAGTGATGTCCTTTTTGGAGTTATGTCCACCTTCTTTGAGTTGGTGTGACCATGAAGTTGGTATTTATAAGTTCAATGATGTGTTTTTGGAGGATTAGAGTTTGGAGATTTCAGTTCTCAGGGGTTTGTACTTTGGTAACTCTTAGTGGAAGCCCAAGACGCAACCTGAATGGTGAAACCAGCCAGAGAAGAAATTGTTTGTAAATAACTTACCCTGGGTTTACTTATCATATACTGCAACATTTTGTTAAACTGCTGCTATCCTTTGCTTGACTTACTTGGACATCTACATAATTTTAGCATTTTTATCTAAAATATAACATAATAAATTATAAAAAATCCAGCTTTTGTGTGGACAACAAGAAGAAAATTGCAGCGGCATTGCAGGTGCAATTTTCCAGTGGCCCTTGTTACCAATAAAAAGTCTTCTTTGTGGTGATAATAGTAAATAAATTCACAGTGCTTACAACAAATTGCAATACATTATTATGCACACAAATCCACTTACACTGAAAGCAAGTTTTTTGGAATCGGGTCCCAAGTGTTTTTTGCAGGAGGGCAAGCCAATCCTGCACCCCCATTGTGGGAGATAAGCCCTCCAGCCCAAACTTACATATACCAACTCCAGGGATGCACCAACTTGAAGAAAAAAAAAACTTAGGCAAACTGTACAGCTGCTCAATTGCACATTCTTAGAACAAACTGCCTTTGTCCCTAAGAACTTTACCTAATATTAACTTCTTCAAAAAATCCTTAAAAGTCTATCTGTTAAACACTAGGACTTGCACTTGCCATGACCCAACATAAAGCTCCTATCCTTCCATCCATTGCACACTCAGTTGCTACTAACTTCCTTCTCCAATGTATCACATGAGTACTCATAAAACTCGGTAACGTTACACCTACTGCTACTTTTTGTCATCTTTTCCTTTTCTCCTTATCCACCTCTCTTTACAGGACTCTAACTTCACTGCAAAATAAGTACTGAGACACTAAAGCCTATGAATTTATGAATTCAACATCTACTCTTTAAAGGTTTTGCCTCGCGTTCAAGTCGTACTTGTTCCTATCTGTATTGCATTGTGCATTTTTTCTCTTTTCTCCAAAACAGATTGTATTAACTGCATCATTTGTGCTTATCTCAGTTCATGTGATGGTTGTATCAATCCAGCTTATACTGCTGGAGCTTTGCTCCCTGGGTCTCTGCTGAAAAAGGGCTTCCGCCCAGTCAGACTATCCCAGTCAACGAATGTCAAAATGAAAATAAATAAACAAAAGGGAGAACTCTCCCAAAAGAAGTTGAATCACTGCCAGCCCTCACTTACAAATCATACTAGCAATGATTTTCTATGTAAAACAGTCAGCATTACGTTCCTCAGCATCTTGGGCTTCTGGCTGCTGATGCTCAAGGAACTTCACCTTAATCTTCTGTAGATATTTCATATTTTTCTAAAGTTTCACAAATATGACATATGGCACAACAAAAACATATCTATGCTCATGCACTGCTCCTGATTAAATGTTATTTTCTTATGCTAATATTTTACCTTTCATAAACACAAACTGTACTCACCTGTATATAATACATTGGTACTTGTAAAGAAAATTCTACCTTTCCTCATGTCTTGTAAACCACACCCATTGATTCCAAATCTATGAAGAGCCTATCAGCCTAGCCCTCGCTTGCTTTAACAACAGCCACCAATTCCTAGTCAATGAACTTCCCAGTCCTCCCTTGCTTTGTCTACGTAAAATCTGATTATAGTGTTTTGTATACACTCTGGGACATCAGAGCATTTCTCTATGATATAAAATGTACTTGTGTGTTGTCAGTGTAAACTCAGCGTACTTACACTAAAATGAAGAGGTTTGTCTTTAGTGGAGCTTTTCTCCCTGCTTTGTTTTGGTAAAGAATCTTACTATACTGTTTGCACACATTTCCGAGTGATTTCAAATGCATTTCTGTGTTATATAATGTAACTGTATATTGTCAATGTATACTCAGGGAGTGGAGCTTTTTTCTCCAGGCCTCAGCTGCAAAAGGATTTGTGTCCAGTCCAACTTTTTCAGGAAACAAATGTAAAATAAATAAATAAATACTCTTTTCATATCCTGCAAGCTGTATAACCTAGTCATACAGTATCTGAACACTTTTGCACAGTCAGATTTGGGCTTTTACGTGACTGCAATAAATTTTACTAGTGCTTGTGTGTTGAGATATTTAAATACATTTTTTAATTATGCTTATTTGTAAAAATAACAATATAAATACTGCTGTGCATTTCTCAAGATGTACAAGGTGCAGCGCAAACATGAATGTCAGATTTCTTTAATGTTATTTAAAGTTTTACCTAATGCCACTTTAAACTGTGTTAGTCACTTGGATGTGGAAATATTAATTTACCTATGGAAAATTGCTTATCTTCATAATTACTAGCAAACAAGTAGCAGTGCCTACAGTATAGTACATAAAACAAGGACAGTGAGAATGTACTTTTCTGTCTTCCACCATGACATGTCATACCGCAGTCGTCAATAGCATGTATATACTTAGTTATGAAAATATCAATGCAAATATAAAAATAAGAATAACAAGTGATCAGGACAGCCTAGTCTAACAGTGTAAGTGATATTATGTTACACCTTGCCCTTTCTTATACCCTGTATTATTAATTTATAAATTCAAAGTCATGTCCAAAATAACAGGCATCAGGACACCAAAAGGACCTACGGGTGTTAAATGGAAGCATGCAACAAAGCTCTACAGGTGTGAATGAGTCTTTCTACTTGGGATAAGTTTGGGACATGTTTTTGTAACTCCTGCCATCAAGGAATAATAACAAAATAACTCAAAAATGACTCCCAGTACAGAAAACACCCCCACCAAAAATGCGCATTCCAGAAGACTTTTAAAAAACAGGGACTGGATGTTAAGTTATGTAAGATGCAATTTTGCCATATTTTAACTCCCACTTTATGTTTTGATAAAGTATGCCATTCAACCATTCACCAAAACCCCTTTGATGGAGTGGCCCCTTTAGTAATGGACTGCTGAGTTTGGTCTACACTAGAAAGAGACTCATTAATGTGGTACAGCATTAATGTACCACAACACTGATGTATTCATGACCCTCATCCTCATAATCACTCCAATGTAAACCCAAAGTACCCTGATGTAAATTCATAAACACACTTTCATGATTTTCAAGTGGAATTATCCATTGTAGTCAATACTGAGAAATCTCAAGCAAGTTTTATGAAAACTCTGACCAGAAGTCAGCTCTGGCCAGTAAATAATCTTTGAATACTATCAGGCCTTCTCACCTCCTCATATAATGTTGCACTTCAAAGAATTCTGGACATTCCTTGCTTTATGCAGTAAACTTCTTAGAGTTACAACTCAGCATGCATTGAATCTCAGTAAGGGTCCAATAGCATCACAACATTTTCACTTCTTTCTCCAGTCCTGACAAGGCATTTCTCCAGTGACAAGGCAAGGAAAGGAAATACATACATGCTATGCAAATCAACAAACAGGATCAGCATCCACCTTATCAGATGAAATTAATTCACTTGGGTATCTTTCACTGCTCCCTTTTTAAATTTTACAAAAATTGTAAGATTTGATTTCCGTTTTTATAAATGCTAGAGACCTTTGGGTGGCATCTGTAACTTCTTCTGAAAAAGATTTTTGCAATGATCTCTCAGCTGATATAGTGCCAGAACTGTCAAAAAGTCTTGAGCATTACAGACGCTTTAATGCTGAAGTGTTTAGCTGGCTTCCCAAGTGGCTTTCTCATAAGGAATCCAGAGTGTCACACTGCAGGCGTTGCTGTCAGTAGTGGATTCACTTTAGCACATGAAAATAACTGTCACACTCATACCTTTCAATGTCTTAGAGCAAGAAGTCTGGACACAGCTTAAAATAAAGGAGGGACAAAGGCTTGAAAATAGGAGTATGTTTTAAATGTTGCACTTTGAAACTTACAAAGTTGCTAGAATTACAGGATTTGCATTAACATGCATTTTCTGAAGGATAAAAAGTCTGAAACTCAAATGCATGTAATTATTTAGTGATTTCAATCTTCAGTGATTTGCCAGAAAAACATATATTATGAGGAGCAGACCAGAAATATGAAGCAAAACTCTGGACATTCTGCAATAATCTGGACAGTTGAGAGGTAACTGCAATCATTGCTGTCAGTAGTGGATTCATTTTACTACATGAACATGACTGTCACACTGCAGTCATTGCAGTCACTAGTGTATTAATTTTAATACACAAAAATGACTGTCACACTGTAGTCACTGTTGTCACTAGTGGATTAATTTTAATACATGAATGGAGCTCAAGACATACCTATATGGAAAATGCAGCATTCCTGGGAACGTTAGTGAATGCTTCACTGTCTTTAGGCAAAATAGCAACTCTAGATATAAAACTGAAAATCAATGTGTAGCCTGGTTATAAAACAAGGTAAGTCCCAGCTTTATTGAATATAACACGTTATTTTAAAGATAATTATTTAGAATTATATTTATATAGTTCTCTCATGTACTTTTATGACTAGTGAGCCATAAGAAAAGTTTGTTTAAGCCTTACCATTATCATGTACAAGTCCAAAACAGATGGATGAATGCAAAGGAGGTGGAAGGACTTTATGACGCACTTCTTGAGTGATGATTCCTCCCGATGTCCCACCCCCTGTAGCTCATCTCTGGCCGCTAATAGGGAGTTTATGGTGGACACTGTGCCTCAGGACACATGCCATAACCATCCACTGATCAATGCAGGAATGGCTAGATTGCATACTTGGCACTAGCCATGCACACTGTTCACCTTAGCTGAAACTAGTTTAATGCATACTAATACACGCAGTGATAACTTTCACCAAAAACAAAACAGTGTAGAAAAATGGATAAGTATGTAGATGTAAACATATCAAATTCTCCAGGCTTCTATAGGGACAGGAAATTAGTTATAGGAGAAATCTCCATTCTACTCTATTAATGCAACAGGTTCTATCACCACCTGGCTGACAGACTTGAGTCTTTTTCAGTTAAGAAAGGTGAACTGGAATAGAATGTGTATTATCAAAATTACAGGTGAATGATAGGTGAGAACTGAAACAGAGGCTAGGAAAAAATATTCCTTGATCATTTAGATTTTTTTTAAGGTAGAAGAAAAATAACTACCATCCTACAGGGAAGATGTGGTTCTACCAGCAGTGACTTTGAAGCCTCAGTTATGAAGGATGAAATGGTACTTTTGGTTCTATTGGGTCTTCCTTTGTCACTTCCATACAGGTGTGGAAAAGTAACATTCCTCTGGAGAAGAGTTTGGTGTGGACACAAAGGAAGCATTGGTTTTGAATACAGTGTTGCTACCTTGGTATGAGCAGCATATGATAAGAAAGGCCTTGAAGTCTTTTCCATTTTGATTCTGTCACCCATTTGCTGTTTACCTGATTGTCAAAGGAGTAAGCATCACATAAATAAGTGTGGACTGCTATTGGTTTGTATGCTGACTCCTGCGATATCTGCTGCATAAGAAACACTGCTGTAGACGTTGACATATGCTCTAAACAGCTGATCCAGACTGAGAACCAGAAATAACTTTAAGCAGCATCTAAATGAGAATAGGCTAATGGGGCAAAAGGTCATGTTTACACAGATTTCCCCGTACACTTCATTTTATTAAATATAGATAGGAAAAGGTATATTATGTCCATGTCAAAATAGGTTACATATTTCTAGGAACTGAATCTAGGTTTCCAGATTACTGGAATCTTAACTCTTCTGTTAGAGATTACTCAGCTTTTACCTTGAATCTTCTCAAACACATGCTGCTTTCCACAGTATTTCACACATTATATGTCTTAAAAGTCATACTCAAATTAACTGTATAAAAAAATCTAAATTAAGATAATTTTATGAGTGTAAGCATTAAGAAAATTTCTTATCATAGTTTTGGGCGAGAAGCAAATAATATGGCCCACTGGAAAGTGAACCCAGGTCTTCAGGATGCTGCTATAGGGTTCTGAGCTTGCATGTATATATGCAATGAAACACCTTTACTCGTTTCAGTTTTCTTCTCACCCTTTGCATAGGCATCATAATAGAGCACCTGAAAGAACTTTGCATCACTAGTCTGATGTTACTAGAGACAGCTATAACATAAATCAGAATTTAAACTACAGTAACATTCATTCATTCATTCTTTCATTCATTCATTCATTCATTCATCCATTTTCTCATGCACACTCTATCCTGTTGGAGAGATACAGCCTATCCTAGCAAGCAATGGCTCTCAGAGAATGAATCCTGGGCACATAAACTTATATGGAATTCTACTGGAATATCATCATGTAACCATTCAGAGATATACAACATTAAGTAATAGGAAATGCTATTTATTACATAAAGACATATAGCATGATCTTAGCATAATTACTTAATGTTTTGTTTAGAGTATTCATCTCTATTTAAGGAATGGGAAAATACATTCAAAGTCAAGAAAATGATCTTGGTAGATAACCGCTTTTATCTCAAGAATACCACTTGAAAAACCTTGCTCACACACAGCACTGATTTTCCTGAAGTTACAGTTAAAACACAAGGTATGGTGAAGCAAAGATTGCTGTGTTTGTACAGTTATCCAGATTTGACTATTACTGGAGATCATGCAATCACAAGGAAAGTTTAAATGTAAAATCTTTCAGACCGATCTAAGAAGGAGAAGGTAAACCATCTCAGAATCTTGGAAAAGAGGATGAGGAGTAGGGGGAGTGGGGGTGGAAGAGGAGAATTTCTGGGTTAGTTTTCACACCCTCAAAAGACTAAGGTGACACTGAGGCCTAATTCGGGTTTGAGCCTGCAAAGGAATCTAAGAGTGTATAGAATAGCTTCTGGTACAAAGTACTCCAAAGAAAGCTCTCACGTACTGAGGCATAAGACGACAGAAGTGCATGGCAATGCCTTAGTGCAGGAAATGATGGCTGCCAAATTCTATGACTTCACAGGACAACACCAAATCATTTTGTGCAACAGACATTGCTAGAAAACTTTATAGCACTGTAAACTAATCATAGTATTTATAAGTGCACTTTTCAACACCATGAAGTATGCACGAGTGGTTGTATGACAAGAAAAAAGACAGATGTCTAAAGAGAAGAATGGTTAAGCTCTCTTAAGCTTAATACGGGGGTCTTTCTTAATGACAGGAAGGAGTATTCCAAAGGGAATTCAGCATCAGCTGTTATTTGGAATAAAAACCTCAGGGATGTCTGACAGAAGTATCATAGATAAGGTCTGCTGGACTGTGTATTCCATGGCAATTTTCTAGTGACGTAGTTAACCTACAGACGTATTTAGGGACTAGAAGAGGAACTGACCCACATTACACAAGAAATTGCAGTCTTACAGCCAGGAAAAACACATGGGAGACTGATGAGACAGTGCACCTTTTTAGCACTCATGTTTATCATAGAAGATGTAAAACAATTGTTCCTGTTAAGGGCATCAAATAAAGATATTGCTTAAAAATTAGTGCTAACAATTCAAATGTTCTGATGATATAGTAAGAATCTGACCTGTGTGAAAAGAATTATCTAGAGCATTTTCAAGGCATAGTGCAGTAAATCCTCATGGACAACAACATTTATTGTTAACTGCTGCACTTGTTAAGATCATCATGTCTTCATGTGAGACAATGATATTTTAGAGCGGCTGAGAATTCTGTAGACAATTCTGTACATATTGCTCAATACTGATTGGTGTGACAGTCTCTTAATAAGTTACAAAACAGGTGAAGACATCCCTTAATCTTCCAGTAATAAACTACAGGGAAAGAAGAGCTATATACCCACATCTAGGGTAAGAAGGAGGAAACTCTCTCAGAAGTGCCTGTGGAAATCAAACTTGTACAGAAATTATAGATTCCAACAAGAAGGCAATATTAATGACCTAATACTCATGAATACTGAGGAACTAGCTGATGCCGTGGTGGTACAGCGGTAGCATTGTTGCCTCACAGCAAGAGGTTCTCCTATTCGATTCTTGGCTGGAGTGCCTTCTGCGTGGAGTCTGCATGTCCTCCCTGTGGTAGAGTGGCCTCCAAAAGACATGCGTGAATGGGCATGCCTTCACTGAAGGTTGGGCGTTGGGCTGGGAACTCGGCACCATAAAAATCAACTGCCAATCATTAGCGAACCGCTGTAGTGACCCCTAACTGGGAAAAGCCAAAAAGACAAACAAAAACTGAGGAACCAGCTGAGTTAGAGTTGAGAAGCTGTTAGACAGGGCTCCAATGCTCATGCCATTTTGAGGTTTCATGACACCATGAGTACTGCAGAGAACTGCCACAAAGAAAGCTGATCTACAGAGGGGTGCAGTATTAATGACAAATAATGTTACAGTATCTGACAGCAGGGGTAATAGATTGAGCACACACATGTGGTGTGTGTGTGTGTGTGTGTGTGTGTGTGTGTGTGTGTGTGTGTGTGTGTGTGTGTGTCCATGCATGTGCACACATGAGTGTGTGGTGTGTGAGTGTGTGTATATGTGTACTTGCATGTGTGCGGGCAAGTGTGTCAAAAGAGAGATGAAAATAAAAAAGAACAAAATCTTGCACCAGGAGAAGGAAGTGTGAGAAGAGGAGTCTGGCTTGGCTAAACAGAGACACAAGGAGGGGATACACTAAAATCGAACAGGATATACAGGAATGAGATTTTGAGGAAAGTAATGGAAAAAAATCAGCAAGGATGACAGAAAAGAGGCAGCCAGGGTCATCTGATAGGCAACTATGATCCTAGGTAAGATAAATGAAACAAGTAATTAACATCTAACATAAAATCGTTGGTACATTGGAGAACTATATAAGAAATCAGCAGGAGACGAGACTGCTGGAAAAGGTGAAATGGAAGTGAATTAAAGAATGCTACAGGGCTACAGAAAGGCAGAAAAATACTTTGTTTCGCTATTCTGCTTGGTCTCTTGATTTTCTGCTTTCACCTTTATTCAGGCGACTCATTTTCTTATGTGGCCTTTCTTCTGTGTAGGCCATACTGTCCTAAAAAAGTATATTTTATTTTTATATATTTTTTTTGTTACCAGTGTTCTACTTACACATGGTTTTTGAAAGTGCACTGCATAACAGGAGATTGTTACATACATTTTAATACATTTGTGTGCATATGTTCATTTATACCTTCCTGAATAATTTTAAAAGCATGCAATCTTTCTTTGTCGGGTTCAGAAATGTAATCTCTACCTTATCCATTATAAACATGCCTTTACAACTTTGATAGTAATTTGATCATCTTTGATATATTTAGATGAGCAGTTGGTCACGGATAACACTATATAAAAAGATCCAGTCCATGTGGAATTACTGATTAAGGAATTGAAATAATGAAAACATAAAGTAATGAGTGATTTCTTCACCTCACAGTTAACACACAGTTATACAGTTACAGTCACAGTGAGAGGAGACAAAGTGGGCTGATGGGAAAGAAAGTCGTAGCAGCTATGGGTAAGGTAAAAGAGCAGGTGGTAAAGCAATTCAGGAGGAAAGAAGAGAATGAACTCAATGGAGGGTATGGAAATGTTGCTTCATGGCAGCACTGCTTCCTGAAAAAAAAAGGTAGAGCTATTTGGCCTCTCCTTTGGTGTATCATTACTGCAGAACAGCAATAGCAGTGTTCCATTATGCAGTGGTGGGCATAGGAAGGAGACAAGCATTTACAACTGTTTTACTTATATCGGGGAGGTTATCAAAAGCTTTTTCATAAATTCTAGGTCTATCCTGACAATTGCCAGTGACAAAGCTTCATATGGTAAAGTTGCTGGCAGTTCATCTTGATATACTCTTATTGTTAAGTCACCAGTAAGGAGGTGAACAAGATGACTTAATATGTGATGCAACGGAAGTTAAGACAAGTTGCTGGTACTGTACTTCACAGGAAATTGGTGGGGAAATTATGAGCTGTAGGGGTGGGGCTGGAAATGGTGAAGCAGACAAGTAAATGCTTTAAAAGAAGCTGAAAATAGCATCATGAAGTAAAATGTACAGAAAGAAAAGAAAACAATGTTCAGTGAACTACTGCAAGGTAAGTGCATGGTCTGATCATGTTTGTCATACTTGTGTTAAATCAAATATCTCATTAGGACTGGTCAGGCAATCTTTATGTATTTGCTGATGACAACAAGATTAACACAATGGTTATGCATGCAGGTGGCCTAGCGCAGCCTGTAGGATGAGTGCATAGGCAGCTGCTTGGGATTCAATTAAAAAAGTGAACAGGTATGCACATTGGTGTGGAAAGCCATTCAAGCAGACATGTCTGAAGCAGTGGACTTGGAGTAGAGAGAGAGGCGGAGCATAACCTACGATAAATGACACAATGGAACATAAATGGGCAGTAAGAAAGACTAAGAAGGTACTGAATCATTTAATTAGAGGAGACGATTCATGTGGTCGTCCTTCCATTGTACTGGGAATCAGCATGACCCCACATGGAACATCTTGTCCATCTCTGGTGGTGATAAAAGGAAAGGGAGGTATGGCTGACTGAATGTGTGTAAAAAATGTGAAAAACAATTATGGAAAAGGAGGGTCATGTCCCATGCAGTGTCGGGCCTCTACATCTCTGGAAGGGCATTATTTACACAGTAACACACACCCTGGAGGGTATTACTGTGCTCACAGAATGGGCTGTCTATAAAATTATTATGTTTTAATTACTTATTTATTTTCTATTACAATATTACTTTTTAAATATATTTCTGGTGTAAAATAGTTCCTTCTCCTAATGTTTCAGACTTGCTGTAGTATATGTAAATGATGTTGGAGGAAGTATTTTACATCCAAAATATAACATTTTCATAAAATATCTGGGTATTTACTTCATTTTTGGTCCTTTACTCCTAAAATGCATGGTTTGTTGCCAGACATTGGGGACTGAAGTCACTAAATAATGACATACATTTGAGTTTCAGACTTTATTTTCGTCAGACAATTCATGCTAACGTAAATCCTGTTATTCAAGCAACTTTGTAATTTTATAAGAAAATAGTCAAAATATGTTCATAGTGGTTGACCCAGTGGTCAATTGATCTCACTCTCTGTCTCTCACACATACACACACACACGCACACACACACACACACACACACACACACACACACACACACACACGCACACACGCACACACGCACACACGCACACACACACACACACACACACACACACACACACACACACAAGCATACTCGAGCTTCAGAAAATGCATGTTTACACAAATCCTGTTATTCAAGCAATTTTGTAATTTTATAAGATCAATATCTGTTCCTATTTTTGAGCCTTTGTTCCTCTTTATTGTAGGCTTTATTAAGATTTCATGAGCTAAGAGGTCAAGAGGTATACAAACCTCTTTACTGCTGCTGCTGTTATTGCTCGATCGCTTTCACTCTACACATGCACACGCACGCGCAGACACACACACACACACACACACACACACACACACACACACACACACACACACACACACACACACACACACACACACACACACACACACACACACACACACACCTACCTGCTTTCATGCACTCAAGCAAGCATGGACTCACGCAGACAGCAATATAAACATACACGTTTCTTAATTTTTGTTTCTTTTACATTTACACTTGATAAACAGCAGAAGTGCTGCTTAGTGAGAGAAATATAATGGTTTGATCAATCTAACTCTTACTTTCATGCATGCATACACATACACACAGACATAAGCATAAACTTTTCCTTTTTTTTTTATACTTGTTAAACAGCAAAAGCGCTGCTTAGTGAGTGTAAAATAATGGTGGCTGTTAGCTTTCTTTCAGTCCAAGCTCCACATCAGCTTTACATGCTGCCATGAAGTGGCGGACTCCTTTTTCAGTGGGTGTTACCTGTGCATTTACACCCTGCTCGAGAAAGTCCGTTCTCCAGTCAGGGTGCTGATATATAGGTCACCCATATTCTAACGCATAATAACATCTCGCTATTTATCTCACTGTTTATCATGTTATACTGCAATTATAGGAATGTTTAACTTTGTCAAGCTCACAATACAGAAGCACAGACGCATGCACTAAAACAGACAGAGAATATCAGATAGTATACAGCCAAATAAATTATGTCACCCTAATCCAGTTGCAGGGCAGTTCTACCTAAACCAAATGTTGCCATCTTTTGAAATGTATTAAGCAGGAGACTTTCTTTAACAGAACAAGGGATGGAATTCTGCCAGTCTGGTGGGAACTCCATAAAAATAAAAGCACATGGTCTAATTATAATGTACATCCTGAAAAATGTTTACAGGATCATATCAAAAATAAAATACACTCTGTAAATGTTAAGCCTTCAGGCTGAACTAAGACCCAACCCATGCAAGACAGACAGCCAGTTGTTAAAGTATTCTGCAACAGAATCATGCAATTATTTCAGTTCAGAGAATTTAGCAGTAGAATGCAAGACAATAAAAGCAAATACATCAAGTTAGTATAGATCCTTACCTGGCTTCCCAATCCAAGGAGTAAAAGCATAATGAAAAAGAGCGCTGACCAGAGTGGCGCTACTGGCATAAGACTCACAGCCTTTGGATAAGCAATGAATGCCAGACCTGGTCCTGAAAGATGAAAACACACATCAAATGTAGTATTCCTCCTCCAATCAACAAGTCTCTAGTCTCTGAAGGAAACTGATGATACGCTTTGGTAAATATCAGACTGGATATACAATAGCAACAACAACAATAATGTCTGATGTTTTAGAATCACCCACAAGTCCTTCATGATGGGTAAATAAGTGAGTAATAATACAGGTGGCATGGATGTGCTTGACATGTAACTCATGCATTTATCAGCTCTGTGCTGTAATTGCTTTTCCAGTTGTTAATGATCCATGCACTATATGAAGGTATGTGTAGTTCAAATCCATTTTTAATCAATATCTTGACATATTTATTTAAGCTGGTACTATTTCACTGTAAAACATATATATCACTCTTAGAAAACGACAGGAAAACAATAGCGATGTCATTTTTAAAAACACTCTCTACGGTTATATGAAAGCTATGAGGGTCCTTAAGTAAACAGACAATCATATTAATTAATATTCTTCTTCTTGAGAACCTACCTGATTCAGCAACTTCAGAAATGTCTACTCCTTGTTCTAGAGCCATGAAACCCAAAATAGAAAATACAACAAAGCCAGCAAAGAAGCTTGTTCCGCTGTTGATCAGTGATAAGATAAAGGCATCCCTGTGAATAGCAAAACAATATTGATGGAAGAACACAGTGACAGTGAGCATTTAACAAACAGAATTGTACTTATTAACAGGACTGGAAAATTAACCCCAAATAACTTTTAAGCCAAAGTGGGGTACTAGATAAAGCACCCCCAGCAGTAATGTATGATTTCATAAATGGGCAATAGTGTTAGTGTGGAGGATTTAAGCTCTGAGCTGTTAATGAGCTGCTTCCTGTAGTCCGTGGTAATGAGGTTTGATTCCTTCCACCTCCATTTGCCTGTTGTTTGACTCTTAGCAAGTCACTTAGCCAGACAACATTGACAGGTCACCTGGGCTTACCTGGTTAACAAATCTATAAAAAATATAATATATATACAACAGAGACTGCTAATCTGAATAAATGTAAAATAAATATAACAAAAGCAGTAGACCTGTTCTGTGATGGTGGATGCCACTTCCTAGTATTCTGCTCTGCCTATAGAAAAAGCCGCAGTGTCTCATAATAAAGTGACAAGCTACTACATCCTGATTAAGGTTAGCCTTAAGCACTGCCAAAAGAAAATCTGCATCTCAACCTAAAATGGATGTCAGACATAAGCCACAGCCTATTAAGAAAGTACAGCTTGGACAATTGAAATATGAATAAAATGTATCCGTGAAGTCTGGTGAGAAAACAGTATTCATTAAGGATAGTTGCAAAGGTTCTTCTACAGCCCCCTCAACCCTCTCTATTCACATCACAGAACACTGAAAATATAGTGACTACATAGCTCAAAGAAAAACACTGCACTGAAAAAGGAAGTTCAACTATACATATACCAATGAAAATGAACTCTCATATCATTTATGTGTTAAGCTGACAAATCCCTTGCACTCCTGATATGAGGATTGCTGATCCCCTCACACATGGTTGTTAATTATTCTAAACCTGAGATTGTAACAGTAGAAACAAAGGGACAGTAAAACATTTTGCTCATAACATAACTTGTGTTTGCTTTGAGATGGTGCATCCTTAAAGTAAGAATAAACAAATAGCCAAGACAAAAGTGATACAAGGGGAAATTGGTGGTAACAAATATTCCAGTGGAATATCGAATAATTTCCTCTGTTATGTAAACCACCAGTCACAGGAAAGAATGACTCAGGTTGAGACGGATACTTACAAATGTAAAAAGAGATTAAAAGCTGATGGGCAACCTTTGCCTTATAGCAAATAATTGACAAGTAGACATCTAGAGAGTAAAGAAGGAGAAATTAATGACAGAATGAGTTTAAAGCAGAAATCGCTCTGATGAGAAACAGGCTGTCTTTGACCTGATCCTTGTCATAGTAAAGGGTGGAAGCAGATGTGAGGGAAGCCAATGCAAATTACTAGTCATGTTACAATGTGGCCCATGATTTCTTCTAGCAAGGACAAGAAGGAAGGGTAGCTGAAAAGTAAGTCTCATACAGGAAAGAGGACTTGAGGCTGTTTGGAAGTGCAGTTAGAAGTAATATGGAAAGGGGGGGAATTACACCATCAAACAAAAATTAAAGAAGGGGAATGAGCTTGTGCTTCAGCAGGAAAAGGAAATATCAAGACAACAGAGCATCAATCTGGCTAAGACAGAGGTAACTGCGGTTAGATGAGAGGGAAAACAAAGCATGTAGGAAAATGCGCACTGACATAGATAAACGCAAAGAAAGAACTAGGAAGCAACAAATAACATCTGCAATTCAATGTGGCTCTAGATAATGAGACCAGCTAGTGAAATGAGGGATGAAGATACATATGGCTACTTAGGAGAACTGCCTTATATTCGTTTACTATGCAAGTGTGTGTGTGTGTGTGTGTGTGTGTGTGTGTGTGTGTGTGTGTGTGTGTGTGTGTGTGTGTGTGTGCAGGGGTGGGGTGGAGGACTGACTCTGATGGAAGAATGCCAGAATGCCAAAATTAGAGGCTAGGCACTATAGTGAATGAGTTCTTCAGCTTGTTACTTCAAAGGAATAAGAAGATGATATACTGGTACTGAAAGGCACTACGGACAGGAACAGGGACAGATGGATGTTGAGGTGATCAGAGAGGAAGTAAAGAAAATTTGGGAGAGTTCAGGGTGCTATAATTCAAGAACTGGATGATTGGGCCTCGTGGGTGTAAAGCATGTGAAGAGAGTCAGTACAAGTGATTGCTGGACAGCCTTACTAAAGGACAGAAGGACAGCTGTAAAGGTCTCTGTGCAGAAGGAAGGATCCAGAATGAGCAGACAGTCACAAAAAAGTATCTCTGTCACTGCAAGGGTTGGCTTATGTTCTAGAAAGCAGAATAAATGTTTGACAAAAGTCATATTCACAAAAGATGACCTTGTCAGTTCCTCTTTATTTAAAAACCCCGCTGTCAAGGGAAAAACAGCATTTTTGGTACAGACTGACACAATCAGAAAACTGCCCATTTTCTGAGTTGGATTCATTTTGTGTGCTGGTGATAGCATGGACATATTCTTCTGTGGCAAAGGTGCTGGATTTGTAACATTTAACTTCTGTGTTTTTTATATCATTGGACCTGTCAGGATAAATTCAGCTTTGGTGAATCCAGCCTTGGACAGGTACTAAACATTCATTTTGAATGCTGGCTTGCCCAAAGATATGTAACAGTACAGTTTTCTGCAGCACCCAATACAGTCTGAGACACTTTCATGACTGGTCTCTGCCAAAATGGACAGAAGGAATCTAATAAATGTGAATTTGGAATTCAGCATGGCCACTGACACTCCATCTCAAAAGAATTGGAAAGAAAAATTATGAAGAGGATAGGAAACTGGCTATCTGAGAGAACACAAAACATGGTGGTTAGACAGAATGTTCTAGAGGAACATCACAAGTGCATTAGATGTGGGGGGTCTATATTATATAAGCAAATGCACTGAATTGTGAATGCTATATAAACTGACCCACAATCCCCAAAAACCCAAAATGTTCCCAGGGAATAAAATCACCGATCTGTAAAAAAAAAAAAAAAAAAAAAAAAAATCAAAACACAAAATAAAGTGTGTGTGTGGGGGGGGACTGTGTCCCCCACACCCCCCCCTACTTAAATATACCAACTCTGAGATCACACCACAGTGGAGGAAATGGCAAAGTTCCGAAAACGGCCCAGCAAAAAAAATCAGTGTTCCATGCCTTCAGTATTTTGCCATTTTGCGTAATGACGTTCGACTAAACAGTGTTCACAATTCATGCTGGACATGCTGGAGGGACAGATTCATTTCCGAAAGGCTCCCCTCACTCTGGAATAGAATCCCAATTCAGGTTAGACATAGCCCCTCGCTGATCCTCTTCAAGCAAAATTTGGACGCGTGGATGGGAAATCGCAAATTCACCCCTGAGATCTCTCCTGGGTCCCTGCTAGACAGAGGCACAGTAAACTAATCTTAAAAGGGTACCTTCTGTGACCTACTTTACAGAGGCACAGTAGGCTAATCTAATAGGGAGGCGGAAACCAAATACCCTCTGGCTAGGCTTATAAATGCCCTAGGGCAGATAGCCTAGTATCTACCTATGAACCTATGAACCTATTGTGTTTGCTAAAATAATAGGGACCCAGATGTGGACTGGCCAGAGGAAAACAAAGACAAGCAGGGAGAAGTTATAATCTTCTTTAGGCTGACTCATGCAGTGTTGAAGAGAGACAAGCTGTTGGGCTGCACTGCTGGTGGAACAGGCTCTATGATAACACTGTCATCCTTCAGCACACTGATAAGAAAACCAGTAAAGAGTGTGACCTGTTCAACAGCCATACAGACAGACAGGGGAAAGTTAGGCACTACATACAGAATAACATGGAGCTACTAAAATGGAAAAAAAGGAGTAGTGTAGACGAAGTGAGAGAAAGGCTCTGACATCTTGACATACACAGGTAAACTATAACATGGACATACAGGTTCATAGGTACTTCCTACGCTACTGATAAAGGGAGGATCTTAAGAAGCCTCGTCTTACATTTCCATTGCAGTTCTTAGCCCTCATATTTTGCTTACAAATAACCTATAGGTGGGCAGAACAATGATATGTTGGGACATTTACTTATTTCCTCAGGGCTGAATTTGTGGTTTCCCATCCATTCATCCAAATTACATTTGATTAACAGAAGTACTGTGCTTTATGTGGATTTGATGATGATTCCACAGAGGAAGGATTCTTTGAGATCCATATTTATCACTCCAACGTGATATATTTACATTGCAAAAGAGATTGAGATCCCTTGACTGCGTGTTCTTACTACCATTGGACTTGTGAATACATAACAGGTTGGACAGGATAGGGCCTGTTGAGACTCTATAAGTAAGGCAGAGGTCTCCTCTTAGTAACCTGTATGATACCAAGAAGAGGGACAAGTCTTTGACATTTTCTGCACAGGTTTTGTGACTTAGACCCTTGATTTGTTTAGTGAAAAAGCACAGTGGTCACTCCAGTTGTTTGGACAGTTACATACTGAATGATTCAGACTAATGAGAGCAGAATATAGTGGAATGATTACATGCCTGGAGCTGGACACCATACCTCTAGATATAAGCTGTACAATTAAAAAAGACTTCCTTACAATAGTGGATACATAGTGATCCAAGGACAGGTCACTGTTGAGATAGGTTTCCAGATCCCACACTACAGAATCGCATTTCATTGGTGTGTAGTCAATGTGATAGATCCAAAGGAAGCCATACCTGCCAAAATATATTATTATACATTTCTTGGCATTTAGTTACAGTTCATGGTTTTGATGCCAGCTATTTGTTTGGAAAAAGCCCTCTTGGAGAATTTTGATTTATGATGGCACCAAGTTTACAGTCATCTGCAAACGTGGTCATCCATAAACCCTTCACATTTGCTTTGACCTCCAACTTGCTTTGACTTAGCTACATTGTCAGAAGGTAGGCAGGTGGTATGCATTTGATTAATCAAAGACAGAAGGGTAAGAATATAGAAAGAGTCAGAGAAAATATTTAATACTGACTTTGGAAAATCACTTTTCAAGACAAGGGTGCTAAATTACTCAGACGCTAGTTCACAAGATGGCATGTCTGGGACACATATTAGAAGGGATGAGGCTGTGGAAAGGCCAGTATATTTGTGCAGAGCTGTCTACAGCAGTTAGGATTGAAATAGCTCACAAGTCTTCTTCTCATAGCACCTTTGAACATTCACATGTTCTTCCGCAGTGCAGCTATTTGGTTAGGGCTATTAACAGACTAGAATTAACAGTTTGCAAGAACTCTGTTCTAAAATTTATATGACTAGCAGTGATAGAAGAAAACAAATGCAATAAAGATTAATAGTTTGTGTGTTTAGCCTCTCAGCAGATCTAAGAAACAGTATAAACAATGGATAATATTACATTAAAGGATTAAACTGGATCTCTCAACAGACTGAGAAAATTTCATAATGCATAAGACAGTGACTACCAGTCTATGAATAGACAACTGTTTGAAACAATTGTTTTATGTGGGGACAAGCCTCACTCTCAAATTGGGTGTTATACTCCCATATTCCAAGCTATTTATAAGCACCTCTGAGGCTGCCATTAAGCACACACACTCACACACACACACACACACACACACACACACACACACACACACACACACACACACACACACACACATACACACACACACACACTACACACCACACAATAAAATAAAATGAAATAAAAAGCAAATACCTGTTTTTTCACACAAAAAAAATTTGCCTTTCTGCTTTTCTGCTTTCTGGTGGCTTTGGAATGGCTTACAATTTTGCACTCAGACTATTCAAGCACTTCTACTTTTGGAAAAAGAAATTGTTCCAATTGATTCCTATAAATTAGAAATTTGGAGAAATTGAGGTTTTTCTTTTTATCAGAAGGATTCTAAATAAGTGTGATGAACCAGATCACCTTGGGCAGATGAATGGGTATTATCTGATTAGCTTATCTTTCAGTACTATCTCTTTTGCCAATTGGATGCAACTCCCTTTGGTGCAACTTGGCTCCCAACAAAATTAATTTGATTGGCATCTCTGGATAAGGAGAGAAAGTATGGTTGTATCACTGATTAACTTAAGTAAATGATGATCACAGGCATAGATAACTTAATAAGGAATCGAAAGCCAAAGCCCAGATGTACTGTTGTGACATCTGTTTGTTGCCAGCATATGGAGATAGCTTTTGATGTCTGACCTGTGTTAAATTGGTAGTGCCTGACAACAGTGAGAAACAGAGCAGAAACATTCTGTTTATAAAAAAAAAAAAACTCAGATAAAAACTTTATTAGCTAGACATAATTTTATGAAGAATACATTGTTTTAGTACTGTATGAATTACAACATTAATTCTGCAGCAATGTAGGGTGATATGTAAATGGTCTTTAAAATCTGAATGGAAAAACAAGTCCACTAATAGGGATATAACCGTATGGTTTTGCAGTACCTTGATTCTGTATTTTAAAACATGACACAGGCCGGAGTATTACATAAGATGTTCTCCTTCTGGAGTTTAGACAATAATAGATCAGTTTATATGGGTATCACCTATACAGCTGTCTGTCAGCCTAAGCATCCCTAGTCAAAAAAATAAATAAATGCAGCCATGCCACAAGAAATGCTTAAATATGCCAAAGATCCTGCTAACATATAAAGATTTCACGATCAATGCAGCTATAGCTTGAGAAAAAAAAAAACTTTTCAGCGACAATGTAATTGCTAATACTGCAGCCATAGCCAATAAATCACAATTTGTTTCAGGCAGACATACCAGTGATCAGATTTGATGACTGGCTGAGTTTGGTAATGGAAATATGTATACAAATAAGGTGCACTGGCATGGATTGACTTTTGGAAAGTCGAACTTCATATGGTCAAAATTGTATAATTGAATTTCTGAAAAAATGAACTTAAGAAAACATGGCACCCCTTGAAAATTATATATACCAACTTTGAGATTGCACTACAGTGGATATTCCTCGATCCCTGCTGCACAGCAAACTCCATACAAATATTAACATTTTTCGGAAAGCCAAACATATGGTTTCAACCATACGAAATTTGACTTTCTGAAAAATCAATATTCTGAATGGGACCCATACTGGTACATAGTTTAGATTTAGCAGCTGTACTATGATATTGGGGATTAGTGTTTATTTTGTTTTTATTATGTTATACTTTCTGCATATAAAACTGCATTATTTATGGCTGGTGTTAAGTGCCCTAGTTTGCACAGCTTTTTTATTCTACTATTGACAGCTAAGAATTGGTGCTTGCTAATGTGAAAATGGTCACTGCAGTGGATGAAATATCCCCACCCCCCCAAAGTTTTCATCAATCTTGGAGGTCAAGATAACATTTAAGGATTTATGAGACATAGTCTCTTGTATGGGTCTATGCCCCTGACATGGAAAAAATGTTCTGTCAGGCCCAGCTTTATCAATTCCTAACATATTCCTCCCCTCCCCTTTCTCTGGTGTTTTGGAACTGTGGAAACTATGTTGTTAAACTTAAGCCAGCTCTTAGTAACATTCTCTTACATAGCTGTTCATATTTAACCTTCTATCCATATCAATACATTTTAGATTTTTATGATTGCTACAATTACCTATTAATCTGCAAACTACGTCTATGAACATTTGCTGATAACTCATTGATAATAATGCTATCATCATGTTTACTTTATAAATACTGAACAAACTATGAGGCATGCCAATATCTGACCAGTTCTATGTCATACTTCATAAAATTAATAAGTACAGAATTAAAAGGAGCAAATTGTTTTAACATGGATTTTGGCTACTTGTACTCAGTGTTTTGGAGTTCTAGTAAATGGTCTTCAATAAGTTAACCTGCAGCCATTTAATTTAGTACAGCACTCCTGGGACACAAACGCGATTTCTAGATGGTCTGGAAGAGAATTTAGGAGTGGCTCATGCTCTTTAGGAGGCTTTCACCAGCCACACAAAGTGCAAGTATTAAGAAATAAGAAAACAAAAAGAAAAAAGAAAAACAAATGAAAACAAGAACTTGGAATAATACAATAAATATACAAAATGTAAGGTAGGATTCTCAAAACCCCCTTTAAACCAGAAAAGATGTAATGCTTATTTTGCTTATATACTTCACATAATCTAGTTGGCTAAAAGAATAAAAATGTTTTGATTAATTCCAATTGTATCACTGGAGCCAATACCAAAACCAATTAAAAATGTGATTAGGAACTTCTTGGCTAAAAGAAATTAAATACTAGCTCTTTTTAAATAACCAAATAATACTGCAGTACTGTAACAGTGTTATGATAAGATCTGAACCTCAAAGTCAACATGTCACTAAAAGAGATTCTTACTTGTAGCAATCATTGTTGAACCGGTTATAGCTGCCTAATGCTGTAAGAGCACCAAGTCCAATTGCATAGGAAAAGAAAATTTGTGTTCCAGCATCGATCCAAACCTAAAAAATAATCGAAGTCACATGTTAGTGGGCTAATTAAACTGTCACACTACAGCAAGAGAGGCAGAAAAAGAGAGAGAGAGAGAGAAAGGGGGGTGGGGAGAGTTGTGATAAGGGTGCAGATCAGATGCTTCCCAAAGCAGGCATTCTAAGAAAATACTGCTGGAATGAAAAAAATGTTTCACCATGTGAGAAAACCCTTGGCTTTTTAATCAGAACTGCTAATGAACACTTTACTTTTCTCAAAACACTTTTATTATAAAAAACGTTACTGGTTTTAGGAGGCTGTGCTTTTCCAATCATATTGACAAATAATTATCATGAAAAGTTTGAGGATGAAAAAAATATTCTACACAACTCACAATGCAGCACTTTTTTTTGAAAAATACATACAATTTACAGACTAACAACTCAGTTACAAAGAAAATATGGCAATATGAAAAGCAATATAGGATAAGTGCATGCCATTAAAAGTTTTAAATATTCCTGTGTAGCTTTACAGTTTTTAATTGAAAACTAAAGCTGGATGGTAAGAATCCATACAGGAAACTTCCAGAAACACTTGTTGATGCTTTTCTCCATTCTACCAAGTAAGTACTAAGAGGATTTATGACTTCTAGCAGACTAAACATTTCAGCTGACAAAAAAAAAAACAGCAAATTCATAAGCACTTTTCAAAGGATAGTCCTCTAACACCTTATAGTTCAGCTTATAACTTTTACTAAATGTATATAGAGTATCAAAGAGTATAAAAACATTAGCAAAGAATTGATGTGGAAGACAGAACTAAAGTTACTGTAATCTGACCTGTGGGAGACAATCGACTGAATGTAAAAGATACATACCAAAAAAATAAGAATACTGTATGAGCTGACACACGGCATGGTTATCTCATCCTCTGTACTGTAATCATTTACATCACAAGAAGAATGAGTTAACACTTTGGCTCTGGACATCATCATGTACATCTTTATATATATATATATATATATATATATATATATATATATATATATATTTATATAAAAAGATTGAGCCAAAAAAACTTTTACCCCACTTTTGCAGATGAGATCTGGGATAGGGTTAGGGTTTCGTCAAAGGCAGCTTTGACTAAAAACAAGAAAGGTAGGCTGAAATGATTGAATGTTCTTTTGACTGAAAAGGCATTTCATCAAAAACATTCTACACAGCATGTATACCGTAAAAAGATTTTTTGCATCGGAGCAGGCCTCCTTGCATTTCCCAAGTTGGGGCTCTGCCTGCATGTCTCCCTTAATTATATATATACTAACTCTACAGTCACACACCTGTGGAAAAAAGAAGAAATCACCACACTAATCAACCTTGTTGCACAAACTCAATCATCTACAGATTTTGGGGGTACAGTATGACAGTGGACATTGCTAAGCCACACAAAATGAATGTGTGAGAACCAACAGAGGCAGTGTTTCTATATAAAATTGAGATACATTCACCTCCAGTCTAGTTAGACTGCACAACTCCATGGAGTTACTCCAAGTTCAAATTACTGTGGGTAATACCCTCATGTAAGTCATAGCCAGTTACAGAGCCCCCTCCATGGGTCATGACACACATGAAGCCTACTGACTAGACTGAAGTCAATCCAAATACTCCCGAACACTCTTGTTATGGGGGATTTCAATTATTCCACCATCATCTAGGAGACGTACACTAGCACTAACTTGCTAGTGCAAAAGTTCCTTGACTTTGTTAACTCAAATGCCCTGGAACAAACTGTTCATACCCGACAAGATGTACAAACATGCTAGACCTGGTCCTCACTAACGTGTCAAACAGATGCACTGCCACAACTGTCAGACACTCATTAGTTAAATCTGACCACAAATCAGTCACCTTCAAGCTGTTACCAGAACAAACAAAGGGAGAAATCAGACTAAAAAACTTCACCAAGGCAAACTATACCCTCCTAGGTGAAGGTATAAATGCATTCCAAGCCCCATCCCCAGCTGGAAGTGCTAACTACACTGAAGCTTACACTAAAGCCCTGTAAAATCACTTGCATAAGTGTATAGACTCAGCTGTATCAGAAAGAATCAAAGCCAGAACCCCAAGTAAAAACAAGTCGCCATGGTGGATATCTAGCATCAACAAACTTTACAATAAATGCAAAAAGTATCTGTCTAAGAAAACAAAGGTGAGGTTCCAACAATGGAAGAGCACCTTCCTCAAGACAACATATACATTTTCAGGGGCAACTATTGGACTGCAGGACTGTAGCCTCCCAGCTGTAAAAAGCAAGGAAAAGAATTTTAAAAAATAAAATAATTAGCATACTACTGCATACTAGCTGCATAGCTGCGAGTCCAACTGACTCCTTGTTAAAGTAACTCGAACTGCACATGTGTGTGAGTTCTGGGTTTAAAAAAAAAAAAATCCGGACTACTGTTAAACCAGTCTGAATTAGGAAGAGAGGCATCAGTGTACAGATGCCCAGAAGTCTATGCAGTTTGTAACCACAGTAAAGTGGAAGGGGATTGGACTGCCACGTCTGCAGTCATGTACGTGACATGGTTCATTATTGTAACACTGCAAGGGAATATGGTTCATTTTGTTATTGTAAAGCAGTTGTGTGTATGCATGTGTGTGTGAAATGCCCCAGTTAAATATACCTGGTGGCTAGAGTTACTTTAGGCTCAAACCCTGTACCTTGAGCACAGGTAGCAAGAGCCTGAATTCCCTACCCACCACCACTTGTGAAAAATGTCAAGTTTTTGCCTCATGTTTTTGTTCTGTTCTGTTCCTTTTTCTACATTTTTGTAATCAGTGAAGGACTGAATTCACTAAATAATGACAGGCATTTGAATTTCAGACTTCATATTCTTCAGAAAATACATGGTAACACAAAACCCTTTATTCTAGCAATTTTCTAAGTTTATAAGATCAATATTTTAAATTTGTCCTATTTTTGGGGCTGTATTCCCCCATTATTGGCTTTGTCCAGGTTTTTTGTGCTAAGAGGTTGAGAGCTATGGTGAGAACTGAATTCACTGAATATGTTTGGGACCTGTGTTCCCTCACTATTGGCTTTGTCCAGGTGTTTTGTGCCAAGAAGCTGAGAGCTATAGTAAAAACTGAATTTGTTAAATAGTAGCCATTTAAGTTTCAATATTCATGTCTTTCAAGAAACAGCTTAGTTATTTTAAGATATTATGCATAAATACTATGGAATTCATTCAAATGTATTTGAAAAATAAAAAAAAAATTGAGAAAAAAACAGCTGAATTGGCATAGTGATATGTTGCTCAGACTCTAGTGCACAGGGTGCTGGGTTCAAGACTTGGCAGTGAAATGCATGGTGGTAACACATTTTATTTTAGCAACTTTCTAAGATTATACAAACAATGTTTAAAATGTGTCCCTGGTTTTTGGACTTTTGTCCCTCCAATAAATTTTGTCTTTTTCCAGATTTCTTGTGCTGCAAAGTTGAGAGATACAGTTGAGTGTCCTCGAGTGGATTTTACAAGAAGCTGAGAGCTTCAGGGGAAGAGAAGTTTAGTGCAGCTTATGCTGAGTCTGCTTGCATTGTTAATAGCATAACAGGTTGAATACTTGCTTTTGATGCAGAAGGCCATGGATTCTACTCCCACAGTATGTAGATGCATTGCTGATACTGTACTGTGTGGATTCTGCAGTCCTGAGAATGTCTTCTTTGTCGGAGATACCTAGTAACTATGAACCTGTTATTAGTTTGCCATCTATTCCCTTTTACAATATTACTAGCTTATCATTTTTTAATATAACATAGGCAATTTATTCCTCAAGAACAACAGGCACTTTATTTGTAAATGAAACAATGAAACATAAAGTTGTTTGCTAGCAACAAACTCTTCATTAGTTACAGATCTCTTTAATGTGGAATTATTTAGATGGCTTTTACTTCTGCAGAGATTGTGCATATTTACTGATACTGGTGGATTGTAAAAGTTTGAGTGAAATGTTCTGAATTGAGCAGTTTTGTCATTATTGGTGTATGCATTTTGTTTTATTGTTTACGGGAAAAATGTTCAAAACAATAAATTTAAAATGCTCTCTAACAACTGTACTGTATTATAAAAGGAATATAATTTAATACAATCAGGAGGATTGTATTAAATTGTATACAATCAGGAGGATGGCCGCGGTGGTGCAGCGGTTAGTGTTGTTGCCTCACAGCAAGAGGTTCTTCAGTTCAATCCTTGGCTGGGGTGCCTTCTGTGCAGAGGCTGCATGTCCTCTCTGTGGTCACATGGGTTTCCACTGGGTGCTCCAGTTTCATCCCAAAGACATGCTGTAGTTGGACTGGACACTCTAAATTGGCCTTAGGCGTGAGTGCCTGTGTGTGCCTTCTGTGGAAGGTTGGGTGCCAGGCTGGCAACTCAACACCATAAAACTCCACTGCCAATCATGAGCAGACAGGTGATCCACTGTGGCGACCCCTAACCAGGAAAAAGCCGAAAGAAGAAGAATAATTTAATACAATCAGGAAAGTGTATCAAAGAACACATGTATGTTTCCTGTGCAAGGGGCCTATGATTTGAAAACAGCCCAAAGTTAATCTTTATCTGCCACTGGCCAGGTGTACTTTCTTTCAATGTGGGTTTCAATGCTGTTTCAATGAATGTGATTTTCAAGGGCAGAGAAGTTTAAATGCTAAGTCTATTTTCATTGTGAGACTGCATTGATTTGTTTAGCAGATGTCTATTAGTGTTTGTGCTGTAAAATGTAAAATAAAACTTTTAAATGAAATTCAAATCATCATAGAAGTAAATCAGTATGCACATTACAGTGTTTATGGTAAATCGGGTGAAATAGCCAAGTAATGGGACATTAGAATGGCTGCAGGGGGGGGGCCCTATTCAACCATGATTTTATGAGGGGGAAGGGCAGCAAACTCAAAGACAGCCCCGGCTGAACTATACCTCTCAACTCTCCAGATTTTCACAGAATGAATAGATTTTTGTTTCTTATTTTGGTTTGTTCCTCATAAAATTTGTGTTTTTCTGGCAAATCATTTAGGAATGAAGTCATTAAATAATGACAGACATTGAGTTTCAGACTTCATACCCTTCAGAAAAATGCATGCTAAAGCAAGACCTGTTATTCTATGAACTGTCTGTTTATACAAGAGCAATTTTAGTACTGTTTGTTTGTTCCCCCAATATATTTGGCCTTGTTCAGATTTCCTGCATTAACAGGTTGAGAGGTACGTGCAAATAAATTGCTTTATAGAATTAGGTACAGCCAAATCTCTCAACTATCCCCGATTTTGGCTCAGAATGTTGCTCTCCCCTTAATAATCCTTCCGCAAAATGGCAATTTTGAAGAAAATGTGGAGGGTTTACAATTAATATCAGATCAGAGTTATAGATTACTTTTATTTCAGAAATGCATGTAGTTTCTCTTATTTTGTCAGCTGCTCAACTTAACAGTACTAATATTAAAAAGTGTCTGTTTTTGACAGGTTCCCAGCTGTATTGTGTGGCTATTTTATATTTTTTCGTCACATTTTTGTCCCATTTTTCATAAAATTGTGTTTTTTTTTTTGGCAAATTAGTGGCAAATCACTAAAGATTGAAGTTAGAAAATAATGAGAGACATTTGAGTTTCAGATTTCATACCCTTCACAAAATTCATACTAATGCAAGTCCTACTATTCTATTATCTTTCTAAGTTTATAAGAGCAATATTTAAAAATTGTCCTTATTTTTAGGCCTTTGTCCTACTTCTACTTATGGCTTTGTCCAGATTTCTTGCTCTGAGGTTGAGACGTATGACAAATGTGTCAGGGCCATCACCATCAGCCACAGACATTTCAAATTGTAGCATAATTGTACCCCACTCCCCCATGTAGTGACCTTGGATTTGTCCAAGCAAGGCAAGGAGCAGTTATGCAGTGTAAGTGTGCAGAATACCCCCCCCCCTCCATCCAAGACAGACACAAGTACTACAGTGGCTTTTCATCTGTCCTTGATTTTGCAGAATATTCTGGTTTTCTGTCATATTTTTATACTGTTGATTTATGCTTCTTATTATTCAGAAAATGCATGTTGGTGCAGTGCCTGTTGCCTGTTGTCTGTGTTTAAGTAGCAATGTTTAATGACCATCAGGCAAGCTTGTCTGAGATTGTAAGATGCAAGTAAGCTTTAATAAGCATACTGTCAAAAAATTATCAACATTAAAAAGCCTTTTTGTTGTTGCCATGCAGAGAATATTTACATAAGTAGATAACATATAAGCCTTAGGTACTGAAATGCATTCGACGATATTTGTAATAAAGGACAGGATTACAGTATTTTCAGAAGCTCATTACATTTGTTGGAGACTTGTAGTCATCTTTGCAGGCTTTACTCATAAACTAAACAGAATGCTAATCTATCATGTGTGGTCCATAACCTGTGCAGTAATCCTTTAAGCAATTTATCTTGAGCTTGTTTCTTGTTTGCTGTTCATTTTTTACTTTGATCATGTTTACTCCATGAAACAAGTAGACAGTTGTTGTCATGCAGCAGGTCTTTTTTGGATAAGAAACATTTTTACAAGTGGGGATATCACAGAGATTTCTACTTTCAGCATGTTACTTGGTACTTTTATAAAGCTGAATATAAATTATAATTAGAACTGCAGTGCAAGGAGAAGTGGTTTGAACTGAGTGCTGTTTGTTTTTTATACTTCATTTTGAGTGGCATTCCAGTAATGTAATTAAAAAGTAATTTATTTTTTCATGCCTCACAACCTTTTTGTTTCCATTTAGATATTAAGTAAGCTGTCATGTAGCCAGTGCATTGAAACATTTTTTTTTCTTCTTCACTTCATTTTGTCTTGGTTGGACTCTCATAATGATGGCTTGGCAACTAGGGCGGTGTATTTAATTAAATTCCCAGTTTTTGTGGTTTTGAACATAGCTCCACCCCTTTCTAGTGGGCCACCCATTCAGCTGTCTCCTACAGCTCTCCTTTGATTTGAAGTCACCAGCCACCACTGTCAAATCCTCTAAGGGCTCCTTTGAGAAAAACCTAGCAAGTATAGCCAAGGATAGCCATAAGGCCTTTTACAGCTATGTATGTAGCCTAAAAGGTAGGACCTAAGCATGTGCAGAACTAGTGACTAATGGTATCACACACACTGATCCCACAGAGATAGCAAACCCACTAGTGAATAGGTTTGGTGAAAATATCACTCCCGTACCCCTCCAAACTTATCACAAACCTTTCCCCAAACCCCACACTCACCCTACATATCTGAAGAGCAGGTCATTAAAGCCTGATCCAAAACAAATAACACAGCCTCTATGGAACCAGATAACATCCCAGCCTGTCTTCTAAACAGGCTAAAATGTGAAGTAGCATCACCATTAAGTACCTTTTTCAATCATAGCCTAACCACAGGCTGTATTACGGTGGAATGAAAAACAGGGACAGTTATTCCCCTCCATAAAGGTGGCCTACCAACAGATCCAGAGAATTACAGTCCCATAAGCCTGACCAGCCTCATTTGTAAGGCCACAGGTACAGATTTGTCTCCCAGTGACTGATTCGTCATTGGGAAAGGCTGCCAATTCATGTTAAGCAAGCAGATCACCTCTATGACTCTGTTCGAGAGGATGTAAAACTCTGAAACTGCAAACTCACAAATGAATAAGAGAAATGCTCCACTGAAGAATAGTAGTGTCCACAAGTTTATTGAAGCGCTTTTTTTTTTCAAGTACTATACAAAACTTCATCAGAATGAAACTGTTCAAGAGGAACCTGGATGAGTGGATGGGGCACCATAAATTTTGTACTGGGGATAGCACCCACAACCCCCCTGAACATGAGTAGTCTTTACTAAATTCAGTCCTAGGTATTGACTAGCATATCTATGGTATTACATTGGGATGAATTGGCTAGGCTTGAAATGACCTCCAGGTCGATAGCCTAGTAATCTCTTATGATCCTATGAGCCTATATCTTCAAAATTATGTCCCTAATGACTCCCATGAAAAAAGTGACACCAGAAATACCACATAAAGACAACAGTCAAAAGTACATTAAATCAAAAGCATATTCATTCATTTACATTTATACCTGCTGTTTTTTCTTTCAAAGATACATTTGACAAAATGACACACACACACACACACACACACACACACACACACACACACACACACACACACACACACACACACACACACAGTCCTTGGGCACCATAACACTACACGTGACATACATACATACATACGCGCGGATCTGAGATATTCAAATTTGCTCTTATGCACTTTCGGACTTCTGGTTTTCGCCTTCATGGTCTTGGGTTACTGAAATTCAGAATTTCAGTAACTCGAGATTATGAAAAACCATATATGTGTGCATGTATGTATATATATATATATATATATATATATATATATATATATATATATATCCTAACTGTGAGATCACACTGCAGTGGGGAAAGGAAAAATTTCCCATCTCCGGCTGTTCAGCGAACGCGCACCAAATAAGCTGGTAAAGTTCAATCAGCTGATTTTCGATCAGCTGCATTGGCTTGTTCCCTTGTGAACAAAACAGCTTGCTGATGAAAGGACAGTATACAATATATATCCCAGTGGTTGAGATGAGCAATGTGGTTATTCAGAAACAATATTATGACCCTGTGGTGTAGTGAAAATAATTGAATCGCATATGGGAGTTATTGCTATGACTACTGGCATGAGAACCAGCTGGCTGGTGCAAGGCTAGTGCACCAAATGCATCACAAGAATCATGTAAGAAAACATAACATCTGCAGAAAAAGGTAAATAGTTCTAAGGAACTTATGCAATCTCATCTCTAGTGATCACTGGAGTTTGTGGGACTTTACAGAGCAGACGGTTTCAGTGCAGGCCTTAACTTAAATAAGGATACTCTTATTTAAGTCCATTGCTTCTAGGATACACAGTGTCTCAGAAGTAATTATTTGCATGTGGTTTTACTCAGCAATGGATACTCTTAAGGCCAAAATCAGGGACAGATTTTAAATATTGTTCTTATAAACGTAGAAAGTTGTTGGAATAATAAAAACATGATGGCAGCCCATAAGTGCAAAAATTATTTCTGAATAAAAAATTGTGAGACTAAATCTACTGATAAAAAAACGATGAGTATGCCATCAAAGGCTTTGAATGTACTGGAATTATATGTTTAGTTGTACTAATTTAGGAAGCCCATGAAGGAACCCTTCTGGCATGATGAAATTAGCTCTTCATACCAGCACTGATAAATACAGCCTGGTGCAAACAGACCATGACTCACATACGGGTACAAAGAAGGACCTTGCATCTAGGTCTTGTTAATGCCTGACATCCCCTCTGCACATTTTGTTTGCTCCAGGAACCCTTCCCACAGCAAGATATTAAGTAGCTGAGTAAAACCACATGCAAATAATTACTTCTGAGACACTGTGTATCCTAGAAGCAATGGACTGCAGTATTCCTAAGGGAATGAATGTGGCTTATTTCAAGTATACAGACACCTTTACTATAGTTATTAAGGCAGAATTCAAGAACCTTAATACATGGACATCACTATAGTTTCTGCACTAAAATGGACAATAACTAAAGGTTTCAAATACAAGATTTTGAAGTGTGAGTATGATGTAGACAGAGGCAAGTTTGCCAAGTCTTATTGCTGGCCTTTACCAAGAACTGGATAAATTTGCATAAATTACATAATTCCTGAGAAGAAAAGTGAGCAAAGTGCCTCATCACCATGAGGCACTCACTGAATACAATCTATAAAGAGTTCATGCAACTCAATGAAGTATCAAGAATATAATTACCTGTGCAGAACCAAGCTTGGACCAGTCAGGTTTCAAGTAATACAAAATTCCATTTGTTGCACCTGGCAGAGTCGCTCCACGTACAAGCAAAATGATAAGGACCACATAAGGGAATGTAGCAGTCAAATATACAACCTGTAGGACAAGTTATAAAGAAGAATACAATATCAGAATTTATATTTTGGAATGATTCTTGACTAAGCAGGCCTTTCCTTGACTGCCATATTTAATAAATTAGTAATTTATTCAATATATGAAATAATGTAAAGCCCACTTACGAAATATGCAAGTTATATTGAACATTCATTCTGCATTTGGAGCTAAAATTAAATAAAATACTGACATAATTAAGCTCCTTCATATACATAAGTGTATGTATGAATGTCTTAATTACTTTTCTTAACTGTAGAAATATCCACTGTAACATAAAACAACAATCTCCTTTTCAAGCAAATGGTATGTAAACAGCTACTAGGTGGAACATGATTTTTTGCATATCTCCTCTGCACTCCACCCTTTTTCCTCACAAACTGTTAGTAGCAATAGCTCTGCAGAAAGTACAGTTGTGTACACTTACCATAAATGTAGATGTTCGAGTGTACTCACTGTTGCAGTCATCACATTTGTGTTATCCCTGCCAGGGTAGCCCTCAGTCGGCCCAAATACCAGAGGCTTAGTATTTCTGCGTCAGTTGCTGTCACTTCAGGACTGACATCAGGTCATCAGTAGTATAAAGTAAGGCACCCAACACCATTACATCAGTTTTTCTTGCTCTAACTGTCAGGAGCCCCCAAGTGGAAGCCAGGATATGGTGGAAGAACCCCACCAGTAGAAAGTAAATACCAAAACATTCTTGTAAGGAGAGAGAGAGAGACAGAGAGAGAGAGAGAGAAAAGGGGGAAGGAGGGAGGGAAACCAGGACTGCAACAGTGAATACACTCAGACATCTACATTTATGGTAAGTGTACACAACTGTACTATGCTCTTCGTGTTTCACTGTTGCAGTCATCACATTTGGGTTGATTCCCAAAGCTGAGGAAAAGGGTGGAGGCAGTCAAAAAGACTAGGGGCTGGCTAGGATGCCCTGCCATACTGCAGTGGCAAAACCTGCCCTGGAAGTGGAGATGATAGGCAGGTGGTAATGCTTGGTGATGATATGAACAGATGTCCATGTTGCAGCCTCCAGGATGTCCCTGGTGGGGACTCCTATAAGGAAAGCTGCAGAGGTGGAGGCTTCTCTGTTAGAGTGAGTCCTGATTCCCTTAGGGGGAGGTTTCCTATGTTGCTTGTAGCAGTGTGCTATCCATTTTGAAATGGTTTGTTTGGATATGGCTTTGCCATCTGCTCCTGCAGCAAAGCTAACTAACAATTGGTCAGTCTTTCTGAATGATTTAGTCCCATCTAAATAGAATCTGAGCTGTCTGTGCACATCCAGAGAGTGCAGAATCCTTTCCCCCTTGTTTTGTGGGTTAGGGAAAAAGACAGGCAAATTAATGGATTGGTTGAGAGCCACACTGGACACCACTTTTGGCATGAAGAATGGGTTAGTTCTGAGGGAAACCCTGTCAGCATGGAAAATGATGAATGGTTCTACAGCCATTAGTGCTTGTAGCTCGGACACTCTTCTGGCTGAAGTGATGGCCAGAAGCATGGCTGCCTTCCATGAGAGAAACTTTAACTCTGCTGAAGCTGCTGGTTCAAAGTGGGGCAGAGTGAGCTTTTCCAACACAAAGTTTAGGTCCCAAGCTGGGGTAGGTGCTCTTCTGGGTGGCCTCAAGTTGCTAGCCCCTCTTAAGAACTGTTTGATGACAGGGTGTGAGAAAAGAGGGTGCTCAGTATTGAAATGAGCAGAGATAGCAGAGGCATGAATTTTAATAGAGGAAAAGGAGCGACCACTGTGTAGTAGGTAGGTAGGGCTGTGCTGTATTTGCTCCCTTAGCCTGGATCCAGGTGCAGAACCTTTTCCATTTGTCAGCATAAGACTTTCTTAGTGCTAGGGCATCTGGCCTTATGTATAACATCTAGAACCTGTTTACTGAGATTGGCAGCATGTTTAGTGGTCAGGGAATAAGCCAGGCTGCCAAATTGAGAGTCTGCAATTGGGGATGCATAAATTCTCCTTCCCTCTGGGTCAGGAATGTTGGGATCTGAAGGAGATGCCATGGTGGCAGAGGGGACAGGCTGTGTAGCATTGGGCACTAGTGCTGGGGTGGTCAGTCTGGGGCAATCAGAACTGTCCTCGGTTTTTCCTCCCTTATTTTGAGCAGTACCCCGGTAATGAGAGGTAGTGTGGGAAATGCATAGACCGGCAGGATGACCCACTGGAAGGATAGTACATCCACTTTCCAGGCCCTGCAGTGAGGCTGTCTGGTGTAGAACTTGCTGAGCTGATGGATGGAGTGGGAAACAAAGAGGTCGACCTTCAGTGTGCCCCATTTCTGAGTTATAAGGGTGAAGGTTCTTTGGTCTAGCTGCCACTCATGTGGGTCCAGAAGATTTCTGCTTAAGTTGTCTGCCAGAGAGTTTAGAGAGCCTGGCAGGAATTGCGCTAACAGGTGTAGTTGCATGGCTGAGGCTGTGTGCCAAAGGGTCATGGCGAGCCTGTATAGAGGGTAGGAGTGACTCCCTTCCTGCTTGTTGATATACCACATCACAGTGGTGTTGTCTGTTTTGGTCAGTAGAGCCCCTGGGGAGACAAGGGGTCTGAAAGCTGTCAATGCATGCTGGACAGCTAACATCTCTTTTTGGTTGATGTGCAGATGTATTTGATATGAGCTCCATTGGCCCTGTATGCACCTGCCATCCAGGTGTGCACACCAGGCATAGTCTGATGTGTCTGTGGTGAGGGTCTGAGCAACGTGGGGTGGTGAGAAGGGTAGTCCTTTGTTGTGGTAGCATGCTGCTGCACATCAAAGAAAATCTTTCCTTAGAAAAGGTATCATTGGTATACCTGTTTCCAAGTATTGAGAGTGTTGACACCAAAGGCTTTTTAGGTACCACTGAAGTTTCCTCATATGCATTCTGGCATATGGAATGAGTAGAATGCAAGATGCCATCAACCCCAGAGCTTGCAGGATTTTCCTTGCGGATAACTGGAATCTGGTGACTAGTTGAGAGAAATAGGCTATCAGGTAAGTTTTCTTTTCAGGTGTAAGGAATGCCCTCTGGGATGCTGTGTCCAGGCTTGCTCCCAGGAATATAATTTTTTGGGTGGACACTAGTTTGGAGTTTTTTTCGTTGATAGTGTACCCTAGGGAGGTCAGTATGTCCTTTACAAAAGCCAGGTGCTTAAGCAGCTTTTTCTGACTGTCTGCCTGAATTAGGCCATCATCTAAGTATGGGTAAATTTGAATATTTCTTTGCCTGCAAAAAGCAATGGCGGGAGCCAGATATTTTGTGAAAACTCTGGGAACAGTAGATACGCCAAAGGGAAGTGCAGAGAACTGAAAGTGCAGTGATCTTGCCCTGAAAAGTAGATATTTCCTGAATGATTCCTGGAGTGGGATGTGGAGGTAGGCCTCTTTTAGGTCTAGGGTAGCTAGCCAAGCATTCTTGGAGAGCATAGGCAGAAGTTGCTGGAGGGTGAGCATTTTGAATATTGGCATCACCAGGAAGGTGTTTAGAATGATTAGATCAAGGATGGGGTCCCAGGTTCCCTCTTTTCTGGGTACCAGGAAGAGCCTAGAGTAGAAATCTTGGCCTATCTGTTCTGTAGGAATGTGCTCTATTGGCCTCATAGAGAGCAGGGAAAATACTTGATTTTTGGCCTCTGCCCACTGGTTTGGAGGAAGGTCTGGGAATCCTTTTGTGGTTGGTAGAGTATGCAAAGAAAATGTGTATCCCTGGGACACTATGTTGAGGACCCAGTGGCCATTGGTAATGGTGGCCCAGGTGCTTGTGTGGAAGGAGAGTTTTCCTCCCAGGGGCAAGTGCAGGTGGGCAGAGGGAGGGGTTGGAAGTGGAGAGTCATTGGGAGTTCTTGCCATGAGGGGGTGGCTTTGCACTCCCTGGTTTTGAAGTGGAGGAACTCCATTGCTTTGATCTCTGCATTCCCTGTGGCTGTTATCTGGGGGGGGTCTGCTTCCCCGGGGTCTGGGCTGAACTGACCTGGAGGGGGCAGGAAAGGACCAGTGCTTAGTGGGGCAATACCTACTGAATCTGGTTGGCCGGACCTGCAGGAAATCCTTAAATGTCTGCATAGATTTAGCTTTTTCTTCCATCTTTTTAAGACTTCCTCTGCCTTGGTGCCAAATAAGTTGTCTTTGCTCAAGGGTGCATCCAATAATTTAGAGTTGACATGGTCTGGCAAGGGCTGTTCCTTAATCCAAGCATGCCTTCTAAGGACAGAACTGGTGACTGCTCATAGGGTCATAGGTTCATAAGTAGGTACTAGGCTATTGGCCCTAGGGCCTATATAAGCCTAGCCAAACGGTACCCTGGCTTTTTCCACCTAAGAAAATTATTTTTCTGTGCCCCTGTCAAGCAGAGCCACAGAAGTGATCTCCGGGGTGAATTTCCTAACTCAAATCCAATTATCAAGATTTTGTAATGAGGAGCTTTGTTTGATATAGATCGGTAGTTTGTTCCAGAGTATGGGAAGTCTCTGGGACAGGAATCTATCCCTCCAGCATGTTCTGTTTATTGTGGTTGCAAGGTTTAGGTCCCTAGAGCGTGTAGCTCGGAGGAATTGAGATTTCTTTAAGTGGAGCATGTCCAACAGCTTTGGGTTTGACATAGCTTTGTATGTTAGGCAGAGATCGCCTCTGAGTAGGCGATATGCGACAGAGTAAAGCTGGAGTTTTTTGAGACGGTCTGCGTAGGGCATCTGTTTGAGGCCGGTAATCCTCTTTGTGAGGTATTTCTGCGGTCTTTCCAGTTGTTGTAGATGTCTTGTGAGGTACATACCAAAAGGGGCATTGTACTCTACAATGGGTCTAATGAGTGATGAGTAGAGGGGAACAATGACCTCTTTTTTCCTGGATGAGAAACCTTTTGTGATGAGGTGTGCCATGTAGAAGGATTTCCTGACTACTGTGCTGATGTGATTATCAAAGGAGAGACTACTTTCCAACTGTGTCCCAAGGCCTCTTATCACACTTTTGGTGTTAAGTAGACTATCGCCTATGTGGTAGTTCATGGGGTACAGAGTTTTTACCAAAAGGGATGACAGTGCACTTTTTGGCATTGAGCTTGAGGCCATGGCTTTGACACCAGGCATCTGTCTCAGTTCGGTCCTTTTGTAGGATGTCCACATCATTAGGAGTTTTGATTATGGCTCCTAGTTTGCAGTCATCTGTGAACTTGTTAGCCAAAGACCTTTTGTGTTAGCCTGTACTTCAGAGAAGTAGATACCAAACAGAAGAGGACCCAGGACTGAACCCTGTGGAATTCCACTTGTCACTGGTCTGAAGTTGGATTTAGAGTCTGCTACTTTCACAGTGTGGGTTCTGTCAGTGAGCCAGTTGGCAACCCATCTTGTGACATAGGGATTTATACCAACTTAAGTGCGTTTATCTATAATTCCAGAGTGGGGGATGGCGTTGAAAGCCTTGGCGAGATCTAGATAGGCTGTGTGAACCACCTTACCCTCATCTACGGCTTTGGTGTCCACTTCAAAGAAGTCTATGAAGTCTATCAGGTTTAGGAGACATGATCTGCCTTTTACAAACCTGAACTGGGTAGGATCTAGAGTTTAGAGATTACCAGTGTCATTGTTTATAAGTTCCATGATGATACGTTCCATAGCCTTGCAGACCAGGCTTGTCAGGCTGATGGGGTGGTAATTCCCAGGGTCCATGGTGGCTCCCCCTTTGTGGAATGGGATAACCGTTGCTGTGCACCATTCAGTGGGCACAAAGCCTGAGGTGAGGCTGTGATTGAACATGGTACTTAGGTGGGGTGCCAGTTCATTTTGTAGTTCATGTAGAATGCAGCCTGGGATGTTGTCAGGTCCCATGGATGCTGTTTTCTTGGCTTTGGAGAGTGTGTTTTTTACCTGTGCAGCCATGACTACAGGAACTTTGCATTCTTCCGGTATAGAGATGGGCCCTTTAGGGAGTGAGAGAGGTGTAAAGTCAGCACTGAACCTACCTGCCAGGATGTTGGCAATATCAGTTGGTTCTGTGTATTTATTGCCATTGTGCTGTAACTCAGAGCAGATCTGAGTGTTGCCATTGAGATTCTTGACATAGCTATAGAATGCTTTGTGGTTGTCTTTAGAATCAGTGGCAATTTTGTTTTCGTAACTAGCTTTGGAGGATTTTATGAAAGATCTCAGCTTCTTACTGAGGCTGACCACAGAGTTCCTCCAATCATGGGATTTTACTCTTTTTTGCAAGTTTCTTTCTTCTGTTGTAGAATTTGTTTATGCAGGGGACCACCAGATTGGCTTCCTTTTTTTGGAGGACAGCATCTTGGTTCTGTTAGGGATTGCACGATCCTTGCACTCGTGTAAGTGCTTATAAAGTGCATTTGTATAGGATTCAGCAGTCGTACCTCTATTGCCCATCAGCATGGGTGTTGTGAAGTTTGCCACTTCTGTCTTAAGAAGCGTAAAGTTGGCTTTGGAAAAAATTTTTACAGTGGTTTCCCTAATGGGGGGTGGGGGTGGGATGTGGATGTCTAGGGTGATTAGCTTGTGGTCGGATCTGACCAACGAGGAATTGACCTCTGGTGTGGACCACTGGTTGCCCATGTTGGTAATGACCAGGTCTAGGATATTGCTGCCCCTGGTGGGGTTGTGGATAAGTTGATCCAAGGCATTGGAATTTATGAATTCCAGAAAACACTGAGCACAAGAGGTGATACATGAGTAGTTTTCCCAGTTAATGGTGGGGTAGTTGAAATCGCCCATTATTAGGGTGCTAGGTTGTACCCTAATATTTTCCAGGGCATCAAGCAATGAGGAGTGGGAATCCTGGGGCATGGTGGGGGATCTGTAGCAAGCTACAATTTGGATTGCGGTCTTCCCCAGAGTTAGTTGCACTTGGATAATCTCGGATGCATTACGCTGAGCAACTAGCTTGGAGGTGTGGATATCCTTAATGAATATGGACACACCTCCACCTTTAGTGTTTCGGTCCAAGTTAGGTGGCTGAAAGGTGCGGTATGAATTATGGCCTGGTAATGTAGGGGTGCTCTCTGGAGCTTTGAACCAGGTTTCTGTCACTGCACAGATGTCGATGCTCTCCATTTTAAGGAGTGCCTCGAGTGCGTGCATTTTGAGGTTTAGACTTCTAGCATTAAGTAGCATTACCCTCAGATTTTGCTTGCTTGTACCTGTTACAGTGGTGAATTTGTCATTTGAACCTTGCCTAAAAAAGGCACTATAGAAGTGGTAAGAGCCTTAGCCAGTATCTGGAATCCCAAGGGCGACAAGTGCAGGCCATCTCTGCCAAAGCATCGTGGTTTGTCGATCATGTCATCCCAGTCAGACAGATACTGGATCCCCTTAGAATGACACCAGAAGCTTAGCCAATTGTTGAAATCAGTCATTTTGTCCTTGTACTGTGGCATCATTCTGGGTGATGGCAGGATGCTACTCAGGGTTAGGGTCAAACCTCCCTGGGCTACAAGATCGGACAGCTCCTCCATGTCTCTTTTCATGTAGTCCAGGGAGGTACATCTCAGGTCATTCAAACCAACATGGACAATGACAGAGTCATATTTGTACTTGTTGTGGAGTGCGTGCGTTATGTGGCAGATCCTGGCACCTGACAGGCAACTGACAGTAACTTTCTCCTTGTTTAGCCTGGTGAGTGGAGCATCAGTGTGCCTGACTATAGAGTCACCTATGACTAGAGTGCTGGGTACGTTGTTATGCCTTATGGGCTGTGGTTGAGTGGCACACTGAGTTTGTGGGCTATGTGTCATTTGGGTTGTGTTGGGGGGGTGGAGGTTGCTTGCGTTTCTGCTTTGGAGGTCCCTGTTGCTTGGGTAGATTTTTATTGAGAGCCTCCGCGAATGTAGGTGTGTGTTTTGTGTTTCTATGTGTGTGTTTTGGTGGTGTAGGTTTTGAGGGACTATGTGATGAATGTGGCGTGGTGCAAGTGTTTACCTTCTCCTCTTGACTGTCTAGTCCAGTCTTGGGTGAAGAGAGCTTTGCTTCCAGTTTGGCTATATAAGTACATCTCTCACAGGCTGTAGTGTTGGGTGGTAGGAGGAGAGGGTTGTCTGTGTACATGAGGCAATTGCTGCATTGCCCCAAGATGCCCAGATTGATCAGGTAGACAGGAAAAACACTGCTGCCCTGCAAGATGCTTCTAGGGCATCAAAACCACAGTGTAAGGTGTGCTTAGTTACTTGACTTGCAGAAAGCATTAACTCTTGTAACTCTTTATTTTCTGCACAAGCAGGAAAAGATGATATTTTTGTTTGAGGAGTTCCATGGTATGTTGCTGAAATTTTAGCATATGGAACTGACAATTTAGTGCTCTAATAGCAAGAGTAGCAGAGGTGTATACTTTTTTTACCCCAACTGTCTAATGCTCAGGAATCCCTATTTGAGGGATTCTTAGCAGAAGTTGCTTTAATACCTTTAGGCCCTTGGGAAATAACATCAGGGTCAGCAGTTGGATTTTTGAAAATAAATTTGTGCGAGTCAGGGAGTATGTAATACCTGTCAGGTTTCCTGGGAGCAGGAGGGAGGGTGGCAGGAGTCAAACTAGATTCCATGAAAACATCATCCACAACATCCAGGACAAGAGGAATGGCCAAGGGTCTGCGCTGTGCAAGATTTAAGAATTCCCTGAGTCTCTTTTTAGACTGAGGATAGTCCTGACATTCCCATTGGAAATGCTCCCCTAAAGTATGAAGGGTTTCCCCAAAGGAAAAGTCCTCTTGTGTAGAGGCTGAAGGAATGGATTCCTCTGCATCAGAATCCTCATAAGCAGAGAGGGGTTGCATGTCTTCATATTCAGACGCGTCAGAGTCATTGTACTACTGTTCTGATAAAACTACTGGGGACAAATCTCTTTTTCTTTTGGAAGGGTAGCTTGGCTTCCACTGATCAGCATTATAAGGTCTTCCACCATTTTAAGCACTTGAGACTGAGGCAAGGAAGCAAGTGCCTGAGATTGAGTCATCGGTTTCTTGGGTGTGGTTCGTACTCTGGACCTTAGAAATTCAGTAGTTTTCGAAAGAACAGTAGACGAGAAAGAAGTCGGTTTGAGTCAAGAATTGGTAGTGTGAAGTATTTCCTCGGAAGACGGTGCCTGCTCAGCGGCTCTGGTCCCATCCAAGGTAGAGACAACCGCAGGATCTTTAGTCGATGAAGAATTTTGTGGCATACTGGACTCCGAAAGGGTCTCAGTAGCGGGCTCGAATCCACAGAAGCGGGCATCAGGGGCTGCGAAAGCACCTCACTGAGGGACGGAGAACTGATGACTAGCTTAACGGAAGCATCGTCGGTAAGTTTGGACCTGTGCGGTCTGTCTCTGTCTTTATCCTTACGTTTTTTCAAAAGATCTGCTGTCGGATGGCTTACCGAAGCCATATCAGAATTCGAGGACTGTAAGCAAAAATATCTAGCTACAATAAGGGCCCGACAACGTATAGTTCTGGTGTTGAACAAAGCAAAAAAGTGACAGAGAGGGACGTCATGGTCTGGGCCTAAGCAAGTGACACAGTAAGAATAAAAGTCTCACTGTGGTATTTGCTTTCCACAGGTGAGACAATTGTTAACTTTTTCTGACATTGGTTAGAGCAAGAAAAAAGGATCCCTAATGGGGTACTTAGCTTTAGAAGACTTCAGCTTCAATTCAGAAAATGAAAACTCAGGTAGCAGCCGACCGGCACTCGTTCGAACTGCTTCTGCTTCGGGCTCCGCAGCAAGAAAGACTGATGTAATGGCATTGGTTGTCTTACTTTATACTACTGATGACATGACGTCAGTCCTGAAGTAACAGCAACTGATGCAGAAATACTAAGCCTCTGGTATTCGGGTCAACTGAGGGCTACCCTGGCAGGGATAACCCAAATGTGATGACTGCAACAGTGAAACAGGGTGAACATTCATAACTCTAAAGACCTCTAGTGTTGGTAAATTTTTCTAAGGTATTATCCAAAACATCATCAGCACACAGTTGGTCTGTCATCATAATCTACCCTTCTTGTACTGTGAATCAAAGCAACAAATCTGCACTATTTTATTTTTAATTATAAACAATTAGAAAATCAAGGAAAACATTACCATCTGAATGGAATCCCTGATCAAAGCATTCATTAGGAATACATAGTTCTTACATTATTTATTAATCTTTTCAAACTACCTTTACTATATCCTTATTGAACTAGACACAGGCAGTGACCTGATTTTAGGGTAGCCCAGAATTAAGATGACACTGCTACCAAAATGAGGGCTCATGAATGTGGATACACTTCACACAATCGGTCAACAAACCATCAAGATACACACAAATTAAAACACTCACCTGAACTAACCTATGGACAATGGCACTGTCATCAACAAATCTATAATATTAATAAATCAATATTGGTTTGCAGGTAGGCAAGCCCCCCCCTGTACCTCCCACATGGGAGGCTCACCACTTAATGTAAACAAAATAGTAAAGATTACTTCAAAGCTTTTTCTCTTGCTCCCGTTCTGTAGAACTGCAATCCACACTAATAAATAATCGAACTGTAATTGCAGTTCAAGCAAATAAAAGTCAGTACACTAACTGTACCCTTAGCAAAAGCACACAAACTAACCAGGTAAGTAAATAAAATATAAACTAAACTGCTGTTTTTAACAAAAAAAAATGTAAGATCACTCAAAACTATCATTAAACTTACTGACTTCAACACACATTGCATCTATGATACTGACATTATTGCATGGTCCCAATGAGTGTCCATCATCAAGAGAAGTATGAGTCTTTCTGAAGGAAGTAATCTCTCTTCGTGACCACTACTAAGAACCGACTATCTTATTTACAGAGATGGAATTGCACAAGAAGAAATAAATTGGATAGAAGTCTGTCCAAGTCTCTACCCAGGTATAGTATTTAATAAAGATTCATTTAATTTTCCTTGTGACTGCATGTATGCTGTCAATATACTGATACACTATAACTATCAGGAAGGTGGTAGCAACTTTGTTTGGGAATAGATGTTATGGCAAAAAAAATATTATTTATTAGCTTTTGTTTACTGGTAAAATCTGACTGAGCCATGAAAGGCAATTTTCAGCAAAAGCTGGGGGAGAAAAGCTCTACAGTTAACAAACCTTACAAGATGTCATATAATACAATACAATGCAATACAAGGCAAAACAGTGAATGTTATCCATCATATACAAGATATAATAATTAGTATATAAAGAAAAAAAAACAAAAGAGGTAGAGACTGGAAATCATTAAATTCCCCAGAGTTACATTTGAGTTTTACTAAGTAGCAAAGTTAAGAACTTCTATTAGATTAACAGACAGGTGCAATATAATATGTGTAAGGCATTGCTACTAGACAGCAAATTATTTGCTAAGGTCTAGCTTCAAAGTATTTTCAGATTTATGGTTTGTCTTAGGTCTTGTGGGAGAGTATTCCAACATTTGGATACATATGAGGAATTCAAGGAATAATCTTTGAGGGAATGTACCTAACACATGCAGCATTACTCAGCTAAACAGGAAGGGGTAAATACAAGCTGGGCAGATTCTTTGATATCTTTAGTTTTGATAGTGTAGAACTGTGATTCTCAGAGTTTCATACCTAATGACCCAGTCTACAATAACAGAGTAATCTGAGGAATTCTCTTACATGCTTTCCAGCATCTTTGAATCCCCCAACTAAAATTATAACCAGTTGGATCTATGATCTGCTAATTGCTTTACACAACCATCAGTTAAAGGAAGTCCCATAGGCCTATGAGTTATACTTACAGGCAAAAGAATCTATTACCTTGTCAGTTAAACGTTTTTTCTTTGTTAATGTCTTGGATTTTATAAAACAGATGTGCCTTTTAATCTCTCATGGAAGATTTGCAAAGTATCAGTCTGTGTAGGTAGCTGCTGGGAACCTCGTGAAATTTGCTCTGTAAAACCAATGATGGAAACCACTAGAATAGAATCTCAACACATATTTGGCAGCAATATATGATGAAGGGGGTATTCATTCATTTTACCGACTGGAAATATCACTAAGAAAGCATCGACAGCTGGGTCATCTGGAGTGCCATGTTGGGGACAGAGAATAATGAATAAATAAATGACCAAGAGAAGCTGGACACTGAGATGGCAAAGAATGTCTGCTTCTGATATTTAAAATCCCTACATGATGGAGAGAAGTGTTTATTTTTAGTTTTAGGCGCTGGTATCTTATTAATAAGTCTAGCATACATCTTTATAAAGACAATTTTAAGCTATACAAAGCTGTAACAAATGTCATTCTTGGAGAAATTTCTTCATTGGGTCTGTAGCGCAAGTTGACCAACATACAGTAAGTGCATCTTTTGGAGCAGTGCTTTCAATAAAAAAAAAATCCCAAGAAAATAATTAAACAACTAGTTACTCAAGGTAACTAGTCCTTCTAAAAACTGACAAGCAGTACAACTTTGATCTTACTTATTGTCAGAAAAGTCAAGAGGCTAATTAGGAATAACAGGTGATGCAAAAATCAGCACTGACCCTGTCAGAACCGTCCTACAAATCAGCACTGACCCTGTCAGAACCGTGCTACAAATCAGCACTGACCCTGTCAGAACAGTCCTACAAATCAGCACTGACCCTGTCAGAACCGTGCTACAAATCAGCACTGAGCCTGTCAGAACCGTGTTACAAATCAGCACTGACCCTGTCAGAACCGTCCTACAAATCAGCACTGACCCTGTCAGAACCGTGCTACAAATCAGCACTGACCCTGTCAGAACAGTCCTACAAATCAGCACTGACCCTGTCAGAACAGTCCTACAAAAAGAAACAGAAGCACTACGTCTTGCCACATAATATTTTAAGCCTTGCTTATCTTTAAGGACATTATTGCATTACTGTTGCTGTATTACATCATGTTCTGCCTTGTGAAAGGTGTATTTTAATAGGTTCCATGGTGGGCTACTCGTAGGTAAGGAAAGCAGTTATTTTTTTTTCATTTTTTCTACTTTTGCCCTTTCTCTAACTTTGTGCCATCATGGAGGTTGCATGTTTAGAGACCACACATGTGGAGGCAGAGTCCTGCTTTACGTTTGCAGGAGGAGAAGCCTAATGCTAAAAGCCTTGTTTTGTTAGTTTTGTGCAATGGCTTGAAATACAAAATGTTGACCTATTGTTTCTCTATGAGGTATATTTGGTTTGTTTATTACAATTTGACTCGATTTTCTGATACTCATTATTTTATTATGGAGCTACATAATAAGGAAGTAGAAATGAAGATCTCTTCTTTTAGACGATATAGTTTTATGTCATTAAAACGGGTGTGCATCATAAACAAAAAAATGTATAGTTTTTAAAGACACATGGTATGCATTTTTAAATAAAAACGAATTATGTTGTAATTATACCTCATTACATCTTTATATTTACACTGTGCTCCTTCGAAATGAGGTTTTAAAACAAGACTAAATCTAACTGGACACACTCTCCCCAAGAATGAATGGTGATCCTAAGGGAAGTGGGGACTGACTCTGATGTTTAACTGCCCAATGTACACTGAATACACAATAAACTAATACAAACATGGAGCTAGAGTTGTGATATATGAATTGTTTACTTACTGGGGCTTTTGTACAACTGATGCACCTAACATTATACATGAATCCATCTACGTATTTATCCATGTAGTCAACAAAATCAAATAAACTAAGCCAATGATAACTGAAGAATGGTATAATAAGAACTTTGGTCAGAACTATTAAATAGACTTGTTAATGTCTTGGAGTTTATAAAACACTTTCACAGATGCAGAGGTGGACTATGTGGCAGCTAAGATCTATGTGTTTTACATTAAAAGCTCAGGGGAAAAAAACAATACAAACATAACCTGCAGGCAAAATATTACACATTTTAAGTTATTTTCTCAGATGCAGATTTTATTTGGTTGAAATTAGAGTCATTATCTCTAAGCTAGCTTCTTGAAACCAAACATTATCATGCATTATTTAAATAAAACGGTTTTGATTTTTTCACTAAAATTGTATTTGTGATAACCAAGACCTCTGTAACTATCATGCCTGAAATTAAGAAATGGCTTTAAATATCATGGTTTTTGTCATACAGTTGCACATTTTGTAATGTACAGGGCAAATTTCTGAGGAAAAACAGGGACACCTGAACACGTGCACGCGACCATACACACACACACACACACACACACACACACACACACACACACACACACACACACACACACACACACACACACACACACACATATAGATATAGATATAAATACATACACAGACATACACACACAGCTGTCTGATGTCCTTAGTGAAGACACATGAATACACACACACACACACACACACACACACACACACACACACACATACACACACACACACACACACACACACACACACACACACACACACACACACACACACACACACACACACACAGATAGATATAAATACATACACACATACACACACAGCTGTCTGATGTCCTTACACACACACACACACACACACACACACACACACACACACACACACACATATAGATATAGATATAAATACATACACACACATACACACACAGCTGTCTGATGTCCTTAGTGAAGACACATGAATACACACACACACACACACACACACACACACACACACACACACACACACACACACACACACACACAGATATAGATATAAATACATACACACATACACACACAGCTGTCTGATGTCCTTAGTGAAGACAGCTGAATACACGCGCACACACACACACACACACACACACACACACACACACACACACACACACACAGATATAGATATAAATACATACACACATAGCTGTCTGATGTCCTTAGTGAAGACAGCTCCTCAGGTCATTCCTGAAAAAAAGCTAATAGGTTAGCTATGCAGTCAACAAAATCAAATAAAACAAACCAATGATAACGGCAGCATAGCAGAATAAGAACATTGGACTTAACTATTAAATCTATTAACTACACACTTTGACAAACACAGAAGGAAGCTCTGTCACAGTGAATATCTAAGTATTTTTCCTAACAAGGGATGAGATCAGGATTCAGTAAAAGGTGACAACAAGTTTTGATTGAGTGCTTCTGTGCAATATTCTGTAACAGCGAAAGAGATGAATCTTGTTGGAACAGCTCATACTAAAATTGTGCTGAACTACAGCTAATCTTATAGCAGACAGACAGATACCACACTAAGCAGGAAAACAAAATCATATATCCTATGCTACAGTGCTAGAGAGAACCCACATAGATGTACTTGGACAACTTGCAGATAACATACTTGAGTACTAACCAGGCTGCTATCTAAATCTTTGGTCTACTGTTACATGGCTAAAAGCAATTTCTCAAAAACATGTTTTAAGAGTAATTGCAACCTGTTCTGCAAGACCTAAGTAGTTCTGAAATTAAGGGTAGCTGTTTCCTCTTTCATAACAGACTAATGATTTGTAACAACATGTTTGTATCATTACAGGAAATAGTGCACTAAAATCTCACTTTAACTGAATAACTGACTGACGTATGTCTTGGACAGAGTGAATCCATGGCTTTTGAGTATTGTTTTCTGGTCCATGTTTAATGCCTGTGACTTTGTTCTGCCACAGTAGTTTAGTGCTGAAACAAATGGTCAGGGGTTGGTTACAAGACCACTAAATGATGTAGTTCAGAGGGTACTGTTGGACAGAGACTGTCAGTGCCATATCATGTTGTAAGTGGGTCTGTCAGGGCCTCTTCTTTGGCCTGATGCTACTGAATCTGTAAGTAGTGCAAGGAGCTCATTGATTATGCTCTGATATTCGGAAAAAGACAAACCAGCTAAGCACCAGAATGGTGCAAGCCTCAACAGTAACAAATGGTAAACACCCCTGCTAAAGTTGTTAAGGCTGAGTCTACTGACAGGCAATAAAAACTGTTGTACTGACTAGCAAATGACAGTGGCAGAAATAACAGATTTGTTTCTGTCTGCTGTCTGTATTGGTAACCTGTCCCCAACTTCCCTAAACTTAGTTGCTAGAACAACAAGATGTGTTAACATCTATTTCCTGAAGGACACAAACTCGGAAACTCAAAAATATGTCATTATTTAGTGACTTCAGTCCTCAGCGGTTTGTCTGAAAACCACATATTTTATGAGGAACAGACCAAACATATGAAGCAATAATCTGGACATCGTGTGAAAATCTAGAGAGTGAAGACATATTAAAGAGTGTAAATGTAACATACGTCACTACACTACCTGTCTGACAGCTCTTGCTAAGTGTTTTATGGCTTTGAAGGACTGGAAAACACTTTGTGATGTTTTCCCTGTAACTAATAGTACATGGAGCAGATACGGCTCCATGCACTATAAAAAATTATGACTGGTTCACTGATCATAACCTTAAATTATGTGTTCTCGACATGGGTGCCAAGAAGTTCCCCACTCAACCTTTGTTCTCTAGATGAATTTCTTGGGATCCATGTCTCGAAGACATAATAAGCAGGTTATGATCAGCAAGTTGATCACACTCCTCTATAATGCATATGTCGTTAATGTAATGAACAGCATTTGTATACTGATTATAATACAACAATAATATCAGCAGACAAGGGAGAAGAAAGCTGACCTCCAGGCCAAGGGGGACAAATTTTTTTGTATACAAGTAGACAAGCTATCTACTACTTTCAGAGTGTATTGGCCTAATCAATATCTATGAAGATATATTCTAAGATTCATGCTTTAGAAAGGATGGAAAGCTGAACTATATTATTTAATCTATGCCAGTAATACAGTTTAATAACTAGCATCTAGTCATCTAGAAACTCTATTCATCCTATTACTGTTAAGACAGAGCTTAAAAGTCATATGCATATATATATATATATATATATATATATATATATATATATATATATATATATATATATATGCCCCCCACACCCCCTAACTATATATTCTAACTCCAGGGGCGCACTGCAGTGGGGAAGGGGGCATATCCCATTTTCTTGCCAATAATGCTGGTCGGTCAAATGAACTGTCGGTCAAATGAAGTGTTGGTCAAATGAACTTTCGGTCATTTGGTCTCTGGAAAATGGTTGTCGGGCAAATGAAAGTTCAGGCAAACAAAGTAGATCCATATATATATATATATATATATATATATAAAGTTGTTAATTAAGCGGGGCTACTGAATGAAGTCTTGTTTCAAGGTAAAAAAAAAATAAAAAAGTCTAAAGTGAATAATGGACCTGACTGTGTGTGTGTGTGTGTGTGTGTGTGTGTGTGTGTGTGTGTGTGTGTGTGTGTGTGTGTGTGTGTGTGTGTGTGTGTGTGTGTGTGTGTGTGTGTGTGTGTGTGTGTGTGTGTGTGTGGTGGGCAGTTATGAATGTAGGCACAGAAACATGCACAGTGGGTTATGATTAACAGGCTGGGTTTAAAGAGGTAGCTAAATGAATAACTATCAAACAGTAAGAAGGAGTACATTTTTTAGAAAGTACTTAAACCAAATCACTGACAAAGACCATTTAAAACTGTATTTATCATGGATTAAACTTCTCTGTGTGGAAGATTTTCAGTCCATATATTTCTAGTTAATCAGTGTATATTAATCAGATCAGACAATAGTAGTAGAAGTAGCAAACTTAAACTTGTCTTAAGTCAAAACAAAACAAAACAAAAAATAATAATAGAAAATATATAATTGTACAGCATTATTAAGTATTTGAAAGTAATCCAAGCAAGGCAGGCAGTCTGCTTCCAGTCAAAAATCCTTTATTAAGTACACAGACAGGCGATCCAAGTAAAACAAAAATAGAGTAATAATTTCCATATATATATATATATATATATATATATATATATATATACACACATACTTTTTATCAGGCATGGGAGTGGTTTATTGTGCTGTAAAACAAAGTGTTATTGGTTGTTGTTGTTGTTGTGTCTGTCGGCTTTTCCCGGTTAGGGGTCGCCACAGCGGAACTCCGGTCCGCTAATGATTGGCAGCAGATTTTTACGTGCCGAGTTGCCAGCCCTGATGCACAACCTTCAATGAAGGTACACCCATTCACGCATGTCTCCACGCAGAAGACTCTCTAGCTGAGAATCTACACATGCTAAATTCACATCCCTTCCCCCATCAGTGTGACATTCGTGCTGGTCCTGCCCTATTTAGTAGCTGTCATAATAATATATAACCCTTATGTACTTTAAATAAAATTTATAATGATGTGGTACCTCTTATTTAACCAGATTATTAAGTAGATTATTGTCTGTGATTTTATCCAAGACAATATACTACATGGCTGGAAATATATCAATCTTAGTTCATTTGGCCATCAAAAAATATATACAAATATATACATATACATTTTGCATGTAAAAATCAATTTCTATTTTCATAACCTATTGTTAACAAAGATCGCTTTCGTCCTTCTAGACTTCTTCAGGTCTGTGTACAAGAACCCTAAAAACAATCAATAAAAATATATATAATTGTATAATTAGTTAGAATTGTTATTACACATCATTTTAAATAAAGTGGAAAAAAGAACCAGAAAAAAAATAAAAATAAGAAAAAATGTATGTATGATGATGGAAACAAAAGGTATACTTAAATTAGTTAGTATTCAAAATGATGTGTAATAACAATACTAACAATTATACAATTATACATTTTTTATAGATTATTTTTAGGGCTCTTGTACATAGACCTGAAGTCAATCTTTGTTACTAATAGGTTATGAAAACAGAAATTGATTTTTACATGCAAAATGTATATGTATATATTTATAGATATATTTTTGATTGCCAAATAAACTAAGGTTGATATATTTCCAGCCATGCAGTATATTGTCTTGGATAAAATCACAGACTTAATAATCTACCTAATAATCTGGTTAAATAAGAGGTACCACATCATTATAAATTTTATTTAAAGTACATAAGGGTTATATATTATTATGACAGCTACTAAGTAGGGCAGGACCGGCTCGAATGTCACGCCGATGGGGGAATGGATGTGAATTTAACATGTATACCAATAACACTTTGTTTTATAGCACAATAAACCACTCCCATGCCTGATAAAAAGTATATATATATTTAGAAAGCTTGTGAGGAAATTATTACTCTATTTTTGTTTTACTTGGATCGCTTGTCTGTATATTTAATAAAGGATTTTCAACTGGAAACAGACTGCCTGCCTTGCTTGGATTACTTTTGAATACTTAGTAATGCTGTACAATTATATATTTTCTATTATTACTT
>NC_056741.1:627522723-627552723 GCF_019279795.1 Protopterus annectens
TTTTTTTATCTTTTGTAGACTTGGTTAGTCCCACTAGGCTAGTAGCCTCTTTTCAGGGGAGTCCTGAGGTGCTGCTTAAGGGCTATTTTTGCAAAGGAATGCTAAGTGAAAAGTCCATAGACTAGACAACACTGATTTTAAGATGGGAGTGTGGAAAAGATTAGGGCATAAAAATGATGTGATGGATTAGTGTTTAAGCCTGCATCCTGACTGCATCTGCAGTTAATCCACATATCTGTTTACTCTCTGAGTGCAGTACGCATGGTTTTACTCATATTTGTGTAGGTTTTCCGCCAAGATTTTCACTTTCTTCTCTTTTCCTCAACACATGCTGCCTTTACTGGCCACTTTAAACTGCATACATAAATATTTCTCTCCTTCCCTCTCTCTCTCTCTCTCTCTCTCTCTCTCTCAGGGTGTACTGATTTCAGTACAAGTTTTTTAGAAGGGGGGTAGCATTTTTGAAAAAAAAAAAAAAAAAAAAAAACATACATATATCTTCCTTTTTAAGAAGGTGCTGGCTCCTTTAAGGAGGATACCAGCCATACGTACTGAATTACCTGGTTTTAACAGAGTTTTGGGGAATCATGGCACACCTTGATTTCCGCCTTTTTCTCAGGCTTTTTTTTTTAAATTTCTTTTCTTTTCCGTATTTTGTTGATGTCATCGCGTACGCGATGACATCAGTACCATCCGCCTGTCGGAATTGAGCTCAAGGGCTCAGGTGCGGCTACATTTCCGGCTAGCTGCCTCTTTTGAATAAGGCTACTACTGCTTGGCGGCTGCAGACCCAAGCAATGTGGAAAAGATCTGCGAGCGTGAAGGATACAGCTACTGCTATTTGGAAACTACCGACTAAGGAAATGACTGCAGTTCTGTGTGTGGTTATCGTCTGGCCTGGGCTGCTTGGGAGGGAAGGAAGCGACTGCTGCAGCAGCTGCTTCAGGTATGAACTGGTGTGTGTCAGTGCTCAAAATGCAATTGGCTGGGCGATCTGTCAATGCAATGCAAATTGCAAAACTCGAGTCTTGATGAATGGTAGCATCTCTTGTGTAGTAACGGCTGCTGCACTGCTGCTACTAAATTACAAATAGCAGTTGTAGTATCTTGCAGGACCCCAACATAGCTTTTTAATGTTTTCCCCCGCTGTCTGCTGACCATTAGACTCGGTCTTAGTTTACTGGCCCATTTGTTCCTCGTGTATTAGAGTAACAGGCCATCATTGAGGTAACCATCTGGAGTTTTTCAAATTTTGATGTTTTACAGCATAAGCCCATGTGTACCCAGCAACATGTTCAGGATTCAGTGTACAATGGTTGTCAGCAGGGGTGTGTAACCTACTACTACTATGAAGGTAGCCATTCCCTCCTTAAAGTTGATGCACTTCTGGGGGCCCCTTGTGTTCACCAAGGATTCAACCATGGAACTGCATGCACTAAGCATTTGCTCCATCACCATAGCCCTAAGAGAGGTAATTTGTCAAGGTCTGTCACTACTCACCTTTCCCATTCCTGCCCTGCAGGTACCCAAGCTGCTTATCCAACTCGGGTCATCTAAGTTTTAGTCAGTGCTTTCTCCTTCTTTGTCAACAGAGCACTCTCACCCTTACCTCAGGTTAAGGCAATCATGTCTACAAGCCATAAGCAAGTATTGGAACTCATTGCTTTAGATATAATAACTATAACCTCCAGTCTGACTAGGGTGTGGCACCTGACTGACTTCAGCTATGTGCAGTTACAAGTGCAGTTACAATTCTGAAAAGAAAGTAGTTTTTTATTCAACTAATACACTTGTAAATAATTCCTGGCCTACATAACCTGTCTGCATGTGATTTCAGTACTACCTAATGCAATAATAAATGAATGTAAGGAAATTCAAACACTTCCATTATGCAATACTCCTAATTGCCAATGTTGTGTACCTTGCCTTAGCTATTGTTTTGGAAGTATAAAATTGGAATGTTATACTTTCCTTCTTTGTAATATCAAAGATACGTTTATTTATTTATATTTGGGCAGGGTTGCATAAATACAACATGTGGTTGATAATAATTTTATATAAAGTTTCTAATGGGTATCTCCTTAACTACTGGGCAAGGGGTGTGTGTATGTGTTGATCTGCCTAACTACTGGGTAAGCTTTCATTCATTAATTTATCAGAAGTCTGTGTTTCTGTTTTTGCTGAGCTGCATTTGTAAATCTCATTTTTATGTTAAATGACTTCATTTCAGGTTATCTGCAAGCTGCATTTGTAAGTCCGTTTGCTGTTTCAGTTTTATCGGGTGTTTCAGATTATCTGCTGCAACTAGTAGGCAAGCTTGGCAGTGTACAATTAATGTAGCTTTCAGTGTGCAATTAATCAGAACTGCAAGCTTAGTCTGTTTTTTTTTCCCTGCTGCTGTGTTTTAACCTTTGGTGTATGTGTAATTAATTTAGTTAATTTAGTTTTCAGTGTGCTGTGTACTGTGCAATTAATACCTGCAAGCTTAGTCTGGTTTTCTTTTTACCTGCCTGCTGCTGTGTTTTAACGTGTCTGTGTCTGTGTGTGTAGAGTTTTAGATGGAAATGTTCTGAATTGGGTAGTTTTATCATTACTGGGTCCTTCTCCCACAGTAGGTAGATGCATTGCTGATACTGTACTGTGTTGTAAAGGGGGGTGGATGCTGTAGCCTGTTTTGCGAAGATATCTCGTAGCAACTATGAACCTGTTACCAGTTTGCCATTCATTCCCTATTGCAATATAACTAGCGTATCATTGTTTTTAATGCAACATAGGCAATTTATTCCTCAAGGGCAACTGGCACATTATTTGTAGATGAAACTGTGAAATATAAAGTTGCTTGCTAGCATCAGCCTCTTCATTAGTTACAGATTTCTCTAATGTAGAATTATGTAGATGGCTTTTACTAGTTCAGAGATTGTGCATATTTACTGATACTGGTGGACTGTAGATGTTTGAGTAGACTTTTATGTTGGAAGGTGTATCAGAGCATGTGTATGTTTCATGTGCAAGGGGTCTATGATTTGAAAACAGCCCAAAGTTGATCTTTATCTGCCACTGGCAACATGTATTTTCTTTGAATGTGGGTTTCAATGCTGTCTCAATGAATGTGAGTTTCAAAGGCAGAGAAGTTTTAATGCTAAGTCTAGTTTCATTGTGAGACTGCATTGCTTTGTTTAACAGATATTTATTGGTGTTTGTGCTGTAAAATGCAAAATAAAACTTTCCTGGCAAATCATTTAGGAATGAAGTCTCTAAATGACAGACGTTAAGTTTCAGACATCATAATCTTCAGAAAAATGCATGCTAAAGCAAGATGCATGCTAAAGCAAGACCTGATATTCTATCAACTGTCGTAAGTTTATACAAGGTCAATTTTTAGTACTGTTTGTATGTTCCCCCAATATAGTTGGCCTTTTCCAGATTTCCTGCATTAAGAGGTTGAGAGGTATGTGCAAATAAATCGCTTTATAGAATTAGGAATATCCAAACCTCTCAACTGTCCCCAATTTTGGCTCAAAATGTTGCTCTCCCTCTAATAATCTCTCTGCAAAATAGCAATTTTGGAAGAAAACGTGGAGGGTTTACTTTTTATAAATAACTGGAGTTATACATTACTTTTATTTCAGAAATGCATGTAGATTCTCTAATTTTGTTAGCTGCTCTAAGTTAACTGTGCTCATATTAAATGGTGTCTCTTCTTTGACAGGTTCCCAGCTGTATTGTCTGGCAATTTTATATTTTTGCATCACATTTTTGGTCTGTTTTCATAAAATTGTGGTTTTCTGGCAAATTAGTGGCAAATTGTTAAAGACTGAAGTTAGAAAATAATGGCAGACATTTGAGTTTCAGATTTCATACCTTTCAGAAATGCAAGACCTACTACTATTCTATTATCTCTTCTAAGTTTATAAGAGCAATATTTAAAAATGTCCTTATTTTTGGGCCTTTGCCTCAGTTTTATTTATGAGTTTGTTGCTCTAAGAGGTTGAGAGGTGTGTGTGTGTGTGTGTGTGTGTGTGTGTGTGTGTGTGTGTGTGTGTGTGTGTGTGTGTGTGTGTGTATGTAGCATACCTCTCAACTGTCCAAATTTTGCAGAATGTCCAGATTTTTGCCCCATATTTTTGTCTGTTCCTCATAAATTTTGTGATTTTCTATAAAATCATTGAAGGCTGAAGTTGCTAAATAATGACAGACATTTGAGCTTCAGACTTCATGTCCTTTAGAAAAATTCATACTAGCACAAATCCTGTTATTCTAGCAACTTTCTCATACTAGCACAAATCCTGTTCTAGCAACTTTCTAAGTTCACGAGCATTATTTAATATCTGTCCCTGTTTGTTCTAGGTTTTGTCCATATTTCTTGCACTAAGAGGTAGGTACTTTCTTGCACTAAGAGGTACTGTAGGGGTGTGTGAATGAAACATCTTAGTTAGGGGTAGCAGGTGGTTAGTAATTTACTCAAGCTCAAAACCTGTACCTTAGTTACAGAAAACAAAAGCATAAATTCTCTACCCCAACTACCATGCTGCATTTTTCAAAGAACTAACATTTCAGGTTAATTTTCAATTCAAGGAACAGAGTTTGAGTGAATTTATATTATATTACTGAAGAGACATTAATGCCTCTTCATCGACACTAAAAGTGCGAACCGTGAATTACGAGAATGGCCGTAGCTTGGCTGGGGAGGGGGGTAGCAGTTTGAGAGCTGTGAGTACAAATTTGAAAATCCTAGCTACACCCCTGCTCTCTCTCTCTCTAGTGTGATGCAGACTGTGGGTGAACAGGATGTGGAGTGGAGTAGTCTACTTCCTCAATTAACAGTCAAACAAGTTAAATCCCATTCATGGAACAAATACAAGGAAACAGTATAACCCTGGTACTTTTGTTTTTGGTACAGGTGCTGTACAAACGAATGGTCGTATGGAGATTCTATCACACAGCATTTATTAAGCAGAAGAATGTGAACATACGGGACCTGTTTCAGAAAAGACTTGTGAAAAGAGGGCCACAAATTCCAGTTTATATCTAGAAGTGGTTTGGGAAAGAAGGCCATATTTTAACAATAGGACTGGGAAAAGATGCCTTACCTTTTGGGAAATGTACTGTGGGTGGTTAAACTCATGTCAGCTGCAATGTATGGAAAAGAGCCCATATGGAAAGATGCAGTCAGAGTGTCCTTTTTTGGAAGGAGTAATGGGAAATATGAAAACCCTTTTTTGACAGAGAAACTAGTAAAAAAAATGTAAATATTTTGGCCATAATTTAGAATGGATTTTGAGAAATATACATGGAGGCATGATGTATTCTGAATGGTTGATGGGAACAAGGAAGGAAGCATAATGGTAGTATCTAAATCATTTGTAAGAATGTATGTATCTTCATTTTGAAATGTACCACAAAGAAAATATTAGAAAAAATAGTATTGACTGAATTTCCTTATTCCACTTGTTATAACCCAAGACAGGATTTTGTTGTTTTGTGTTACTAAAGAATTGTTACTTTCTGTGCTCTGTATTCAATTTACTTATGATAGAGTTTTGTAATAAACTCAGTTACATAACTAAAAATATTGAGTAGGTACAAAATACTTACCTTCCCACAGGATCCAAGGACATGCCTCAGATTATTATTTTTTTAATATTTCAAATTAAATTGTATACTTTGGTGATTTTTGGTACAACAGAAATGACCCATTCAATAAAATAAACTGCATATATAGTGATGTTATATAATATACTTTCAGAGTTTCAAGAAATAGCATTTGTTGCACACAAATGGCTTAATAAAGCTGTCCACTGATATACATACGGTTCACAGACAGATCCATTTTTGTTACAGATTCTGTGCTGGTTTGCATAGAAAGACAATTTAGGGGCACACTAATGTGTGACAGAAGTAGATCACTACAGTCAGATACCACAGCCTTTAACAAGATGGCATGTTTCAGGAAAGGCTGATAGTTTTAATGATAACGCTGCCTAAGGCAAAAAAGTAAGTAATGTGATAAAAGGCAGTACAGTTTGCTTATATAGTATTTACCCAAAATTCAAAATGTCTGTATACAGCCCTACTGCAGGGAGAAGTACAATACAAAAATTTGTAGTGGCATGTCCAGTTGTTCTACAGCTTGAGACATAATGTAATCTAGATTAATAATAATAATAATAATAATAATAATAATAATAATAATAATAATAATAATGAGTTAAAGCTAAGCTATGCTCTCTTGACTTTAACTATTTTTGTACTATGACATCATCAGACATAATGTAATATAGAATAATAATAATGAGTTAAAGCTAAACTATGATCTCACTTTAGCCATTTTTGTACTATGACATCATCAGACAATGTAACCTAGAATAATAATAATGATGAGTTAGCTATGATCTCTTGACTTTAGCTATTTTTGTACTATGACATCATCAGACATAATACAATCTATAATAATAATAATAATAATGAGTTAAAGCTGCTCTCTTGACTTTAGCTATTTTTTGTACTATGACATCATGCTGCTGCTGCCTCCACTGCTATCGTACAATTTTCCCACATTAAGATTACAGGCAGCAGACTGTGCCTATCCTAACAGCTAAACTCCTACCACAAAGCCTCCCATTCTGCTAGGCTCTTCGGTTTCCCAAAGTATAGGTCAGCGTTCCTGGCAGTACCAGCTAGACCATTTTGCCAGCTATAGTTGTGAAAACACATTAGTGACTGGGGTAATAATACACTTGGAGAATAAAGTCAGATCACTTGTTCAAGTAACAGAAAATTTACGTTAGTGTGTGCATATCTGTGTTGGGAAGGGGCATGTATCCCCTGGTCACACTAGGATGACAAAAACAGATTTACTGTAGAGTTGCTGGTAGTGTAGCATTTAGAAGAGGTCAACACAGGATTCATGAGGGTGAAAAAATAGCAAGTAAGGGTCTGCAGACATGTTACTTACATGACTCATAGATGTGCTTTTTGAGCATTTTGTATATGTATGTTTATTATAGCAAGTCCTACTCACCATTTCTTGTACAATACAGTTGCAACCCTGCTGACTGTTAGACATTAGAAAATCACAGGCTGTAGGCTCTCAGTCCACTCCAACAAACTACCACAAATGGTTATGAATACATTTATTGTAAGCGCTTTCGCTGGTAGAAAATTCTCCAGCTTCTTCAGACAAAAACCTTTTTACCATGAAACACACTTTTAAAAGTACATTTAAAAACCAGGCTACCAATGAAAAACATTGAGCCTCGTGATGTCATGCAAGCATTTAAAAATTAAAGCAACACAGATTAGACCATTTCAGTAACCGTAATAGTCAAAATTCCAGCCTTACAACATACTGACTACTAATGAAAACAATCAGAATTGTCAGTATTATTGTGTACTTTGACATAACAATGTGCAATTTATGCTTAACTAAGAAATACACATTATTTAAAAATCTATATGTTAATCTAAAAAGATCACCAACCTTCAAAAACCTACCGATTCTTACCATCCATACGGCTGTTATTGAAAACCATGATGGAACCAGAACTAAACTTGAAATTCGTAGTTAGAAAAATATATAAAACATCATGGCCAACAACAATAAACATAAAATAAAAAATACTAAATATAATTTAGGACTTCCATTTTATGCCCAAAATAAACATAATAAATAAAAGCCATTTGAACATGCATGTATATGAAATAAACTATACAGACTAAGCTATACTATACCATACCTCATTCCATACACGTACAGTGAAAGGTTATACCATTATATCGGCATACTGACAGGCAATGCATACATTATAGCTCATCTAAACCAACATATAAACCACTTTCATCTAGCTAAAGCTTTCTTTTTTAATAAGCATTTTATAGACAATACTTCATTTAGCCATGGTAGAGTGTGAGCTCCTGTCCGAATTTGCCATGCTTGCATGACATCACGAGGCTCAATGTTTTTCATTGGTAGCCTGGTTTTTAAATGTACTTTTAAAAGTGTGTTTCATGGTAAAAAGGTTTTTGTCTGAAGAAGCTGGGGAATTTTCTACAAGCGAAAGCGCTTACAATAAATTTATTCATAACCATTTGCGGTTGTTTGTTGGAGTGGACTGAGAGCCTACAGCTTGTGGTTTTCTGAGTTTTCTGAGTTTGTCTAGTTTGACTGTTAGACATTACCCAGGTATATTAAAGTACACAGATTGACAAAAACACAATGACCTGTCAAATATGTTTGATGCAGCTGTGTTTAGCTCCTACAAAAGTACATCCTGCAGCAGTTATATGTAAGCACCTTCAAAGGACTCACTCACTGTATTGGTCAGAACATGCCATGTGACAGTGACATATTTGGGTGATACAACTGAGCACAATGGCACTAAATATACAGAACCAACTGATATTGCCAACATCCTGGCAGATAGGTTCAGTGTTAACTTTACCCCCCCTCTCACCCCCTAGAGGGCCCATCTCTATACTGGAAGAATGCAAAGTTCTTGTAATCATGGCTGCACAGGTAAAAAACACACTCTCCAAAGCCAAGAACACAGCATCCATGGGACCTGACAATATCCCAGGCTGCGTTCTACATGAACTACAGAATGAACTGGCTCCCCACCTAAGTACCATGTTCAGTCATAGCCTCACCTCAGGCTTTGTGCCCACTGAATGGCGCACCATGATGGTTATCCCACTCCACAAAGGGGGAGCCACGATGGAACCTGGGAACTACCGCCCCATTAGCCTGATGATCCTTAGGTTCATAGGTTCATACTAGGCTATCTGCCCTAGGGCATCTACAAGTCTAGCCAGAGTGTGTTTGGCTTTCGCCATCCATTTTAAATTAATTTTGCTATGCCCTTTTTTGAGGTTAGTATACTGTGCCTCTGTCTAACAGTGACACAGAAGTGATACCCGGGGTAAACCTATGATCTCCCATCCACTCATTAAGATTCCTCTTGAAGACAGTCAATGAGGGACTCTGCCTAACCTGGACTGGGATTTTATTCCAGAGTGAAGGGAGCCTCTGGGTTATGAGTCTGTCCCTCCAGCATGTCCTATTTATTTCAGTGCTGAGGTTCAAGTCTCTCGAGCACATAGCTCGATGGGATTTGGATTTTCTGAGGTGCAGCATGTCCATTAATTCTGGGTTGGACATGGTTTTATACGTCAGGCACAGATCGCCTCTGAGCAGGTGGTATGCCACTGAGTAGAGCTGGAGTTTCTTTAACCGGGCAGCATATGGCATCTGTTTGAGCCCTTTGATCCTCTTGGTGAGGTACTTTTGGGGTCTTTCCAGTTGCTGCAGGTGTCTGATAAGGTACATCCCAAAAGGGGCATTGTACTCAAGTATGGGCCTGATGAGGGATGAGTAAAGAGGCACGATGACCTCCCCTGATCTAGATGTGAATCCCTTCATGATTAGGTGGGCTATATAAATTGTTTTTCTAACCACTTTGACCATGTGGTTGTCAAATGAGAGACTGCTATCAACTTGGGTCCCCAGGTCCCTAATTACTTCTTCTGTACTTAATGGATTACCACCTATGTGGTAATTTGTGGGCACTTTGTTTTTGCCAGAGGGGATGACTATACACTTTTTGGCATTTAGCTTGAGGCCATGGCTCTGGCACCAGTTGTCTATTTCTATGAGGCCCTTTTGGAGGATGCTTGCGTCAGCTGGAGTGTCGATTATGGCACCCAGTTTTCAGTTATCTGCAAACTTGGTCAGCCACAGTCCTTCTGTGTTGGCCTGTACCTCTGAGAAATATATACTGAACAAGAGAGGTCCCAGGACTGAGCCTTGTGGGACGCCAATTGTAACTGGTTTGGAGTCTGACATGGCTCCAGCAATTCTATCCATGTGGGTTCTGTCCATGAGCCAGTTTGCAACCCATCTAGTGACATAGGGGTTTATATTTCAGCTGGTGAGCTTATCTATAATGCCCGAGTGGGGTATTGTATCAAAGGCTTTTGCGAGGTCAAGGTAGGCTGTGTGTACCACCTTCCCCTCGTCAATGGCCTTAGTGACTGTTTCAAAGAAATCAACCAGGTTTAAGAGGCAGGATCTGCCCTTAACAAAGCCAAACTGGGTAGGATCCAGTGTCTGTAGGTCCCCAATACCTTTATTTATGAGGTCCATAATGATCCATTCCATAGCTGTGCAGACCAAGCTAGTCAGGCTTATGAGGCGATAGTTTCCAGGATCCGTTGAGGCACCACCTTTGTGGAGAGGGACCACTGTTGCTGTACGCCACTCTTTGGGTACATATCCTGTAGTAAGGCTGAGATTGAACAGTAGTTTTATGTTTGGGTTTAGCTCTTCTTGGAGTTCATGTAGGATGCAGCCCGGGACACCATCTGGTCCCATTGATGCTGTGTTTTTTGCTTTGGAGAGGGCAGCTCTTACCTGAGCATCTGAGATGTCAGGGGGGCAGCACTCTGCTGGGATAGATATTTGCCCTTTTGGTGGGGGGGGGGGGGGTTTGCACTGAACCTGTCAGCTAGGATGTTGGCAATGTCTGTGGGTTCGGTGTATTTTTTGTCATTTTGGACTAATTCTGAGCATATCTGGGAATTCCCACCCAGGTTCCTAACATAACTAAAGAAAGCCTTGTGATTATCCTTAGTGTCCTGTGCAATTTTTCTCTCGAAGCTGGCCTTAGATGATTTTATGAGTGCCCGTAGTTTTTTACTATTACTGATCAGAGATGCCTTCCCTTTTTGGGATTTTGCTCTATCATGTAGTAGCTTCCTCCTTCTATTGTATAGTTTGCTTATGGCTGGGGTCCACCAGACAGGACGTCTGCCTTTGGAGGATTGGGACTTGGTTTTATTTGGGATTGCATGATCCATGCATTCCTGAAGGTGTTCATAGAATGCATTTATAAAGGATTCTGCGGTCTGAGCCGTATTTTCCACAGGCCCGGGGGCTTTGAAGGATTCCACCTCGATTTTGAGGAGTGTGAAATTTGCATTAGAGAAGTTTTTCACTGTGGTTTTCAGGGCAGGGGGTGGAGTCGGGATGTGAATATCCAGTGAGATTAGTTTATGGTCTGATCTTACCAATGAGGGATACACTTCTGGTCTGGAGCATAGAGTCCTCATGTTGGTGATGATCAGGTCCAGTATGTTTTCCCCTCTTGTGGGAGTGGTAACAAGTTGTTCCATAGCATTTGAGTTTATAAATTCTAGGAACCTTTGGGCTAGAGTGTTGGAGCTAGAGTTATGATCCCAGTCTATATTTGGGTAGTTGAAGTCGCCCAATATAATGATGTTTGGAGAGACCTTCATATTTTCCAGTGTTCTCAGGAAGGCTGAGTGGGGTTCCTGGGTTTGGGAGGGTGGTCTGTAGCAGGCTATAAACTGGAAGGCAGTTTTACCCACTGTTAGTTGCACATGGATAGTCTCTGATGCTTTGTGCTGTGCCACCAACCTGGAGGTGTGGGTATCTTTGACGAATATTGATACTCCCCCTCCTTTTGTGGTTCTGTCCAAGTTTTAGGGACGAAAAGCATGGTATGAGGTATAACCTGGTAGTGCTGGGGTGCTCTCGGGAGCCTTGAACCAGGTTTCTGTTACTGCACAGATATCGATGTTATCTGTGCTAAGGAGAGTTTCGACTGCGTGCCATCTTGAGGTTTAGACTTCTGGCGTTGAGTAGCATTACTCTTAGTTTCTTATCCCTTGTGATAACTATGGAGGTGGGTTTGTCTTTTGAGCCTTGCCTAAAAAAGGCACTATGGGGGTAGCAAGAGCCTTTGCCAATATCCGAAAGCCCAGGGGTGACAGGTGCAAGCCGTCCCTAGCGAAGCATCGTGGCTTGTCGAGCATGTCATCCCAGGCTGACAGGCATTGGATCCCCTTTGAATGACACCAATACTTAAGCCAATTGTTGAAATTGATCATCTTGTCTTCATATTGTGGCATCATTCTTGGTGAGGGTAAGATGCTACTCAAGGTCAGGGTCATACCGGCTTGGGCTACATGCTCAGAGAGCTCCTCTATGTCTCTTTTCATGTAGTCCTGGGAGGTACTTCTCAGGTCATTCACACCAGCATGGACAATGACTGAATCATATTTGTACTTGCCTTGGAGTGACCTGAGTGCTTGTGTTATGTAGCGGATCCTAGCGCCTGACAGGCAGCTCACCATGACCTTCTCCTTGTTCAGCCTGGTGAGTGGGACATCAGTGTGCCTGACGATAGAGTCACCTATTACAAGTGTATCAGGTGTGTTGTTTAGCCTTAAGGGCTGTGACTGTTTGACACACTGGCTTTGTGAGCTATGTGTTGCACGTGTTTTGTTTTGGGGTAGCGGTTGCTTGGGTGTCTGCTTTGGAGGTCTCTGCTGCTTAGGCAGATTTTTATTTAGAGCCTCTGAGTATGTTTTTGTGTGTTTATGTGTTTGGTTTGCTGTTGTGGTAGGTCTATGTGAGACTGGAATTGTAGTGAGTGTGGTTTCCTTCTCCTCCTGACTGGTTACGCCAGTACTGAGTTGAGAGAGCTTAGCCTCCAGTATGGCTATATGGTTGCATCTCTCACATGTGTTGGAATTTGTTGGGAGGAGGAGAGGGTTGTCTGTGTACATGAGGCAGTTGTAACACTGCCTCAAGATTCCCAGATTCACCAGCTGGACCGGAGAGGAGATTGACAACTGAACTTTGGACATGCTAGAATAGTATTGGGAATTCCTTTATAATTGAAAAAAAAAGGGCTAATGGGGAACAAGGTACTCAAGGGGTGTTTGTGAGGGTGTAGTGCTTTTAATTTTTTAGTGCTGACTTATATAATTGCTTTAGTGAGCAAGTGCCAGGTAACTTAAATGCAATGTGTTACAGTTAACTTAAATGCAAAAATGACAAACAGTAACTTTCTTTCAAGTAAAACAAGGAAATAAGTACAGTAAGCAATGCAGATATCACTAGGGATCCACAGAAGCACTGAAAAGCCGTGTTTTAGGTGGAATTAGCATTTCAGGGAAATAACAAGCAAACAAACAACAAGCATACAAACAAAGCTAGATTCAGCAGGCCTGGATCTAGTCTATGCTACAGCAAACAAGGTGTACCAATTTCCATAAGAAACAGTTCAAATATGCAGGCACTATAAGCCTGGTCTGCAAGGCCATGGAACGTATCATCATGGAACTCATAAACAAAGACATTGGTAATCTTCAAACTCTGGACCCTACCCAGTTCGGGTTTGTAAAAGGCAGATCATGTCTCCTAAACCTGATAGACTTCTTTGAAGCAGTCACCAAAGCCATAGATGATGGTAAGGTGGTTCACACAGCCTATCTAGATCTCACCAAGGCTTTTGACACCATCCCCCAGTCTGGAATTATAGATAAACTCACTAAACTAGGTATAAATCCGTATGTCACAAGATGGGTTGCTAATTGGCTCATGGACAGAACCCACACTGTGAAAGTAGCAGACTCCAAATCCGACTTCAGACCAGTGACAAGTGGAGTACCACAGGGTTCAGTCCTGGGTCCTCTCCTGTTTGGTTTCTACTTCTCTGAAGTACAGGCTAACACAGAAGGTCTTTGGCTAATGAAGTTTGCAGATGACTGCAAACTGGGAGCCATAATCGAAACTCCTAATGATGTGGACATCCTACAAAAGTGCCTGACTGAGACAGATGCCTGTGTCAAAGCCATGGCCTGGAGCTCAATGCCAAAGTCAGAGCCATGGCCTGAAGCTCAATGCCAAAAAGTGCATTGCCATCTCCTTTGGTAAAAACTCTGTACTCATGAACTACCACATAGGTGGTAGTCTACTTAACACCGAAAGTGTGATAAGAGACCTTGTGATACAGGTGGACAGTAGTCTCTCCTTTGATAATCACATTGCCACAGTGGTCAGGAAATCCTTCTACGTGGCACATCTCATCACAAAAGGTTTCTCATCCAGAAAAAAAGAGGTCATTGTTCCCCTCTACTCATCACTCATTAGACCCATTATAGAGTACAGCGCCCATTTTGGTATGTACCTCACAAGACATCTACAACAACTGGAGAGGCCACAGAAATACCTCACAAAGAGGATTACTGGCTTCAAACAGATGCCTTATGTAGACCGTCTCAAAAAACTCCAGCTTTACTCCGTCACATATCGCCTACTCAGAGGCAATCTCTGCCTAACATACAAAGTTATGTCAAACCCAGAGCTGTTGGACATGCTCCACTTAAAGAAATCCCAGTCCCTCTGAGCTACACGCTGTAGGGACCTAAACCTTGTCACCACAATAAACAGAACATGCTGGAGGGACAGATTCCTGTCCCAGAGACTTCCCATACTCTGGAACAGACTACCTATCTATGTCAAACAGAGCTCCTCAGTAGCACTCTTCAAGAAAAATCTTGATGATTGGATGGGAAATAGGAAATTCACCCCAGGGATCTCTTCTGTGGCTCTGCTCGACAGGGGCACAGGAAAATAATTTTCTTGCGTGGCGAAAGCCAGGGTACCTTTCTGGCTAGGCTTATATAGGCCCTAGGGCCAATAGGCTAGTACTTACCTATGAACCTATGAACCTATGTTTCATGTGTCATATGGACACATGCACACATACAGACACAAGCACACACACTTAAAGAAGTGTACGTACATATGTGAATGCGCATTTGTGTTTCTGTGGTTTTGTTTACATATTGATAAAATAGATGACAAACAAAAATGACAAAAATAACTTAACAATTTCATTAGGTAAAAATGGTTACAGAACTGTAAACATTTAAACATAAAAATAACACTTTAATAGTTGCTCACATTTTTGTCTGATGAAGCGTGGAGGAGTCCACGCGAAAGCGCTTATCCTTGTCATTAAAGCTGTGTATTTTTGGATTCATCTGGCTTTTTGTTTACTTACTTCATCGTGGTGAGTCTACTAGTATTTTTATTGCTACATTTTTGTCTTTCATGAAATTCTACAGGATTACTCTCTATAAAGAAACAATAATAGACATGTATAGGTAGTGTCTAGTATAGAATATATATTTATCATCTTCATATATACATCAAACAAATATCCACCTTAGCAGCAGTAAACATTAATGCAGCAACATCAGATGACAACTATTAAAGAAAACAAAAACAAGACTTGAAGTGTTGTACTTACTCCCAGAATTCAACAACAGGAGACTCTCTGTTCATTATATCTGGGCACGTTACATTCTGAAATGTAAAGTTGCCAATTGTGGCATTGGTGCAGTTGTCAGGGAAAAACTTCTCGACACAGTTTACAGTGTTCCATGAGTTACTGCAACTAGCCCAGGGTAGATGGGATGTGAATGACTTAATGAGGTAGAAAAAGGCCCAGGCGAGTATCATGATGTAGTAAGTGTCACAGAAGAAGACAATCACCATGGATGCATATCCCAAACCTTAAAAAGAACAGAAGAAATAAAATTATGAAGACAGCAGCATGAAAAACTCACAAATGGGGTCACTGCACTAGGAATGGAATCAAGTCTTTAAATACTATCGCAACTGGACATCACTGCTGGTGTACTTGTTTGTCATACATTGTAGCAGCTTACCTGTATCTGGTTAAATTTACTCTTATACCTAGCATTGTAATGTCAATGTAGGTCAATGGAAAATAATGCATTCTGTTATTATCTCTGAAAGAACTTCGTGAACAATAATAAAAGATTTTTCTGTCGCCAAATCGTATGTCTTATACAGGTTGTGTGTGCGCATGTGCGTGTATATATATATATATATACCCCCCCCCCCACACACACACACACACACACACACACACACACACACACACACACACACACACACACACACACTCACGCACACACACCCATATATATATATATATATATATATATATATATATAGAGAGAGAGAGAGAGATCTATATGTATATATCTGTATTTATATACATCTATATATCTACAGATAGTCATAGATATATACATACCTATCAAAAATATATCACAAAATAATATTGCATCCATGCATATGGAAAAATGTATTTCACATTAAAAAACAATAAATTACCTGTCCTGCTTGATAAAAACATTTACTTTTATTCCTGTTTGCAGTTGGAAGTACAGGATAAACTGTTTTCAGTTATACAAGCTTCATCAGTATCTTTTCTGTATCTAAGAAAGCAAGCAAGATAACTATACTTACAGGTATAATGTTTGGCTTTCACCATATATTTACAGGAGACACACCACGGCCCATTAAGAATGTTACTCAGTGTAAGTGCATTTATCTTTCACTTGAGGACTAACGGTTAGTTTATAGAAAGTCTCACCTTTGAAGAGGGGTGCAATATTCCAGGCTTTCACTCCACCAGCTTTCATAAATTGCCCTAAGGCAATCTCTAGGAAGAAGATTGGGATTCCTCCCATCAGTGCAATTAGGATATATGGAATGAGAAAAACACCTAATGAGAGAAATAATAGGTTGGTTAGTTACTGTTTCTGTGTTTCACAAACACTGACTGCAAGAGTTCAGTTGCCATCCATGATAAATAATATTTGATCCATACTCTGGACCAACATAAGGACAGATATGTCAGTGCAAAATCTTTTATTGTGTGTCATACATCTGTTTTTATAGTTTTGAGTGATATTAAATTTATACCCCTTAAAGATAACATCTGTGGCTGAATAGAAAAGAGTTTTATATGCATTCTTTTAGTACAAGTCATCTATTGTAAACATTGGTTACAAACTAGAAGGCTAACTCACAAATTTCTCAATTGTTCCCATAAAATAAGGACAGCAGCTGAATACATTTCATTGATGAAGTCTACATGCATGAGTTTTATACATTTCTTTTTATTAATTTACAAGCTTTGCTGTCCTATAAGTTCTATACAGAATCCAGTATGGTTAAGACATTTAATTCAAGAACAAAAAAAAAATAGTCACCCTGGCAATTCTCAAAAATGAGTGAACAGCACTGCTAACAAGCCAGATATGTCACTTGGATTTAACATTTTTAATAAAGAGGTTTGAGGAGTATGTTTAGAAAAGCAATAACCCCCAACTACACTTACGTCAGACTCCAAGCCGGTCACAAGTGGTGTCCCACAGGGCTCGGTCCTTGGCCCCCTATTGTTTGGCATCTACTTCTCAGAAGTACAGGCCAACATAGGAGGACTTTTGACAAAGTTTGCAGGCGACTGCAAACCATAGTGGAAAGTGCATCAGACACGGATATCCTTCAGAAGGGACTCACGGAAACAGATAGCTGGTGCCAGAGCCATGGCCTGAAGTTAAATGCCAAAAAATGTATAGTCATACCCGGGAAAAACAAGGTAACCCCAAGCTACCATATAGGTGGCAATCCACTAAGCACAGAAGAGGTTATCAGGGACCTGGGGACCCAGGTTGACAGTGGCCTTTCTTTTGACACTCACATTGCTAAAGTGGTTAGAAAGACCTTCTACATTGCCCACCTGATCATGAAGGATTCACATCCAGATCTAGTGAGGATATTGTTCCCCTGTACTCTTCACTTATCAGACCAATGATCGAATGCCCCATTCGGGATGTATCTCACCCGACATCTGCAGCAATTGGAAAGACCCCAAAAGTTCCTCACCAAAAGGATAAGGACTCCAAAATCTGTCATATGCTGCCAGATTGAAGAAACTCCAGCTCTATTCAGTCACATACCGTCTGCTCAGAGGTGACATGTGCCTGATATACAAGGCCATGTCCAACCCGGAATTAATGGACATGCTCCACCTCAAAAATCCAAATCCACCAAAACCACTAGAGCAAGCGACTTAAACCTTAGCACGGATTTAAATAGGACGTGCTGGAGGGATAGATTTATCACTCAGAGACTCCCTATGCTGTGGAATAAAATCCCGGTCCATGTGAGGCAGAGCACCTCGCTGACTCTGTTCAAGAGAAATCTAGACCTGTGGATGGGAGATAATCATCTCTGTGTCACTGCTGGACAGAGGCACAACAAACTAATGGGCACAGTATTTTTTCATATAAGGACAAAAATTTGGGCTAGGCTTATAAATGCCTTAGGGCAGATAGCCTAGTATAAACCTATGAACCTATGAACCTATATTTCCAGAATAATGTATTGAGTGGATCATGTGGTGCTTCCAGTCATGTCATGTGACTTCTCATTAATTTAATAAACTTTTACCAAGGAAAGCAATTCCAGTTTCACCTTCATCCTAGTACATTATCATCTAGACTCAAAGTACAAAACAAAATTGCTGATGTTGTATTCTTGGTAATTTTTTGTGATCTCTGATTAATGCTACTTTTTGGTTGCTTAAAACAAACAAATTATTTCCATTCACAGCAGTCTTACACTGTAAGAATAGAATTTTCCTCTGCCCTGTCAGATGTGATGCCTCTCAACATCCTAACATAAATCACACTTTCAATACCCTCACAGTAACCATTTAAAAGGTCAGGACGCGCTTAAATATGGAGACTGAATAGCCATAAAACAGACTTATGTATACTAAGACTGAGATGCCATTTCTAGGAATAGTCCCTTTTCTCTGAGGTATGGCCATCTCAGAGTTGGTATATATAAATTCAGGGGGTGTGGGGCTACCCTCACTGCAAAAATAAAAAGTTTAAAAGTGAAGAGCGATTTTCAAGATTGGCCCTTCTCTGGGTTTTCAGTCTTTTTTTCATCTTGTCGACACAGCATTTCACGTGTTGACATTTCAGAAGGGAACCCTCCCTCTCATAACACATTTTGCTCCAATTACTATCACAAATTTCACTCCCATTACATGCCACATTTCTCCTCCTAATAGTACCACAAACTCTACTCCCTCACTTGCCACATTTCTCCTACTACTTCTACTACTACCACATATTGGAATCCATCACACACCACATTTCTCCCACTACTTCTATTACAAACTCAACTCCCTTACATGCCACATTTCTATTTCTTTTGTTGTCACATACTCAACTCCCTCACATGCCACTCTTCTCCTATTACTATCACAAACTCTACTCCCTCAAATGTCACATTTCTCCTACTACTACTATCACAAACATGACCACCTTAAAAGGGCGGTGTATGTAAATAATAATTCATCACTGGAAGCTGTCATGGGAGTCACAAGTTCTGATATAATAAAACCAGATTTCAAAACCTTAAATAATAACGAACCTATTTTCTCAACACTGAAAGCCATAAACTATAGATAAGTGAACAATAAGTCAAAACAAAATGACATGTTATACCCATAAGTCACTTCTTTGACATTTACTCAGCCAAAGCATGGGTTACTATAAACTCTGCAACAGAGTACTGTTGAGTGCTACAAGCTTTATTGTTATTACATGAAAAAAAATTAAGCGATTTAGTAATTGTTTCCTCTTTAGCAATTTAGCTAACCTAAGCATGTAACTTACTACGTAACTTGCACATATCACTTGTTTCTAAAACATGCTGCTTGCTTCACAATGCCTTTGTCATACTTTAGTCAAGGTGGGATTTGGTCCTTTTCTGATGTGATTTGGGTGTTTCAGAATTCTAAAATATTAAATTAATTTTATTTAATTCAATATCACTGCTTCTCTAACATAATTTGATTTAAATACTTCTATCTCTGTCAATACCTTACTCATCTTCGTAAAGACATTCATCCACCCATAACTGCAACAACATATCTCTGAGTTTTACTCACCTAGTTTCTTTTAAAGTCATCTCCCAGTTAATGTTTGGGTAATTGAAATCAGCCAATATTAGGGTGTTTGCTAGGACCTTTATGTTTCCCAGTGTTTCCAGAAATGCAGAATGGGTGTCCTGGGACATGGTGGGTGATCTGTAACAAGCTACAATTTGAATTGCAGTTTTGCCCATTGTTAGTTGCACAAATCCCTGAGAGCCACATGCTCTAGAGATCTAACCCTCACCACAACAATAAATAGGACGTGCTGGAAGGATAGATTCCTACTCCCAGAGACTTCCCTTGCTTCGGAACAAGATCCCAATCTACATTAGGCAGAGCTCCTCACTAACACTCTTCAAAAGAAACCTTAATGCGTGGATGGGAAACAGAAAGTTTACCCCAGGGATCACTTCAGTGGCTCTGCTGGACAGAAGCACAGGGAATTAATCTAAGGGGGGGGCAAAAGCCAGCACATTCTGGCTAGGCTTATAAATGCCTTTGGGCAGACAGCCTAGTATCAACCTATGAACCAATGAACCTATAGAGTCATCTATCACTAGTGTGTTGGGTATGTTGTTTTGCCTTATGGGCTGTGATTGCGTGGCACACTGATTATGTGAAGTATGTGTTTCATGGTTGGTGATGCATTGTGGAGGTTGCTTGGATGTCTGCTTTGGAGGTCTCTGTTGCTTTTGCAGATTTTTATTTAGAGCCTCCGAGTACGTTTTTGTGTATTTATGTGTATTTGCCTGTGTTGGTTTGTTAGGTCTATGTGAGGCTGGTGGTGTGTTGCAAGTATTACCCTTCTCCTCTTGACAGTCAGTTACAGTCTGGAGTTGAGAGATCTTTGCCTCCAGTCTAGCTGTATAATTGCATCTCTCGCATATATTAGTGTTTGGTGGTAGGAGGAGAGGGTTGTCTGTGTACATGGAAAAGTTGTAACATTGTCTTAAAATGCCCAGATTCACCAGTTGGACTGGAGAGTTCACCAGAAACTGCCCTTTGGACATGCCTGAATAGGTAGAATGAGCTGTTTTTCTGACTGACTGGTGGGGATGAATAGAGAGCCTTGTCCTTATGGGCAGTATAAGGGGGCTAGTGCTAGGTGTATTTAGTGCTTGTTATGAGTTTTAAGCAAGTGCTGGGCTGTAAAATGAATGGTTTGAGTGCTATAGTTGAAGGTTTGTCTAGTTCCAAGAGAAAAACTGAAGAGTAGACTTCGTGGAGTCGGGAATAGTTTAACCCTAGCTAACCGGTGCTGCCCGGCGTGCAAAACCATGCAAATGTGTTTTTTACATCAGAAAGATTAAAGAGATAGAAATTAGCCCAAAATGGCCAATAAAACTACAGTTTCTGGGCAGAAACTACTCCTCCAAGGGCAGGTAGGCTGTTCAGAGCTCCCCACTCTCAATGGTGAACAAAGAAACTTCCTTTTTGTCCAAGTAAGGTATGGCCAAACACAGAAGCTTTAACACAGTCCAGGTATCAGCAGGTATCTGAAACTGGACTTTTCTAGCTTAGTAAGGTGGGAAAATAGCAAGTTTTTTTGTTTTTTTCAAGAAGACAGTAGAAACAAATGCAAAAACACTTTTATAGTGCAGTAATGGCTGTCGCACTTGAGTGGGAAGCCAGTAACTGTTAAAAATACAACTTACAAGAAAAAACAAATGTGTTATTACTGTGTTATGTTTATTTCCAGGATGAGCCTTAAATAGGTCCACTAACATCAGTGATCAGCCCATAATTAACATATTTAAATAAATAAATAAAGTAAACAAACAAACAAATAAAATGTATACTGCTAAAACATTTGCATTAAGTAAATTACTTACCATGAAAAGTTTTGAAAAATAATTTTCTAAGTTCTTTATGGAAATTTGCAAGCCTGTCAATTATTGTACTCACTTAATCCCTGATGCACTATTTTACAGATTACAGTAATCAAATGAGCACCTGATCACTTTATCGTGGCCTTTAGCATGGCATATCCTAATCTATAAATTCACTACTCTTAAGATTAATAAAGCATCTTTGTGTGTGAAAATTGAAATACACATTAAAAAAACAACCAAAAACAGGTGCACGTCAATCTATATTACTAGAATTTGAATTTATTGCTAGTATCAGCACTTATGAATGTTTCTCTAGCAGAATTTCTATATCTTTTTGTTGTCATGTTTCTAGCAGAATTTCTAGCTTCATTTTTGTCTTACTAAATCCTATACATCAATGTCACTGTCACAAGAAAATAACTTCCAAAATAAAATATTACTTGCCATGGAAGATGACATGTCTCTTGCTGTACCTACTTAATATGCTTTTAAAAGAGCCGTCAGCCATGCAGATGGTTTCAGAACATGGGATCTTTTAAAAAAGTAGGGAGGCATTACATTTTTCAGCTGTGTTAAGCTATACTGGCTCCCCAGATTCAAGAATGAAGTATGCCTAGAAAAAAAATCAAAGTGACCTTTTCTATAGGGCTTCCATATCTCTACCAGCAAAGGCAACATGAGGCAACCTTTACTATCATTTTCATATTTGTATACAGGAACAAATGCCAGACTGTGTGGTTGACATCGCTCAAAACTAATGCAAGAAGGACCAGCCACAGTCAAAGCACACTACATCAATATATCACCTTCTCACAGAAAAAAAAAATTTTAGGAAAGTTTGCAGTCTACAGGTACTTAGTATTTCTCATATACTGGTAGAAAGGGGGGACAGTTCATATCAGGAATCAGGTTCAGAAAAAACATAATGAAAATATTATATCAGACTTCAATAATTCTTAATGAATGTTCTGGCTGCTTTCTATCTGAAAGTCTGGCCTATCTCTGTCAAATAGACTTTCCTATTTTAAACATAGAACCAATGGTATCACTTCCACTTAATGGATGTGCAGTAAATTCTTCAGGTAGTCTGCTTTATTGCAGCAGTTAAGGTTTGGATACACACACACACACACACACACACACACACACACACACACACACACACACACACACACACACACACACACACACACAGGATATGGTATTAGTTTCTAATGCCTTACTCTTCTAAAACATGTTAATTGAGGCAAACTCTGCAAACAGCATTGGAAACACCAGCTCAACAATAGTTGTGCAAGCAAGAGAGGTAAGCACCAGTAGCCTCTACGGGGGGCTTTGCATCCTGCATGCTTTTAAAAAATAACACATTTCTGAGGGGGTGTAATTTAGGAGGTAGGGGTCATTATCCTCTAGGCATCTTAGTTTCAAGGGGTCAGAACTCACAATATAGTCTGGATTCCACCAACATGATGGTTTGGACTCAGTTCCATTATGGGTTTCACATATCCAGACTATTAAGTTGTAGCTTTTTAAAAAAAGATTATAGAAACAAAAAAATCTGGTTTCTTGGGATGCACAGTGTGGTGCAGGATTACAATAATGAGCAACAGTGTGTGTGAAAAAGGAAGAAAAGATACAATGTTAAACAAATGTTTCTAGGGAAAAGATACAATGTTAAACAAGTGTTTCTAGGAAACTTGCACTAAACAAAAAAGTCATGTGGCTGACTACACACAGCATGACTTTAGTTCTTTTTCAGGGATTTGGTGATATTAAAGGAGAGTTACAAGGTTTTAGTTCAGAAGCACATGCACTATCATTCCCTTTTAAATGAACATAGCCTTACAGTGCACAGCCAGCCATGAACAATTCCACGTCTTCCAAAGCGATGGTGTATCTGCTTTATACTGTATATAACATATGTCATTATCTTTAATTACATACATACTATTCCTAATACACTATGCAGTCTATCAGCAGGTGGCAAATCCACCACCATTATGCATGGACTTGCACTTTGTGGCACATTTGATGCAAACTGTATGTCAAAATGTCTCATAATTTCAGAATCAAAGAGAAAGTGCTATCATGCTATGAGAACATAGAGATTTATGGAAGTTTTTTTTTCTGACATTTTTAAATGAAATAATTTAATACAAAAAAAGAGTAGTGCTTGGCTATGTGATGAACACAGCATTTGTTTCTGATTTAGGCAGCACAGAATAAATACATAACAGTGGTTCACTGATATCACATAAGTGATGTGGGTCTACTTGAAATATAAGACACTGATCAACTGTTGTGTACCTCCCCCCAGGAGGGGAGGCACCTCCACTGTTCAATAACTAACATTTGAAACAAGCCTGGTCTTGCTGTTTATGTCCATATACGGTCATTCGGTACTGGATCCATGCTTCTAAACTCACACTTTCGTGTTGTTCTGTGAAGCGTCCACATTTATACAACATAAGAATCCAACCCCGATGGCCTCTTCAGCAAACTTTAACTACCCTGGAATGTTTACAGTCCATCTACTCTACAGATAAGCATGCCCAGTCCTGGGATACATTTTTTTCAGGAATGTTTTAAAATGAAAGTTGCTATAACAAGGTTCCTGCAGAGCTTTGCCTCTATGAATAAGCATGGTAGATTAGTATTGCGGAGAACCCCCACTACACACACACACACACACACACACACACACACACACACACACGCACACACACGCACACACACACACACACACACACACACACACACACACACACACACACACACACACACACTCACATACACTCATACACTTAATAGCCACTAGCAATTACAGAATACACTACAAATTTAGAGATGTGAAAGTGAAATCTGTTTTTTTTTTTAAAAACAGTTGTTCAAAGTACTGAAGTTATACTACAACACAAAGTAACTGAAAATTTCACACACTCTGTCTAATCTTTCATAGCCCATTTTAAAAGGATCATTTATCAATATTTTAGGAGGCCACCACATTTAACAATTAAAAAAAGTTATTTTTTTTTTCTTTAAGGATGCATTCTGTGTCTGTGGGTGCATCTTTAGTAAAACACATGCACAACGTGTGGGATTTAAACACAGGTTGGAACTTCCATGAACTTTCATTTGTCAAAATCAAATGCAGAACTGGGAGAATGTGAAACTGTTGCTTTGCTACCTTCCTTGCATAGAGTGCTGCCAAAGACTGGGAAAAAATATGAGCATTCCTTCAGGTGCTACTCGCAGACCGTGTGTGTGTGTGTGTGTGTGTGTGTGTGTGTGTGTGTGGTTAATTAATTAGCCTGCTGAGGCTTAAACCCTGTACCTTTGCTAAAGGAAATGAGTCTAAATCCTCTGCAACTATAAGACCACTCACTCAGACATCAGAGTTGATTGAAATGCATTGAAGTTGGTCATTTTGTCTTTTATTGGTTTATACATTTTGTTTCACTGCTTAATGGAAAAAAATACTCAGACCTGCAAGGTATGTTTTCAAGGAATGTGGGCTTCAAGGGAAGAGAACTTTACTGCTGTTCATGAGTTTGTTTTCAATCTGCAACTGTTTAATTTAGCAAATGGACATCAGTATTTGTGCTGTATCATTTCAAAGCAATATTAGTAGCACAGCAGGTAGCATACTTGTCTTCAATGCAGACGTCTGTGGGTTCAATTCCTGCACCATGCCAATGGATTGTTTGAGGGGGGGTGTTGCACTCCTGAGTGTGTTTTCCTTTGGATGAATTGTTAATGTGAGGCCCCTTCTCTCTGCATTAATGGTAGGTGCTATAAGATCTTTTATATCCACCTGAGCTATGGAAAAGAATAGCAGGAAATTCCTCAATACCCTGGCCAGATTTCCCATAGTAGTATAACTACCAACAGGTGTTGCCCCTTGAAAAGACACTACTAGCTTACTTGGACTAACATGGTCAACAAAGAATATTTAAATTAAAAGTTTTTAATTAAATCCTTATCATTGTCTTTATTTTAAAAGTAAAGGAGAAAATAGTATGTACACTGACAGTTCTGAGCAGTGTTTAACATCATTATGGGATAGTATGTACACTGACAGTTCTGAGCAGTGTTTAATATCATTATGGGATAGTATGCACACTGACAGTTCTGAACAGTGTTTAATATAATTATGGGATAGTATGTACACTGACAGTTCTGAACAGTGTTTAATTTCATTATGGGATAGTATGTACACTGACAGTTCTGAGCAGTGTTTAATATCATTATGGGATAGTATGCACACTGACAGTTCTGAACAGTGTTTAATATAATTATGGGATAGTATGTACACTGACAGTTCTGAACAGTGTTTAATATCATTATGGGATAGTATGTACACTGACAGTTCTGAACAGTGTTTAATGTCATTATGGGATAGTATGTACACTGACAGTTCTGAACAGTGTTTAACGTCATTATGGGATAGTATGCACACTGACAGTTCTGAACAGTGTTTAATATCATTATGGGATAGTATGTACACTGACAGTTCTGAGCAGTGTTTAATATAATTATGGGATAGTATGCACACTGACAGTTCTGAGCAGTGTTTAACATCATTATGGGATAGTATGCACACTGACAGTTCTGAACAGTGTTTAATATCATTATGGGATAGTATGCACACTGACAGTTCTGAGCAGTGTTTAATATCATTATGGGATAGTATGCACACTGACAGTTCTGAACAGTGTTTAACATCATTATGGGATAGTATGTACACTGACAGTTCTGAACAGTGTTTAACATCATTATGGGATAGTATGTACACTGACAGTTCTGAGCAGTGTTTAATGTCATTATGGGATAGTATGTACACTGACAGTTCTGAACAGTGTTTAATGTCATTATGGGATAGTATGCACACTGACAGTTCTGAACAGTTTAACATCATTATGGGATAGTATGTACACTGACAGTTCTGAAGAGTGTTTAACATCATTATGGGATAGTATGTACACTGACAGTTCTGAGCAGTGTTTAATATCATTATGGGATAGTATGCACACTGACAGTTCTGAACAGTGTTTAATGTCATTATGGGATAGTATGCACACTGACAGTTCTGAACAGTGTTTAACATCATTATGGGAGAGACAAATAATGAACCATCTGTGGGAGGGGCCCTGATCCGCACACTGACAGTTCTGAACATTGTTTAACATCATTATGGGAGAGACAAATAATGAACCATCTGTGGGAGGGGGCCTGATCCATTCCCCTACCTAGGGCCCTCTTTGACCACGATCTGGCTCTGTTTGAAAGCAGAGGGGAGCAAAGAAAGCAAAGGTGAGGAGATGAATCTTGGTATCTTTATTCAATGTTGAGAACATATTTATTTATTTATTTATTTTACATTTGTTGACCGGGAATGTCCGACTAGGTTCCACAGAGCCTGTTTTCAGCGGAGGCCCGGGGAGAAATGCTCCAGATGCATGTCTTTGGAATATCAAAAGCAGTTCTGATCAGAGAGACGCAATTACAATTTACAATTCTTTGTAATAAAGTCATAAAACACTTAGCACAACCACAGAGACAGTGGGCAGAGCTGAAGTATACAACAGCTTTTAAACTATAAAAATGTTTTGGTTGCTCTCCTGTGATGGGAGCTGTTAGACTACAGCTTAACAGTTCTGAAAGGTACTTAAAAGACTCTGTTGTATATGGAGTGTCATGATTATGCTCCAAAACTGGGAAATAGATAAACTTGTTGAGGACGTCCTTAGGGTAAGACCTGATGTTAATAACACATAGGGGTGACCCCTAAACACTTTTAAGATTGGTTTCTTGCTATGGACATTACCAGCCAGTAAAGAACAGGCAGAAAGTAAACAAGCTTTGGAAAGCTGTTGGAACTTCACTCTGCCACACTTGTTAACAAAAGGTGCGACAGAATAAAGTGTCTAACAGGTTTTAAAGCTGTTAGTTATACAGAAGGGCATTTCAATTCTGTCTGCTGTCAGTTTGACAGTGATAGTGCTTTACCAGCTTTCAAATATTTTGGCAGCTGGTAAAACACTTTGTGCTCCTACATATTTTTGTCTATAACTGGTAGTACATGGACCAGATAAAGCTCCATGCACTACAAAGAATTATGAATAGCTCTCCAATCAGAACCATCTATTATATGTTCTTGACATCAATATGGATACCTAGATTCACTTTTTGAGGTTTGCTCTTGAGGTGGATGTTTTGTCATCTACTTTTCAAACACATAATAAGTTGGTTATCATTGGAAATGAGTTAAGCTCTTTTCTTATGTCAGAAAGGTGCTTAACAGTTGTCTTTTTCCAGAATTTAGTCAGTAATTGTGGTGCCTATGCATTACAATAATATGAATGTACTACACTTGATCTTCCCTAAATTTGTCTAGAATCAATAACATGATTATCTATAAGAAGGCAATTATAAGGCAAGGCAAATAATAAGATAAGCATGATCAAACCTGCTCCATGGCAAATAGGGCAAGAACTCTTTACAGTCTGCATAGACAGCCTTAGCCTTGCCATTTTCTTTCTTTAAAACTGCCACAACAAACCAAACAAGACATCAGATTGCAAAGGGGGGGCCAAAAAATCCTAGTTTTACATGGTCAGATAAATTTTTTCCCTCCCCCAGGCATGCCTGCGAAGCGACTGACCCAGCAGCCACCCAGGCGAAGGCAGCCTGTACAGCATCAAAACCACATTGCAAAGAATGCTTACCCACCTGTTCAGAAACATGCACTAAATCTTCTAACTCTTTACAATCAATACCTTCAAGCATCAACCTTAGATTTCAACTGTGAAAGAAAGAGATTTTTTTGATATTTCAATGTGGAAAACTGGCATTCAAAGCTCTCATGGCTAGAGTGGAAGAAGTATAAACTTTGAACAGGAGGTATGGGGCTATGCTGGGGTAAAAAAAAAAAATTCCCTAGCTTTTTCCTGAATCAGAGAAATCCTAAGTGTTAGGACTGCAGCAATGTGAGATGAAGAACATCCTGTCTGTGACCTACATGACCTTGATTTTATTAGCAGACTCAGTGCCTGATGAGTTTGCAGGAGGGTAGAGAGAGAGAGTGTTATTTTACCAGCTCATCTACCCTTGGGGAGGAAGGGGATCCTCTGCTCAAAGTAGAGTCCTTGGTAGCAATACCAGCTTTAAGTCTTAAGTAAAAAATAGAGAAAATGCACTTGTGGACAAACTTCTGCACTGATGCTACTGAATGCAGATTTTGGGTGGAATGTGGGTATGGCATAAAAAAAATATCTCCCACTGCAGTCAGGATGGGCGTGAACTGGCTTTTTCCCATTATCTACTCTGCCCACTCCTTCAGTCTTCTAAGAGAAAGTCCCTGGCCAAAGGGGGGAAGCCACTCCAAAGCTAGTGGTGTTGGCTGCAGCAGATCAAGGAGAGACTCTGGTATATGGCAGATGGCAGACAGTGTTGGAGGAAGCAAAACTTAGTTTAAAATCATACACAGACATAAGTAGTTTTAATAGAAAAAGTTAAGTAAAAGATCCCTTACAAAACAATATATATTTGCAATCTAGACAGCTAGTTAATATGGATAACAGACTAGTAAATGAATGATGTACACACACACACACACATATATATATATATATATATATATATGTGTGTGTGTGTGTGTGTATGTGTATATATATTTATATAGCAGTGGTGGTGCTGCGGTGGCGTTGTCGTCTCACAGTAAGATGTTGTCCTGTTTGATTCTCAGCTAGAGCGTCTTCTGTGTGGAGACATGCATGAATGGGCGTACCTTCGTTGAAGGTTGTGTGTTAGAGCTGGCAACTCGGCATATAAAAATCTACTGCCAATCATTAGTGGACTGGAGATCCGCTGTGGCGACCCCTAACTGGGAAAAGCCGAAAGACACAACAATATATATATATGGTTACCTATTACAAAATCAAAGTTACGGAACTTCGAATACCATATGGTCGACACCATATGATCGAAGTTCCATAACTTCAAAATTTAAAAAAATAAATAAATAAACAAAACAAAGAAAACGTACCCTGATGGGTTAAAGCAGGGGAGCAAGCCTCCCTGCACCCCTCACACCCCCCGCTACTTAAATATACCAACTCCAAGATCGCACTTTAATGAACTACGGTGCAGAAAGGGAAGATTTCCCTTTCCTACACTGTAGCGTGATCTTGGTATATTTAAGTAGTGGGGGGTGTGGGGGAGCAGGAGGCTTGCCCCCCTGCCTACACCCTTTACTTTTTCATGTTTTTTAAATGTTTATTTTGAACAGTTCGAATTTTCAATTGTTCGATCATTAAAGGTTGACCTTTAGTGATTCGAACAATTGAAAATTTGATGTCCCAATAGGAACCCGTATATATATATATATATATATATATATATATATATATAGTTATATATGGGTCAATGAAATGAGATTCCGTCAAATGAGTTTTCAGTATTTTGAAAATTGGACATTTTTGTCTTGGTCAAATGAAATTCAGTCAAATGAGTTTTCAGTC
>NC_056741.1:628212017-628302017 GCF_019279795.1 Protopterus annectens
CAACATTTCAGAGAGATTAGCGCTTTCGGGTGTTAACCCTTCATCAGATAGAGAACAAATGTTACAAAGCACTATTTAAAACAATGAACAGCCAATCAAAGACTAGTAGATAACCCGCCTATTTCTTAAGGTGGGTTTTATGGGGACAACATCATTTAGCCCTGGATTCCTATGTGCCATAAATTCTATAATTTTTCTAGACTCAATTAACTCTGTATATTGTTTGATGTCCCCTCCCCTCTTATTTAGCCTCACATTGACTATAGCCCTAAAACCAAAACAATGAGTGGGGTTATCTTTTATATGTCTGAAAAGGGCATTGTGTATATCATTGTTCCTAATACTGGATAGATGTTGTAAAATCCTTACTTTAAACATATTATTAGTCTTGCCCATGTAAAAATATGGGCAAGACTTGCAATTCGCTAGGTATACAATGTCTTTGGTTCTACAAGTAGCCCTAGCTTTTAATATAAATGTTTTATTGGTGGTGGGATGTACAAAGGTAGTGTCCTGAAGGATATGTGGGCAGGCCTTGCATATACCACATGGCTTACTGCCCATTGATGAAATAGGGGTAACACAATCATTAGTGTGTTCCCCACATAGAATGTCTTTTAAACTCTTGTTTTTCCTATATCCAAACATTGGAGACGGACCAACAATTGTACTAATCCTATCATCACTGGTAAGAATGTTCCAATTTTTCTTTATAATCCCACTAATTTCTTTGATGTTGCTGCTGTATGTGAACATAACCTTAGGTCTAAAGTCACGTGTTGTTTCATTTGGGGATACATTCAATTCTCTGTCAGGCCGATGTAACCAGGGTTTGTATTTATGCCCCCTTTTTCCTTTATTTTTCTCTATAACATCTTTAACCATTGCCTCTTTATATCCCCTGTCAACAAATAATCCTTTCAAGTTATCTAGTTCCCCATTAAAACAAGAGTCATCCGTGCAAATCCTGGATATCCTGGCTAATTGTCCTTGCACTATGTTGGAAAAGGTATATCGTGGATGCATGCTGTCAAATGTCAAAAGTGTATTTTTCCAACATTCCTTCTTGTGTAGGCTTGTGGAGAAACCTAAAGTAGTTTGTTCTATCAAAACATCTAAAAAGTCTATTTTAATATATGATGTTTCCTTCGTAAACCTGAAAAAATCCGTGGTGGAATGTAGGAACGTAATAAAGAGTTCTAATGAAGTGATGTCCCCCTTCCATAAAATAAAAACATCATCCACGAAACGCTTATAGAGTTCAATGTATGGTTTCCATTCATTGTTATTGAGAATATATAGTTTTTCCCAAAAGGAAAGCACTAGGTTTGCATAAGTGTTTGCACAGGGTGTGCCCATGGCTACACTCTGTGCCTGCCTATACACATGCTTCAAGCCCAGAAATACATTGTTCTCCAAAACCAACTTCAACATAGTTGTAATCTGGATAATGTTATGGTCTGTGGCTCCACTATCCTTTAAGAGTGTACTGATGGCCGAAATTCCATAGTCATTATTAATGACAGTGAAAATATTCTGCACATCAAGGGTGACCATAAGATAATGTAGCTTAGGAATGGCCCTATCTATCTCCCCAAGTGCTTTCAAGAATCCCCCCGTGTCTGTCAGTATATTCTCCATTTTTTCAACATATGGTCTAAGTGTAATCTCTAGCCAAATGGAGGCATTTTCTGTGACCCATTTCCTGCCTGACACTATGGGTCATAAGGGGGGGGTCTATCAAAGATTTATGTATCTTTGGTAGTCCTTTTAGGAGAGGTGTAACCACACCTTCCACTCTGAGGAAATTGTAGAGTTCCTCATTAATGACCATGTCATTTAAAAGTTGTTCCAAAGTTTGGTGCACTTTTTCTATTAAATGCTTAACCATTAAAGGATTCATAGAAACATATGTCTGAGAATCAGATAATAATTGTGTCAATTTATTTTGATAAAATATGGTGTCCATTATAACTATAGCACCTCCTTTGTCAGCCATTTTAATGGTAATTTCTCTGTTTTCACACAAATCATGGAGGGCTTGTCTTTGAGCTATAGTTAAATTATGATATTTCTGAGTGTAGCCACTATGAAAATAGTCCAAAAGATCTTGTTCACAAGAATTAATAAATAGTTGCAAAGAAGGTGTAAGTGGGGGGACAAAAGTACTAGGCTGTCTTAGTATAGGCTTATAAATCACATTGTTACCAAACATATTCTTTAGTGCCACACCCCTACAAAAAAGCATGAGATCCATCACAATTTCATGGTAATTACTGTCCCTACTGGGAACAAAGGATAAACCCTTATTTAAAACAAAAAGTTCTTCAGTCGTTAAACTATGTGTGAATAAGTTAAAAAACAATATCACCATTGTCATTGTTACCGCAAATAGTCACTCTAATGTCCTCCGTTTCTTTCGTGGGTCTCTGCCCTCGCTTAGTGAGCATTTCCATGCCCCTTGTTTCTTCTTCACTGGAACTGGTAGTACCTTCAAAAAATGCTGTTCAGCCAAAAGAGCCTTGGGTCGTGCCCCTAAGCGTATATCATCCGCTGTTGGAATTCCAGTCGGGTTGGCTGCCAAAGACAAAGCGTGGTCTGTTTCTGAGTTCACTAAACAAACAGTCGTTCCCCCAACATCCGAGGAGTAAACAGCTGCTACCATATCATCAGGAATGTGTTCTACGTCATCTGCAGCCGCCACGTTACTACGTAGTTCCTAAGTAGAAGTAAGCGAATGCGTGATATTCACAGGCTCAGAGTGCTTCACAATACCATCGGAAGTAACAGAAGTAGATGAAGTAGTGGAAGAAGGTTTAATGAAATTCCTGTTGGCGAAAGTACTTTTATTAGATGTAGCTTCTCTTGGTCTAGCCCAAACAAAAATATTTCCCTTCGAGAAATCTGCATGGTCTCTCGTAAGTTTGCTCAACTATGGGCAGTAAGCCATGTGGTATATGCAAGGCCTGCCCGCATATCCTTCAGGACACTACCTTTGTACATCCCACCACCAATAAAACATTTATATTAAAAGCTAGGGCTACTTGTAGAACCAAAGACATTGTATATCCTAGTGAATTGCAAGTCTTGCCCATGTTTTTACGTGGGCAAGACTAATAATATGTTTAAAGTAAGGATTTTACAACATCTATCCAGTATTAGGAACAATGATATACACAATGCCCTTTTCAGACATATAAAATATAACCCCACTCATTGTTTTGGTTTTAGGGCTATAGTCAATGTGAGGCTAAATAATTGGGGAGGGGACATCAAACAATATACAGAGTTAATTTAGTCTAGAAAAATTATAGAATTTATGGCACATAGGAATCCAGGGCTAAATGATGTTGTCCCCATAAAACCCACCTTAAGAAATAGGTGGGTTATCTGCTAGTCTTTGATTGGCTGTTCATTGTTTTAAATAGTACTTTGTAACATTTGTTCTCTATCTGATGAAGGGTTAACACCCGAAAGCGCTAATCTCTCTGAAATGTTGTGTGATTTTACTTCATTTTAATAAATCTTTTGGATACGTAACAGCACTCTTCCAGAGACTTTTTTTGACTTTTGTGGTTTTCCATTTGTGTCTTCTGGTTGAGGTATCAGCATCAAGCATTTGTTTTTTGGATTAACATGAAAGGATACAACATGTTTCACTCGGCCAGTAGACTGCAAGGTTGTCATATATTTTGCAGTTCCACATTTCACAGTGTTTTCCTACATTTAAAAACACAAGCCTGTATTTTACATTTATTTATACAGTTGATAGAATTATATATTAAATTCTATTTGACTAGGCTGGCAGCCTTTGCCCATCTCTCCCCAGTCGTCGCATATCTTACCCCCAGGTAACTCAAGCAAGTTTTTCAAGTGCTCCTTGAGAAACATCGCTTGAGAGTGTCAGGTCTATCTGGGTGTACCTCACCCCATTCCCTGTTTTGAGAGCCCATCTGCATTTGCATTGCTACTCCCACTGCAGTGCTGCACTGACATATCGTATGCTTGCAACCCCAAATTCCATCTTAGCATCTTGGCATTTTGCTGACTGGCTCTGTTTAACCATGTTAGAGGGTTGTGATCTGTCATCACAGTGAATTTCCTTCCATACAGATAAGGCTGAAGTTTTTGTAGTGCCCACACTATGGCTAGACATTCCTTTTCTACCGCTGCATAGCATTCCTCCCTGGCTTGGAGCCTATGACTGAGATAAACCACTGGGTGCTCTTCTCCCTCTGAAGAAATCTGGCTAAGTACAGCCCCCACCCCATAGTTTGAAGCATCCACCAGCACAACAAAGTCTTTGCTGTAGTCTGGACTGGCTTACACAGGGGGTCCTCCCAAAGCTTCCTTAAGCTTCTGAAATGCCTGCTCACATGCTGGGGTCCACACTACCTTATCTGGCCTGTTCTTCCTTGTCAGGTCTGTGAGGGAACAGCTGGGCTGTACTATAATTGGGAACAAACTTTCTCTAGTACCCTGCTGTCCCTAAGAATGCCCTCACCTGCTTTTTGGTAACAGATGCAGGCCATGCCTGAGTAGCTTCCACTTTGGCAGGTTCTGGCTTTATCTTACCACTCCCCACTCTATGTCCTAGGTAGGAGATCTCTGCCATACCCACCTGACATTTTCTCGGCTTAATGGTCCACCCTGTCCTCTGTAGTCTGCCCAGCACCTCCCTGACATGCTGAAGGTGCTCTTGCCAGGAATGGCTGTAGATAGCAATATCATCCATGTAAGCAAGGGCCAACCCTCCTGCTCCTGCTAAGATATGATCTACCATCCTTTGGAAAGTCGCTGGGGCATTGTTCATCCCAAAGGGCATCTTTGTGAACTCATACAAGCCAAAAGGAGTCACAAAGGCTGACTTCTCTCTAGCACTGGGAGTCAAGGGCACCTGCCAGTAACCCTTGGTAAGATCAATGGTTGTAAGATACTTAGCCCCACCCAGCTGCTCGAGGGCCTCATCTGTCCTAGGCATGGGGTAAGCATCTGATTCTGTGCGACTATTTAATTTCCTGTAATCAACACAGAACCTGGTGCTGCCATCCTTCTTTGGGACCAACACCATTGGTGAGGCCCAGAGACTGTTGAACTCTTGAATCACCCCTAGTTCCAACATCTCCTGTACCTCTTCCTTCAGAGTCTGTTTGACTCTCTCAGGCACCCTGTAAAGGGTCTGCCTGATAGGCCTTTGGGGTCCTGTATTTGCTTGGTGCTGCACCAGGTGGGTGCTCCCTGGTTTTCCAGTGAACATGCCCCTAAACTCCTGTAACACTGCTCGGATTTCTCGAACCTGGGTAGGAGATATCTGCTGGGACATTGCTACCCCTTCCATCGAGGTGTCAGCCTGAGCCTCACTGAGGAGCTCAGTCCTCAGATCTCCCTCAGACTCCTCCTGCAATCCACTGCAAATGCTCAGCACATGGGCCTCCCTATCATGGTAAGGTTCCATCATGTTAACGTGGTACAGTTTGTGCCCCTGCCATCTGCCTAGCACTTCCACCATGTAGTTAACAGCACTTACCTTCCTTACCATCTTGTAGGGTCTCTCCCAAGCTGCTTGCAACTTGTTGTGTCTGACAGGAATGAGAACCATCACCTGCTGCCCTACAGCATACTCTCTAGCTCGAGCATTCCTGTCATACCACACCTTTTTCTGTTGTTGGGCTTCTGCCAGGTTCTCCTGGGCCAGGCCCATGAGTTCCCTGAGCCTTGTCCTGAGGTTCAGGAAATATGCCACAACAAACTCCTTGTGAGACTCACACTCACCTTCCCACTCATCTCAAATTAAATCTAGAGGTCCCCTCACCCTATGCCCATACAGCAACTCAAAGGGTGAAAACCCTGTGGATTCCAGGGGAACCTCTCTGTAAGCAAACAACAGATGGGGAAAATATTTGTCCTACTCCCTCTTAAACTGATCTGCAAATGCCTGTAGCATGGGCTTGATTGTAGAGTTTAACTTCTCAACAAGACCATTAGTCTGGGGATGGTAGGGGGTGGTCTTCATGTGCTTCACCCCACAGGACATCCACAGACAAGCCAGCAGGTCTGACATAAAATTGGCACCTCTGTCAGACAGTATTTCCTTTGGAAAACCTACCCTGCTGAAAATCTCTAGCAAAGCATTTGCCACCTTCTCGGCCTCAATGGAGGACAAAGTCACTGCCTCGTGGTATCGTGTAGCATAATCTGCAATCACTAGGATATACTTTTTCCCTGTGGAACTTGGGGTACTCAGAGGACCCATATTATCCATAGCTGCCCTCTGAAACGGCTCCTCAATCACAGGCAGAGGCATCAAAGGAGCTTTTACCTTGTCTCCTGCCTTGCCTACCTTTTGGCACTGCTCTCAGGTCCTGCAGTACCCTGTTACATCTCTGGAAATTCCAGGCCAATAGAAATTTTGCATAACACATGTCTTTGTACATTTTATGCCCATATGACCTGCAAAGGGAATATCATGGGCTATGGCTAGAAGTGCCAGATGGTAATCTCTAGGCACTACCAACTGCTGTACTCTCTCACCTTCTAGCCCTCCCTCAGGGGTCCACTCTCTGTACAGTAACCCTTTGTTCTATTATACAGATTCCCCCTTCCCATGAGAATCAGGTGCCTCCCTAGCTACCTGCCTCAGGCCTTGCAATGCAGGGTCTGAGAGCTGAGCCTACCTCAAGTCTCTCCTTGTAATCCTTCCCAGCTCCCCTTCCACTGGACGTCTGGCATCCTCTGACAGCGGTGCCTCACTGTCAGCCTGGGTACTGCTACTCACCTCTACCTTTGCAGTTATCCTGTCCAAAGAAACATCAGTACCCACAAGCAGCCGTGGCTCACATTCAGTCTCACTGCTACAGTGTAGCTCACTCCCTGAAGTAACCACCTCAGCAGTCCTGGCTGCAAGTATGCAGTCTGTCTGTGTCTCCCCCAGGCTACCAGACTCACATGCTTGTCTCCTAGCCTCACTGCATGTAACTGCATAAGTACATAGTACTGCCTCATCCAAATCCTTCCCTCTCAGGACATCTGTAGGGTGGTAGTTCCATACCTCTGCTGTCCCAAGACAACCCACTATTGGCATTTTGTCTTTACCATTTACTGGCTCTTTCAACTTTGGTTCCCCACCTTGCCTCCGTGGACACCTGTATGCCACATGGCCCCACTGGTTGCATTCAAAACATTTAACCCTAGCTCCTGGATGTGTACCTGGACTAGTGGCTTCTCCTGCTACTGGTGGATTCTGTTGGGGCAGTCTATGCTGTCCACCATGGGTTCCTTTAGTCCCATGAGCAGTACTGGGGTCCCTTTCCTGTGCAGGGCTGCCCTGCTTGCTAGGTATTGTCTCCCTTCTCCCCCAACTCCTCTGAAGTAGCACACTGTCTATCAGCTAACCAGATCCTCATCTTCTCAGGCAAAATGCTAAGGGCTTGTTCCCTTACCAAAAGGTCTGCCAGCCCTTCAAAAGTGGTGACCTACTTGGAGAAATTACACTGATTTTTTTGTTATGTGTAACTACCTCTCTCTAACTCTAAGTTATTCTCATTTTTTATATATAGGCCATATGTACATATTGTATAGAGTTTGTCTTTTGTTTCATTTGTATTCTAGTAGAAATTGTTTTGTCTTTTTGAAAATCAATAAAATATTTGGAAAAAAAAGTGGTGACCTGACATCCACTCACCCAGCTATGAAAATAAGTGCTCAGTTCAACAACATATTTACATACATTTTCATCTGCCTTGCATCTATGCTCAGGAAACTTTTTCCTATACATTTCAGGTGTTAGCTTAAAACATTCTAACAAATGTCTTTTTACAGCAGTATAATCAAAACAGTCAGTGTCATGCAATTTTGCTGAAGACGTTACAGCTTTACCATGGAGTAAGGGGGTCAGGAACCATACCCAGAGCCTTTGGTCAACTTCATACTGTTTACATACCGGCTCATACATATGAATGAAGCTATCAAAATTATCCCCCTCTTTAAACTGTGGAAGAAATTTACTGACCTTTTGTGCTTCTGGGGTCCGGTTACTCCATTCCCCATTACCTCCATGACTCTGGCGAAATCAGCAGTTCCCTCTCATGCTTTCTTTGCCGTTCCTGTTCTTCAGCTTCTAGGCTCCTCATTCTCTCAGCTGCTTCCAGTCCCATATGCCTGGCCTCCAATTCAAGTCTCTTTAGCTCCAGCTGGATTTTTAAGTCCACTGCAGAAAGGTTGAGCTGTCCATTCTCCGAGAATATTGTATCTCCACTGTCAGTCTGATTATCCTCCAGGCTGCTGTTTTCTGATACAGCTGTAACCAAGGCTGCAATCAGGTCTGCCTTAGTCAGGTTTCCATGCACCAGCCCCCTAGCCTGGCACATCTCCGCCAGCTGGCTCCTTGTCAGCTTTCCATACTTTTCTGCTGACATGCTGCCTGCTCACCCTGACTAACACTAAGCTAACAAAAGAAATAAACAACTGTGATCTGAACTCTTGGTATACACTGCATGGCTGTTTTAGAGTACAAAACACTTTTAGAGATCACTGTACATAAGCTACAGGAATTCGCTCAACCCACACCACTACAAGCCAATTAGTATGTGAAGTAGATCCCACCACTGCCACCACTTGTGACGGCTGTGCCCTGGCCCAGCAATCAAGGAGCCTCAATCCTCACCACTAACACCAGGGAGGTCATCTCCTAGAGGAGAGGAAAGGATAACTAATACACACAGTAAAGTACAATTTCCCTTAAGTGCACACAGAGATCACAGTCAGTCTGGGGCTGGCTGCTCCCTTGCTCACCAGGTCCCCAGTAAGACTCCCCACTGGCACAGCTATAGGGTCCAGGTCTCAGCCTAACTGTGCAAGCTAGGACCTCCAGTGCCCTCTCTGTCCAACCAGTGCTTAGTGTCCCTGCCCAAGTTGCTGACACAACACACACACACTTTGAGATAAGTATTTATACAACTTCACAGACACTCTTGGGAAAGGCTGACACAGATTCTCCAGCTGTGCCCCTTTACCCAGACTATACGGTAGCAATTACTGCCACCACCCAGTTAATAATATCAGCTACTAAAAGGACCTTAAAAGGGTGTCCAATTATTACTGTGCAATATTAATATCCAATGGTAATGTGACTATACAGTCTAAGGCTTATTGGAAGGGCTTAGACAGTAAACTCTATAAATATATAATGTACTCTAAAGCATACTTCATCTCTACACAAACCAGCCACAGGTAGAAGGTTTTAAAAATATTTAATAATAAATAATTAAAACACAAGTCACATCTACTACACCACAGGGATATCTAAGAGTTCACAGATCACACAGAAACTTAAAGTATTACAGTAGGACAGGTCTGGTTTCAAAGAAAAATACCTAATTAATCTTTACTAGCTTTAACTATTCCTACAAGATATCACAGTGCTAAAAACATACATGTGAGCATAAGCAGAGTGCTGATAAGTTAGATGTCCAGATCAAAATGCCTCCAGGTCTCTTGTGAGCAATAGTATTTAAACATTACTAACAAACATGTCTCTGAGGCTGTCCCAACATTACATAATTTTTGACACTTAGGTTTTCCCAGTATTCATATTGCATCATCTTAGCACCTGGTCTGAGTTCTCAGGCCACAAACTGCATTATTTAGCAATCTACCACCTGCACAGAAACTTACAACAATAGAAGACATTTCACATGTACATACTAACAGAAACTAAAGCAATAAAGCACCTTCCATATTTAAATTCTAGTCATAAACTTTAGCCTAAAAACAATGGGCATGAAATCTTCATCCATCCACCCTTCGGCCAAATTCTAACATGAAAGGATACAACATGCTTCACTGGGCCAGCAGACTGCAATGTTGTCACATATTTTGCAGTTCCACATTTCACAGTGTTTTCCTACATTTAAAAACACAAGCCTGTATTTTGCATTTATTTATACAGTTGATAGAATTATATATTAAATTCTATTTGACTAGGCTGGCAGCCTTCGCCCATCTCTCCAGTCGTCACAGCATGTATTAGCTTTAACATATATTTACAATGTCTGTGAGTTGTCTGAGCGGGTTAAGGCTATAAGATGTAGTTCTTGTGATAAAGGGTTTATTCCCTCATCCCTCTCTCATTTGTCTACTCTATGACCTTGAGCAAGTCACTTCCCCAAATGTTGCTCCTGGATCACCTATGAAAAAGGATTGTGTGTGGGCCCTACCTCTTTAACAAAAGAATATTATTACTATCACAATGCCTCCTAGATAGGCTAAAATAGAATTTTAAATTGTGTCAGATGTATGATTTATTGTTACTTATACTGCTATTGCTATGTGTATAGTTGTAAAAGTACTATGATATGATAAATTGTTGAAGAGTAGAGATTCTAAAAAAAAAAAAAAAAATATATATATATATATATATATAGAGAGAGAGAGAGAGAGATAATAATAATAATAATAATAATAATAATAATAATAATAATAATAATAATAATAATAATAATAATAATAATAATAATATAATAATAATAATTACACTTTGGGTAAAGAGAGCACAGTAATCATTACTCAGGCAGGAGAACTACATAAAACTACTGCTGCTAGAGAAAAAATAAAGGTAAAGGAGCAGAGCAAAGCAGTAGGAATGGCCACATTTTGGGAAACCAAAGTGATGTCAGAAAAAGATTTAATCTCTGAGTGAGCTCTGAGTATAGCAATGTTGATGGAAACTTCTGCTGCGGTATCATGAGGAATCATCTGAATTGCAACAGAAAACAATGGAATTCCAGATAAATAAAATGTCGCTGAAGCAAGAGAAGTGACAAATAATCTATAACTGTGGTGAGGCATCACATAGTACAAATAACTGTTGGTTTAAATAGAAAGTCTGCAAAAGGCGATGCAAGGAAGGGGGCCCAGAGAATATGCAAAGCTGATAAAAGGCATATCATGAAACAGAAGGTACAGGGAGAAAAGTCTTCATCTTTTTCTTTCAGCTGCTCCTATTAGGGGTTGCCACAGCGGATCACCTGTTTCCATTTCTTACGGTTCTCTGTATCTTGCTCTGTCACACCAACCACTTGCATGTCCTCTCTCACCATATCCATAAAACTTATCTTAGACCTACTTCTTTTTCTTTTACCTGGAAGCTCCATCCTTAGCATCTTTCTCCCAATATACCCAGCACCCTTCCTCAGCAAATGACCAAACCAATGCAGAAGTGCTTCTAATGAAAAAAAATGCTCAGAATGCAACTGAACAATAACTAGACCTACAGTCAGATACCGTTTTGAAAAAATATAATTTGTTAAGTTTGGAACTGCACAGCCTTTCAGAGTCAGATCTAAGAATCCTAAGGGTTGTCAGAGGTGTCTGGAGTCAAACTGAAAGTGGAGCTTGACAAAGGGTCTGAGTCTGCATTAGCTGTAATTTCAGATTTTGATTATGATGGACTGTTCCCATGGATGCTGTTATAATAGACTTCAGTGGTACTCAAAATCTATACATTAGAAAAAGTGTATTATAAAGGCAGTATAACAGGTGAAATAGCTTACAATAAGAGACTATCAGTTGAATTTATTCAAACTAAATAATAGAAGGCCAGCACTATTTTAATGAGAGTGGCTGTAGAAAATTCAAATGGATTGGGCTGGAGTGAAAGTACTAAATATGGGAATACCTGATAGTGCCACCACAAAACAAACAGTTTCCCAGTCGCTTACATACTTGAAACAAGTTTTTGAGTGAGGCATGGGCTGTCTTAATTTCTTTAGGATATGAAGGATGGGACTAAGAGAGATAAAAATGCTGTAGCAAAAATTTACAAGACTCATCCAGGGCCATTTGCGCTCAAAGCAAAGGTGAAAATATAAAGACATTTGGAGGACTCAGAATGTTTGTTGAAGGTTGAAGGGATTGAATGGGGTACATCTACAGTTCCAACTTTAAAAAGGGGAAAGCTAAGGGCATATGTATTTGCAGAGACTTCAAGGTAACCATTAACTTGTGCCCTACATTATTGAGTATCCACTGTTGCACACTGATGTCATGTTTGATACCTTAGCAGAAAGGAAATGCTTCTACTGAGAAGCCTACTTACAAATAGAATCTGAGGACCTATCTGATAGTAAATACTCGTAATCTTTACTGCAATACAGTAGATTTTTGTCCAAGCTAACTGAATATGGCATGACTGCAAAAAGGAACACGTGAGTTTCTTTTTCATAGATGAGGTCTCATATTGTGTACAAGCCATTAATAAAGATTACTTACGCAAGACATAGGAAAAGGGGTGAAGCAGGTTGCAATCACCACAGCTTTAAAATGCATAACAGTTAAGATCAGGTCTTAAGTCTTGTGAACTGTTACAAAACTTTCAGCCACATCTTGTTACAGTAATACATCTGCAAAATGCTCTGCAGAAGACATGGGTCAGCCAAGAGTGCACTAGCAGCTGTGATGAAGCCTTTCAGGAGACAAAAAAATCTTGATAATTTCCAACAAAGTCCTCATGTGCCATGACCTGTATTTAATAGGCAATTTAGCATGTGATATTTCACCCTATGGCATTGCTGTTTGTTATCACACATGCTGTAGTATCGCATAGAACTTCTGAGTACTTTCATTTTTACATTATTGTTTCAAGCAAAGTGCAGTTACACCTAGATTGATTGGGGCTCTTAGCTGTTTATATGGTATAAGGAAACTCAACAAATACCATTACTGATCAAGGTTCATCTTAGTGATTAATCATCAACCCTTGGATTCAATGGATTCATTTGATTTTCTGAAGACATTTTCAGTGAGTACAGTTACCCCCAAATAAAATAAATAAATAAATAAATAGATCACTGAAAGCCACATTCACTTAATCTCAAAGCCTGCTTTTGAAGTTTTCCTCCTATAGACCTCCGTCCCCCAGATGGGCAGACACCCCTACACTGCCCAAACTTCTACATTCCTACTCCACAATCAGTCAAAAGTGAATATTTAAATTGTATTTGTATGAAATGTAGCTTTCAGTGAATTTACTTTGAGGTACGAGCACTCACTGAGATTGCATTTGTATTATTGACTGGTTTAGTTTTCAGTTTTCAAACAAAAGAAAAGTAGTTCCAGTAATGACTGCAGCCTGGCCATAACACTCATCTCTCCTTTAGGAGACTGAATTTAAATCATGTTAATGATGCAACAGGTAGCACACTATCTTTTGATGCAGAAGGCTATGTGTTCTAGTCTCACACCAGGGAGATGGATGAAGGAGGTGCTTCACTCCTGAGTGTCTCATCCTTTGGATGTGATACTAAACTGAAGTCCCATCTACTTGAATTGTGATAGCTTCCATGACACCTAGCAAAAAGAGTTTTTTTATTGATATATACATTGCATATTATTTATATATTTACATTATTTACATCTATTTACAAATATCCATACATTATAAACTTTAATTTAAGCATTTCTCCCCACTCTTTTATCTATAGCCAACACATTATTTTCTCTAAAATCTTTGTCAAAGTCCATTTTCCATTATATTTGATTTCATTTAGCCTCTCGTTCCATATAGTCCATGAAACATAAATTATGTCTGCCCATTATTTCACTTCTTCCTGTTTTTGTGCACTATAATAACCACATTTTATTATGTCCATACTTATTTGCTCAAGTTTTAACAAACTTTTCACCCTATTAATTTTATATATTTCTTTCCACAGATTATTAACTCTTTCACATTTCAAAAACACATGCTCAGTAGTCTCAAACTCTCTACATGTATTACATATTTTATCTTGATTTTTCTTGTATGACATATTTGCCTTAACTGGTAATTTTCTAATAGACAATCTCCATAAAAAATCATTATATTCTTTAATTTTTTTATAGTTATTATATCTCATAATTATGTCTTTTTTCTTATCTATTTCTAAATCATTCCATGGATCCATGCAATAAAATGCTTTCATTATATTTAAGTACCACTCCTTTCTGTTTTTCACATATATTCTTTTTTATTTTCCATAACACAATTTTGTTTTGGCACTCTTTCATTTCTTCATTCACAGTGTTTTTACTTCTTTTTTAAACTTTGATTTCTTCCTACAGTTCTTTGCATTTATAATATAATATCATTTATATCTAGCTTTTATTTTCCTTCATAATTCCTTTTACTACCTTATATAAAATTAAAGATGCTGCATGTACTATTGGGTTTATTAAACCCAAGGCTCCTTGCTCTTTTTTCATATATAGAATCCCTCTCTCAACTGGATTCAGTCTAGAGCCTCATATAAAAGAAAATATAATCATCATTAGTTCCTTTTCTTACTTAATAGGACTCATATAGATGTTGGCAACATAAGCAATTTTCCTATTACCATGGTGATCAACAAGTGTGTTTTTTATATGAAAATCTATTTGATTTAAAATAAATAGTCATATCCTTTACTTCTTTGAGTACATTATCCCATTGTTAATAAAATAAAAACACAAAGTGGAGATTCAGCACAGCACAGCGCAACACGGTTCAAAATAAATGCTTTAATATAAATGTTAGCGCTTTCACTGTAGTAAACAGCTTCCTCAGACAAAAAGTAATACGCACACACATATTTAAATCAACAATAACCAATAAGAACATTCAGTGTCAATGAAACATTCATTGCAATCAGACATTAAAAGAGCCAGTGCACTAATATTTCAGTGGTCTTGGATGCAAAAAAGGTTTAAGTGATACTGTGTCATTAATTCCAGGACTACTCTCAGCTTTAAAAAACAGTATCCATTCCTGTTCATACTCCTCAGTTCAATTTCTTAAATCACCCCCCCCCCACTAAAACTAACACCAACTAACTCTAATATAAAAAAACTTAAAAGCATGTTCAGGGTTAGTTTGCTGAACATGTTTGGCTATTGTATTAGTAACCTTGTTATTCCTTATGTCTCTATAATGTTCTAAAACATGTTCCTTAAGAGAACAGTTAGTTTTGCCTATATAATAGGCTGCACATTGATTGCAAGAACAGTAGTAGACTAAATATCTAGAGATACAGTCTTTATAAAATGAAAAATCAATATGATATCCAAGTACAGGATGTATAAAATATGAACCACTATGTATGTATTTACATGCACTGCAGTGCCTCCATGGGTAAGTACCTTGCCTCTGAGAAATAGCCATTTTCTTACTATTATTGTTCTTATAATATAACTGTCTCCTAAGTGACAAATTATTTTTAAAAGAAAAACTAGGTCTCTCAGTCACAAGGTCATGTAAATCATCATTAGCATATAAAATGTTCCAGTTTTTCTTAATGATTCCACAAAATAAATTAACATCACTGGAATAAGTTAAAGGAAATCTAATACTCTTCCCAGATACTACATTACTTTGTTGCCTTAGTAAATCAACTCTTTCAGAAAAAAAGGGTCTCCATTTGCCCCATTCATCACAGTATGAATACATGCGTCAATTTCTTGCTCACTATATCCCCTACACTTTCTTGCTCACTATATCCCCTACACACAAAAAAATCACGTTTAAAATTGTTAAAATCATCCTTAAGTTGTTGATCATCACTATGCAGTCTCATTATCCTAAGGAATTGTCCTTTAAGGACATTTTAAAAAAATGTGTCTGGGGTGCATACTATTTTTATGTAACAGTGAATTAATTTTAACATCCTTCCTAAAAATTGCAGCTTTAATGTTCCCCATATCACATTTCTGAACTCTCACATCTAGAAATTCAACTTGTTCCATAGAGTATTTAAAAGTAAATTTAAGGAAGGGGTAGTAGTATGCAAATATTGAATAAAATAGAGCAATGTCTCCTTAGAGCCACACTATTAAAGGAAAATGTCATCCACAAAACACTTGTACCATACAATATGTGGACAAAATACATTATTAGATAATACTAAGTCACTTTCCCATTTGTCCAGGGTTAGGTTGGCATAGCTATTGGCACATGCTGTGCCCATAGCCACCCCAAACTTTTTGTAAAATAACAGTTGTCACTAAATATAAAAACATTGTTCTCCAATATAATTTCAAGTAGACTACATATCAAATTCACCTTATCACTATTAAAAAATTGACCACCATTCAGAAATTCCCTAATATTTTCTATTCCTCAATCATTGGGGATCACTGTAGACAGTGAGCCTATATCTAGGGTAAAAAAATAAAGATCATCTCTTAGGTCTAAGTGTAAAGTCATATTATAGAGCTGTTCTGGGAAATTCTTAGTATCTATCAAGACTGTGGCTACCTCCTCAAGTATAGGTTGTAACATTTTCTCTACAAAGATAGAGAGAGGGTCAGTTATCCACCTTCTCCCAGATACAATGGGATGCATGGGTGGGATACCTAAACTCTTGTGAATTTTGGGTAAGCCATAAATCAAAGGGGAAGGTAAGATACTCTGTGTTAAAATATTTAAATAAATCTTCCTATATAACATGAGTCATAATAAGGTCAAAATTATGTTAGTTTTAGGGGGTGATTTAAGAAATAGAACTGAGGAGTGTGAACAGAAATATATACTGTTTTTTAAAGCTGACAGTAGTCCTGGAATTAATGACACAGTATCACTTAAACCTTTTTGCATGCAACACCACTGAAACATTAGTGCACTGGGTCTTTTAATGTCTGATTGTAATTAATGTTTCAATGACACTGAATGTTCTTATTAGTTATTGTTGATTTAAATATGGGTGTGTGCGTATTCATTTTTGTCTGATGAAGTGGTTTACTACTGTGAAAGTGCTAACTTCTATATTAAAACATTTATTTTGAATCATGTGGCACTGTTCTGTGCTGAATCTCCACTTTGTGTTTTTATTTTATATTAATTTTTTGTGCTTTTGTGGAGTTTCTATACCTGTTTGCGTTTTTTATTTCTTTTCTTCATTATCCCATTGTTGTCTGCATTTATTCCTTCCAAATATTATTCCTAATATATCTATATATTTATCATTGAACTCAGTATCTCCTATCGTACCTTCAAAACCAAATCCTTTACTTTTGTCTTTGTTTATACTTAAACCATTTTTTTTAATTTATACTTAATTTTTCAAATGTTCATTTACTTCTTCTATCCATAATTTATTTTTAATAATTAGTTCAATATCATCCACATCATTACACATTATTGGTAAATGTACTTCCTTCATAATTTTGTATCATAACTATTGAGAAAATTACACTACTAAATAGGTAGCCCTACTTTATTCCACTTCTATTTTTATTTCTTTCCCAATCCAGCCATTTACATTTAGTTTCACATAGTTCCTTTCATAAACAGATTTTATTACTTGTAATATTCTTTTGCTTACTTATATATATTATATGCCTGCAAAATTCCCCATAATTATTTATATTGAATATTATCATAAGATTTACTTATATCCCCTATCATAACCTTCACTTCTAAGTTTTTATTTATGATATCATCAGTTATTTCTCTTATTAGCCATAATAATCCTTGACTTCCTTTTGCTTTTCTTCTGAATACATTTTAGTCATATATTCTATCCATTTTTTTGTAACCTTTTTATTATTATTCTCATAAAAATGTTATACTTATTATTCAATGTTACAGGTCTCCATTTTTATCTCTACTTTATTTCCTTTTTTAAATATACATTTTATAACTCCTGCACATATCTCTTTCTCTTTAATTCCAGTTTCTAAGCATTCATTTATAACTTCTATAAAGGTTATTATTGTCACTCCTTCATTTCTTTATACATATCATATACAATTCCATATACAATTCCATCCATCCAGTCCTGTTGCAAAATTCAAGTTAATATCTTTTAGGATTTCATTCAGTTCTTTAAAAGTTATTTTTATTCTAAATAATCTTATCTTCATTATTTAATTTTTCAACTTTATAAATTTGTGTTATGTTTTCTTTTCTTTTAACAAATAATTAAAATTCATATTCTTTAATTATTTTGTATATTCATTCTTGCTGCATTATTTGCTTACCTTCTTTATTCTTTAATTATCTTATTATTTTCCTTCTTTTATTATTTTACTCAAATATGGTGCTACCTCTTCCTTCTTTCCTTGCAAACAATATTTTTGTTTATATAACAAGCTATTAATTTTCATTTGATTCCTTTCATATATTTCTATATTTTTCATAAAAAGAATTTACTTCTCTAATAAGTGTCTGAATGTTTCTTGACTTAATATCTTATACCTCTCTTTTTCCATAATTCCATAAGTTCTTTTATCTCTTCTAAATCTAATTCCTTTTCATTAATTATCTTTATTCCTCTCCTTATTCTTATATATTCTTCATTTTCCTGTACTTTAACCAATATAGCCAAATGTTCTGAAAATCCAGCATACTTAATTCCTTTTTCTTTAACTTTTAAACTATCAGATATTAAAAAATAATCAATTCCCGTCCTAATTTCATTCCTTTTGTAGATCCAGTGATCATTCTCCTATACACTTAACTTTATTTAACAATTTTAACATTATAATTGCTCTTATTTTCTCTTAAATTACAGTTAAAATCACCCACCACTATAATGTCCATATTTACACAAACATATTCAAGAATATTTTAACACATCATTTCTCTCTCTCTTTTGTTACATATGCATATAAAGCTATAATTCTATACACATACATTTTCCATCTCAAGTATATTGTTATTTGTCCTAGTTTCGCTATGATTACATATAATATTTTAATGCTTTCTTGACATAATATACATATGCCCAAGCATGTTTCTTTCCCCATGTTCCAAACTACCACACCATTCCAAAGTTTTTCAGTTTGTGTTATGTCTTCTTCTGTTAATAATTTGATATCTTCTAAAACAATAATATGTGCATCTGCTACAACACACCATTGTAATATACCTATTCTCCTTTAAAAATGTTCATACTGTTCACATTTAAAGCTAATATTTTCAGCTTTTAAGAACAGTTATTATAATAAAATTGTTATCCCTCTCCTTTCGTATGTTCGCTGAGCATTATATTTTTGAATTTTCTTTTCTTTAACTCTTTTCCTGATTTAAATCTTTTTATATCTTAATGTATGCCAACCAGCTTCTTGCTTACTTGTCTCCTCTGTTTCATTTTCCTTGTTACTTTCTTCAACTTCATGTACAACCCATTTATCAGTCACATCTTTTTTTTGTACATTTTCTTGTATAACACATTCTTCTGTCTCTTATTCCTTTATAACTTCATTTTCATTTTCTTGCACATTCATTTCACATTCTCGCCATGAATGACCAGTATTGCCACATTTTTGCACTTTAAATCACATTTTTTGCATTATGCCCTATTTTACCAAGTAAATAGCATCTTTTTGGAACATTCATTGAATAAATTATCATTTTTTCCACAAAAATAACAAGTCTTTGGCTGGCCCCTATATTTCACATCCCCCTATTACCATGAACATTAATAATACTAGGTACATGCATAACATTATCATTTTACATTTTCAGTATTACTTCAGATTCCCATCCCCCAGTCCATAGTCCACTTTCATCATATATTTTTGTAGTGTCCATTACTTCTTCACAATAGTTAACAAATGTTCTTTCAGTTATTTTGCTTCAGCTTCAGATCTAAACTGGATCATTATTCTCATTTTATTTGTTTGTAAAAAGCTTGCACAACATATTCTGGCCAGGGATAAATATTTTTCTTTTGTTCATACGCATCCAAAAATTTTCAAGGCCTGCCCAGTCTCAAACATCAAGTCACAAAAAGTCTCTTTATTAATTAAAATAAATGCTTTTACCTCTTTTGCTTTGACACCCAGAGGTGCTATGACAAGAGTCCCAAACCTCATACCTGTCCAAACTTGCTTCTTTTTACTGCTCACATGTACTGTATACTTCTTTTTTTGTTTCTTTCATTTCTTCTTTCTTCTTTGATCTTTCTCCAACAGTTGTGCATAAGTTTTTTGTCTCTGCAACTTTTTCTGGCACAGTCTCTTCTTCACTTTTTTCTATTTTTTTCATGGTGTTGTTCCATGAAATTGCTGCTCCATTTTCTGGCTCACTTCGGTTTACCATTTGTTCCAAATAAACATCCTGCACCCCCACCCCCGATTGAAGGGTTGCAATTATGCATTTTTCAGAGGTAACTGTCTCTCCTTCAAACAGTCTTTTCTGAATGTTTTCCTCTGAATCCCTCTCTTTTTCAGCTACCATCTCCTTTTCCTCCAATGTCACTGTTTTTACTGCACCCATATTACTAGAAAAAAACTTGTGGTAGCGATTCTACCATTTCAACTACATTTTCAACAACTTTCACTTCAGTTTCTGCAAAAGCTGAATTAGCCATGTTTTCTCCCTGTTCTTCCCAGCTGCTGCCATGCCTGGACAGGAAACAGGAAGTCAGGATGTGTAACACACAAACTCTACCCCTGACTACCAAGAGTAGGGAAAGTTCCCTCATGCCCTGACCAAATTCTCACCTGGCCACGGTGGTGCAACGGTTAGTGTTGTTGCATCACAGCAAGAGGTTCTCCAATTCAACTGTCAGCTGGAGCACCTTCTGTGTGGAGTATGCATGTCCTCCCCACAGTTGAGTGATGTTTAAAGACATGCAGGTAGGTGTGTGCATGAATGGTTGTGCCTTCTTTGAAGGTTGGGCATCGGGCTGGAACCTCGGCACTGTAAAAATCCACTGCCAATCATTAGCGGACTGGAGTTCCACTATGGTGACCCCTAATCGGGAAATGCCGAAAGACATTAGTATTTAGTATAAATACTACCTCACATATTCCCTGAAAAAAGCTACTAGCCTAGTGGGGCTATCCTGGTCAACAAATAATAAATAAAAATAAATAAATAAACAAATAAAAGGGGACAAAGTAACACAGTACTAATACCTTCATTGTTTCCCTCATGATGACATCTGAAATGAGCTCTAATTACGAGGATCATTTATAATTCTTTTATTCAGCACAGACAAATGCACATATCCAAAGGAATTAAGAAATTACTCTGTTTGCCAAACATCTCTGGCATTAACATGCAAGGATGACCAATGCATATTAACTTGTTTCTAATTTTTTTTGTGTGTAGTCATTTATGCAAAACTACATGCTAGAATGATTTACAGCCTACACAAGAGACCCCAAGGGACAGTTAAGATAAAATGTATTGCTTATGTTTGCAGTTGTGGCCAAATGCTGAAAAAACAGGAACTATTCAGAACATCATGGGATTTAGAGTGTACCGCCTTCAGCACCCCTTTATCACTAAGAGTGGCCAATATCACCGAAGTCTGCATGTGATTTTGACAAACTACTTAAGAATATTATGTTCTTCATAGCAACTGATGCTCAGTTTAAATGGCAAGAGGTCATTCCTATGAAGCCAGCCATGTAGAAGAAGATTGCTACAATTTTAAGAACTATATAGGCTCTAGAGCTGGATTAACTGAACAGACACAGTTTACACTGAGGAGTTCTACATTTTTACGAACAGAAATTGCATCAAAAATGTCAGAAGTGTTCCTCATAATATTGGTATCAATAGATTACTTGAAAGGCTTGTTCAGACCTTCAAGAAGTACATAAAGGTAATGAACATGGAGATCATTTCTCTCTAATGGAAAAGGAGGGCATTTCTTTTTAACATAAAGTTGAAATCTTCTTATTTCTATACCATAAATACATGTTGCAAACCAAACTGGCTTTGCCAGCAGCATAGAAGGATAAAGCCCTGACTATGACCCAGACAACCTTTGTTTGATTAGTGGCTCGGGTGCTTGTTGACACAGGTATTTTAGATGGATGATCATGTCTATCGTGTGTGTGTGTGTGTGTGTGTGTGTGTGTGTGTGTGTGTGTGTGTGTGTGTGTGTGTGTGTGTGTGTGTGTGTATGCAGGTGTCTCACTCTCTTTCTAGTGGAGCTCTGATGGAGGCTAGAGCTCAGATAGAGGATGCCAGGCTGGGGAGAGGGGGGCAGGAATGGTCACCCTACAGGACTGGAGCAGAGCATGGTCCTGGCTACTCCCTATTGCCTGCCTGACCTATTGATGATCTTACCACACAGGGTAGGACTTATAGCTGCTGAAAAACACTACCCCCCCCAGGATCACTGCACCAACCCCAGATATTTGATCTTTGTTTCCTAAATTTAAGTATAAACCTATAACTTGAGCCTTAGACCTGGAGCAACAAATGAGTCAATGGAGTAATGGGGGGGGGGGGGGCTTGATGGTCAGAGGTGCTGACCAAGAAGAAAAATAAACTCTGGCAAAGTTGTTTATAAACTGTAACCTAAGAGCCTCCATGGACCTCTTAAAATCCAAAATTTGAAGAGCAGTAGAGAAGAAAAACATTACCCAAATGTCAAGAAAAACAGTATGAAGATTTTATGTTTGGCAGGAATTGCATATAAGGAGCTGCACAGAAGAAAAGTGGCATCCTTGGAAGATAGCTCCCAGAATGGAACCATTAACCTACAGTGTACATGTTGTAGATCAGGTGACAGCATATTGCCTAAATACTAGATGCCCAAGCGAAAGCATACACAGAGCCTAATGCTTATATCAGTGGTATACCCCAGCCTTTAAGCTTACAAGTGACTGGAGACCATGTTCTAGAAACACTGACACCACCCATTCACTCATAACAGTAAACCATGTTCTGTGAAAGACAAATAGCTTACCTAGTAATAGTTCTGCGGCTCATAAATGTTATCCAGTAAGAAAAGTGATCCTACCTAACTGACTAGCTTTACAAAAGATGACACTGTACTGAAACTATATGTTTTAAAAGAAAAACAAGGATCTAATATAGAGTATAAAAAAAAGGGGAGGTAATATAATATATTAAGTCTTTGAACTACTTCCTTCCATAAACAGAGGTAATATTAGTTTGTGTATAAAAGGTAATTAGCATGTACAAGCTTTCAGAAATGCACATTTCTTCCTAGAAGAGATATAAAACAGTTCTGAAACCTGTGTCAGGCGTGTGACTGTTATTGCTGTTGATATAGTTGTAAGACACAGGTTTTAAAAAAACTGATGCTTAAATTAACCTTCACCATATTTTTCAACCTCTTAGCACAAGAATTATACTAAAGCCAAAAAAATGGGGGTGGGCAAAGGTCCAAAATCAAGGACAGATTCTAAATATTGCTGTTATAAACTAAGTTATTAGAATAAAACATTTTGCATTAGTGTGCATTTTCTCTAGGATATGAAGTCTGAAACTCAAATGCTTATCATTATTTAGTGACTTCAGTTCTCAATGATTTGTCAGAAAACCACACATTTTATAAGGAACACACCAAAATATGAGACAAAAATCTGGACATTCTGAAAAAATCTGGATAGTTGAGAAAGGGCAGTCCTTTGGTCAACTGGTGCCCTGGGTAAAAAGTCTCCACAGCACCCCCCAACACCACCTGATGCCCCCATCCTGGTCTTCCTACACCATCCAGATAACTGGAAAGTACCCCTGCTACAGTGGTGCCCTAGGCAGCCGCCTAGTTGGCCTATGCCTAAGGCCGACTATGAGTTGAGAGGTATGACTTTCACTGTTTTTACTTCTTAAGAATTAAAAAATACTTAGTGTAGAATCCCTTGCTCTTGTATCTAACACAGACCTCTAAGCAGCATGTGTGTGTTTTTATTTTAACCACTGAATCTGCAGAGATGTGGAGAATAAACCAATGTGTGTGTTTTGTTGTGTGTGTATGGGGGGGGGGGGTTAGCGGTGCAGGCTAGAAAGGAACCTGGACCTGAAGGCTGGGATAAAGCCTTAGCTGCTAGTTTTACATCTCAGCCATTTTTGGTTTTACAAATCCATTCTTAGCTGAGGTTGCACAGGCTGACATCCTGTTGTGGTGGGGGTGGTAGTGGGGGAGTTATGACTCTATAAGGCACTCCAAGGTTTTCTACCATTTCTGTTTATCAATGTGTTTTCTTACACTTGGGGTACATGCTCTGCCATTGGTTCCTCCACTGAGGAGGTTTAAAACTGCTAAAAGAAAAGACAGCTTTGATTGTGCTACCCCATAAAATATCGCTTTAAAATTTTATTACTCTAATTTATAAGCTTCAGATTTGCCCCCAAACAAGAAGATCATTCAGAGCATAAGTCTTAACCCTCAACCTTTCATCTGGTAAATGCATAACATAGTGATGGCAGATGGCAAAATGTGGGACATATTACCAAACTGGTGAATGGCAGTACAAAATACAGTATAATGAAGTATAGTAATGCCTTTAATATTTGCCAATTATAGCACATCATAAATTTAATATAAATTTATGATTATTTTACATTTTTTTCTTCCCATTTTTGTACTTTTGCTTTTGGACTATAAAGATACCCTCAATCAGACTCAGGCCATTCATTCTCCGTCCCACCCTCCATCCTCCAAACTCAGTACCATCTTGAAATTAAGATGCTTAAAATAGTTTAACATCTTTTAATTCTCAAGTAGTATTCCCTTGGATTGTCAATATATCCTGGGCTTTAAATATTCATTTATTTATTTTTATCATTTTAAGTAGGTTATGAAAGGTTTTCACAGAGATTTTGTGGCTGCTCTAATAAAGTCCAATAAAGTCTTGTGATTATGGTTTTAAAGTGTTTAAATTGCTGCCTTGGCTGAGTGGTATAGGGAGAAATAGATCTGACACAATGTAGACAACCTGAATTTAATTAGTGATACTTGCACTGGAAGAGCAGTGGGAGGAGGGTGATAATAAATCATTTTGCTGGCTTGATTACCCTGGAGTGAGGGAGGAAGATGGTGGTCCTGGTCAGCCATCCAGTCCCATGTGAGTTAAGGCTTGTGAGTACGAGGTGGCCATATGATCAGGGGATATAGGCTTGGTGATCCCAAGTGAGGTTTGGTAGTTCTCAAGCGGTGGGCATGGAAAAGCACTTGCATGTCAAGGGAAGAGCATCTGATGTCCTCACGGTGATGTAGATACCTATATCTGCCAGTCACCAAGGGCATACTAGAAATGCCACCATAACTCAGTCAGAAAGATGCAAAGCTGCTAAGGTGGGTTCTTTGTGGTTTCCCTGCCCAAGGACAACAAAAACATGACACCATAGACCTGTGATCTGGAGAAATTACTTTTGGCCTCAGGAATGGATAACAGCAACAGTCATCCCTCTGCACAAGGGGGGGGGCATCCACACACCCTAGAAACTACAGACCTGCTAGTCCCACTAGTCTTATATGCAAAGCCATTGAAAGAATATCATGGGAATGATCAATAATGATTTGGGAAACCTCCAGACACTGAACCCAACCCAATTTGTTTTTGTCAAAGGCAAGTCATGCCTACTCAGCTGGGTGGACTTTTTTTGAGAAGGTCACCAAAGCAAAGGATGATGGCAAAACAGTTCACACTACCTACATTCACCTGTCCAAAGTACTTGACACAACACCCCACTTGGGCATTCGTGACAAACTCAATAGGTTAGGAACAAACCCTTATGTTACCTGGTGGGTAGCCAGCTGGCTCAAAGCAAGGACTCATTAAGTTAGGATCGGGGAGTCCACCAATATAAAGAACCCAATCACAAATAGGGTCCCTCAGGGATTAGTCCTGGGACTGATTCTTTTTGGTATTTAATTCTTTGAAGTCAAGACCAATGTCAGTGGCCTATGGCTGAATAAATTTGTAGATGACTGCAAATTAGGAGTAGTCATAGAATTCCCTACCAACACAAATGTTCTCCAGGAAGGTCTGATGTAGACAAATATCTGGTATCAGAGCCAGGGCCTAAAAGTAAATTTAAGAGATGCATAATGGTATCCTTCAGGAAATTATCCACCCCCGGTAACTATCATATTAACAACACACGGCTGAGAGTTGACTCAGTAGTCAGGGACTTGGGGACACACGTAGACAGTAATCTATCCTTTGACCATTATGTGTCTACAGTAGTGAGGAAATCATTCTATACTGTGCAAGTAATAAAGTTATGGCATCTAGGTCCAAGGAGCCATTATTCCACTGTAGTTAGCATTCATTAGACCTATCATTAAGTACAATGCCCCCTTTGGCATGTACCTAACCAGGCAAATCCAACAACTGGAATGTCCACAAAGCTTTGTCACCAAAAGAATACAGGGAGTAAGTAACATATCCTATGCAGACCACCTCAAGGCCCTATCCCTGTATTCTGTCTCATACAGGCTGTTGAGGGGAGATATATTACTAACATACAAGGCATTTTCAGACCACACCCTTATGGACCTCCTGCATATCCGCAGAACAAAAAGCACCAAAATTACCCATTCTAAACACTTAAACCTTGCCTGTGATATAAATAGGATCTGTTGAAGAGATGGATGTGTATCCCAGAGACTACCCTTTCTCTGGAACAGGCTCCCATTCCATATGAAGCAGAGATCCTCCCTAAACCAATTCAAATGTAACTTGGACAATTGGATGGGAAACATTATTCATCCCTGGTTTGACACCTATGCTTCTAATGGACACAGGCCGCCTGTATATGGTTCATCTCCCAGCCCCTGCTTGTAAATATTTCATACCCTAAATCCCTGTTTACACTTATCAAGGATACCAAAACTTGTTTAAGATTTAGGATGCATGGCCAGACTTAAAAAGGCACTTGTAGTTGTTAGCCTAGCTCACACCAATGAACTTACGAACCTTACCTTGTCTAGTAGAAGAGGATGATTGCCACTGGATGCGGAGAAGAAGCAACGAGCTGGGGCACAATGAACTCTTAAGGCTGTCCAAATGAGACCCTTCTGGATGGCTCACTCTGTACTGTACTGGTACACCTCCTGGGGAGGCTTGATGGTGAGCAGACATGGGGAAAAATGCAACTATAAAAAGATTATCTGATTATCTAAATTGCTAATTGTGGACTTTAATTTTATTTTGATGAACTCTTGTATGATTATTATTATTATTATTATTATTATTATTATTATTATTATTATTGTTGTTGTTGTTGTTACCAGGAAAAGCCGAAAGACACAAACAAACAATTATTGTTGTTATTATTATATTATTTTGTTATATTATTATTATTATATGAAAACAATCATTAAATATTTCAATTATGGTTACTGTCTTTGGATTTAGTATATTTTGTATTTTATATTTTAGGAGGTGCCACTCACCCAGGCAAAATAAGAGAAGAGAATAAGACCAGAATATTGTAAGAAGACTTTAAACCTAGTGGTTGATGCAGTCATTATATGCATTTGTTATACATTCTGAAGCCATTGTCATATCAGGTCAATTGTTGTTAATCCAGTCAATCCTACAAACATGAAAGTGATGCACTTACCATAACTCTAGATATTTGTCCCTCTCCCTCCTTCTTGTCATTTCGGTTATCTGCCTCAATGCAGACACAAGCTGACAAATACTATTTCCTGCAGTAGCAGAATAGCTTCTGTTTGAGTTTGCCCTAAAAGAACAGGAATGTCTTAGGCAGGGGAAACCCAAACAAGGAACCAGAGTGTTTAACAAATATGCACCATAAAGGCTTCAGGCTTGGTCCATTATGGTCCTCCAGAAAAAAAATAAATAAATAAATAAACAAAAAGGGTATGGTGACGCTTTAGGTAGGGGAAAGGAGGGTGGGATGTTGAGATGGATGGAAAGGAACAACAAGGATATGGTACCTTTGAGTATGGTGAAACTGCAGGTAGCTGTGAATCTGGAAACAACATCCAGTTTATAATGTTTGACAAAGGTGTGCAAGATAGACAATGTTGCTGCTGTAGAGATATCCAACAAGAAATGTTTGAAAAAAGCAGTTGAAGTTGAAACAGTCCTAGTGCTATTTCCTCTTAGTTTGGTTGACAGAGACAATCCTTTCATATTATAAGCAAAGGAAATACAATTTGATAGCCATTTGGACAAGGCAACTTTAGATACCTTGGATCCCAGTTTATTTTTCTTACTCATAATCTGCTCTCAAACACTCAACATGGATTTAGGCCTTTTCATAGCACCACCACTACCCTCATGTTCTTTACTCACACAGTTAATCAGCACAGGAATAATGGTAAATCTGTTTCTGCCATCTTTCTAGACTTTTATAAAGCTTTCGATATGGTTTACCACAACAAACTCATTACTGCTCTGTCTGAACTGAATCTTAAAAGAAGTCAACTAGAGCCAACCAGTGTTGCCAGTCACTAAAGCACTTGTAAAAATAACACTGCTGCAGCCGGATACACAAACCGTTTCCAATTTATTAAAAATAATTCCACAAATGTAGATTGAGCGCTTTCTTCCCTGTAAGTACGGATTTCATCAGAATCTGCCATTACATACCATATTTCCCCTTAAATACTAAATTAAAACATGACATCATCCAATTAAGCACATAAAGCAACACATAGCCCATAAATTTTAAAACACACATTTTCATTTGTTTAAAAATATACTACTAAAACATTTAAACTGCATTACTACCATTTTTTTTAAAAAACACTTAAATATTTAATATAAACTGCACATATATAATAATAAACTGATACCAAAATATTCTACATACAAATTATTTCACAAAAGTTGCTTTTTTATGTAACAAGGGCTTAATGGAGATTTTATCATTAAGCCCAGGATCTTGATTAGCCTGCAGCTTGATTTGCCACCTGACCTCTTTTTCCTCTATGTGACTTCTGTAGTCACCTCCTCTTGAATTTTGTAACACCCTTTCCAAAATGGCAAACACAAACTCAGTAAAACTTGGGCACACAATAGAATGCTTATACAAGGCATTATTCATATTATTAGTTAATATTTGGTAATTGTGTTCATATATCCTGTTCCTTAACCGTCTCTCAGTCTTACCCACATAGAAACTGGGACAGGATGTGCTTAATTGGATGATGTCATATTTTAATTTAGTACTTAAGGGGAAATATGGTATGTAATGGCAGATTCTGATGAAATCCCTACTTACAGGGAAGAAAGCGCTCAATCTACATTTGTGGAATTATTTTTAATAAATTGGAAATGGTCTGTGTATCCGGCTGCAGCAGTGTTATTTTTACAAGTGCTGAACTGAATCTTAGTCAATCCACTATTGCATGGATTCAGAGTTACCTAACTGGGAGACAGCAGGCAGTTAAATGGCATCAAGAACTGTCTTCTCTTCTCCTTGTGACTCTAAGGGTCCCACAAGGCTCTGTTCTTGGACCTCTACTATTCTCTATATTCACTAACAACCTCCACACATCTACACCGCCCTCAACAATCATCCAATACACAGATGACTCCACCGTAATCTGTGCATCATTTTCCCTCCAAGTAATACAACAGCATACCCATGCCTCCTTTCTCTCTGTAGAGAGGTGGCTCACCAACTCTCAACTAATACTAAATCCAAATAAAACAAAATTACTTATTTTCCAGCCTACTTGACATGCATCGGCTAACACCACCTTCAACATGATTTCTCACAACAACACTATTATATCTCCTGTCACACATATCAAACTTCTAGGCATACAGATTGATCACAACATGACATTCAATGTCCACATCTCGCATACAATAAAAAAGTGCATAAAAAATTAGAAACACTTTATAGAAATAAACAGTTCCTAACAGACACCACTAGAGCAACTATAGCATGTACCCATCTCATTTCCACACATTGTATGCTTCCCCAGTCTTCATCAGTCTTAGAAATTCTGATATAAACAAACTAACTAGTTGCTTTAATAAAATTGCCAAATTCGCTATCAATAGCTCATGCAAAACACATCACTGCACTCCCCTTAAACAACTGAATTGGCTCGAATTTCCACACCTACTACTCTACAACCAACTCCTACTAGCACATAAAATACGTCACCTCCCCAAAAACACCCCGGCCTTATAACATTACTAACACCATATACTAGTTTGAGCAACCTACACTCCAATAAGCTCCTTCTCAATGTAACTAAACCTAGCTAAACAATGGAATGAACTGCCCCCTGCCATCTCATCTACTGCTTCTACACAAGACTTTAAAAATTCTCTTAAAAAACACATATTAAGCACATGGCATTGCAACTGCAACTGTCCAGGCTAGCACTATTCTACTTTCTCCATTCTTCAGACTCTGGACTTAACACTACTTCAACTCTATCCACTCCTCCTTCTCTATAAATCTAATACCACTGTCCCCACTTTTCTTATTATTCCTACCCATATTTTACACTCTTCATTAATATATATAGTACTCATCAGATGAATTATAAATGCATGTACCATACATGATATATACCTATGTAGTAATTTGTCTGTCTCACAAGAACATATATTGTAACTGTAGTTGTATTTGTTTAGCATCCTGTAATTGAGATTTAGCTGTATTGTATTGCATATTGTGTATTGTTGGATGTTAATTGTGGACCTTTTCTTCCCAGGCCTCCACTTTAAAAGGACCTGTGTCCAGTTGGACTTTCCAGGTAAACAAATGTAAAATAAATAAAAATAAATACAATTTTACAGTAATATTCAAATAACAATCCATCTTTCCATAAAAACTGTGTCATGCAAGTAAAATATGAGTTGCCAGTGAATGTCTAAGGTATGCAAAGTGTATTCATCTTTGTTTGAGTAGTTATGGAAAAAGAGGAAAAAGACAGGCAAATGTACAACCTGGTTCAAGGCTGACTCTGGCTACCTTAGGCACAAAACTGAATTTCAGCCAAACACTCTTATTGTGGAAACTCAAATAAGGATATTTGCATGTCAAGGCCTGAAGCTCAGAAATTTATCTAGCCAAAGTTATAGCCACTAAAAAACAATGTTTTCCAAGAAAACAACTTTACATTTATGGAGGAGGCAGGTTCAAAAAAGGACTGCATGAGAGCTTGCAACATCAAGGCAATATCTCAAGGAGGAGCTGGGTTTTTAATAAGGAGTCTTAGAAAAGCTTTAGAGACTTTCAGAGATGCTATAGATGAGACATTTGTTACCCAGGGAAAATCATCAATAGCTGATAATTGAACTTTAATAGCAGAATAATTGGCACCAGTGCGAAAGGGACCTGACAAAATATCTATAATGGAATGAAAGGGAGACAGAAAACAGGTCAAGTCTATTCCCTATCACCTATATTAAAAACCTTTACAATTTGACCTTTTCTACTGGAAGTTTCCTAAGAGGTGGTCAGAATGTGTACCACTCTGGAAGGTAGGGAAGAGTCTTTGACCATCATTGGAATAGGATAAACCATGTAATTGGTTTGAGGGACCTGATGCATGGCTTAGATTTGTCAGTTGGTTGAGAGAGTAGATTCAGAAAGGAATCCAGGACCAAAGAAGGTAGAAGATGAGGCCATATGTAAGTGAACCAGACTTGTAAGTGCCAGAAAGGGGTAATGAGAATTACTTTTGCATTGCACATGGAAGCTGTGTGTAAGCTTTTCATTCTGTGATTGGGGGTTGGTATAATGGCTAAGGCGCTTGCCTCACAGACACAAGATCCAGTGTTTGATTCTCATCTTTGGAAGTGAAATTAGCTAGGCTTAAAATGTCCCACAAGGGCAACTAGCCTAGTGCCTACCCATGAATTATTGGATCTATGTATGAACTTTGTTATTAACAAAAGTGGTGGGTAAGCATAAAGGAGTCCAGGTGATCAGGTATATACTAGAGTGCCCATTGGTGACTGTCCCTGTAGATGGATGATGGTGAAATACTTGCTACACTTCAAATTTGTAGGGTTGCAATTGGTTGCAACAGAGCTGACTCCATTGGATAAAAACGTATGTTGCCAGTATATCACTGAAGGAACAGTCATGAGGGATAAGAATGCAACAACTCAGTTTGTCTGTGTGAATACTATCAACCTGATATGTGCATTGCTATGAGAAAGCATTGAAAAGACATTGCCCATTGCCATGCTTTCATGGCCTCTTGACATAACAGGTAGGAATAGGTTCCCCTCTGTTTGTTGATGTACTAGACCAAAGAAGTCTTGTCTGGACAGAAATCACACCCTGTGAAAGGAAGTCCTGAAGTTTCTAGAATGCTAGAAGGACTTCCCTCATCTTCAGAACACTGATGTGAAGATGGACCTCCTGAATGATCCACATTTCTTAAACTGTCCTCCCCTTGAAATGCCCCCCATCCCAGTAGGGAGGCATCTCTTTTGACTGTGGCCATTGAAAGAGGAAGGACAAATAGATATCCTTGCAGTACCAGCAGGAAGATTATACATCAAGAGATGTGATGACGACAAAGAAAGGATAGCTTGATTGGATGGAGGAGACAGTGTGTTAACAGAGGCAATCAGATTGAAAGAGCACACTGCAGAACTCTTATGAAAAATATTGCATGAAGTACTAGTGTGACGGAAGCTGCCATGGAACCCAGTAAGCAAAGAATCAGAGAAGCTAATGCATTCAGAGAACCAATGCTGCCTTGTGTCTGCAGGGGAAAGCAAATCAGCACTGACATTGGTAGTCTTGCAGTTTTGTGACTCTGTGTTTAGATGACAACTTATGAAGTCCAAGGACTGAATAGGCTATAAAAAAGATCAACACAACTGAGGCAAATGATCTCTTGCTTGGATTAAGTATTATTTTGTTCTTGTAGTGAGGAGCTAGTCATATAAGTATAGGAATACCTGGAACTCCTGCAGCCTGAGATGAGCTGCCACCACTGCTATTCATTTTGTGAACACCAGGGGGGAGATGTGGAGAGACCAAATGGCCCTATATGATAGTGACTAGCTCCCAGCTGGAAGTGAAGGTATCTTCTGGAGTGCAGGGCAATCTCCACATCTAATAAGCACCCTGAAGATCTGTAGAACACATCCAGTCTCCCTTCTTTAGAAGAAGAAGAACAGATGGTAGCATGACTATCCTCAATGTTGTCTTCATCACAAACCAGTTCAGATTGCTGGTGTCCAAAATAGGTTTGAAGTCCATGCTTTTTGGGGAACTAAAAAGAATCTTAAGTAGACACCGCATCCTTTGTTGTCTGGTAGGACCTCCTGGATTACTCTTTTTTTTCTAGCAGTCAGCAGATTTCTTGAGTTGTGGCCCTTCATTGTAAGAGTGGAATATCTGGAAGATTCTTGTAGAAAGGGGTTGATTTTGCCTGGAATGGAATTATGTAGCCTTTAAATAATATTGTCTTCACCCATAAATCCTAGGTGATGGCCATCTAATTTCCAGCTCCCTCCACTGTGGAGCAGGAGAGCAAACTTTCAAGAATGCTTAAAGAGTTTATTAGTAAAGGGGCCTCTAAATCCTTGATTTTGCAGACCTCCTCTGCTTCCAGGGCAGCATCCATTGAAGTTCCCCCTTCTGCCTCAGGAGTCAGTGACAAAATACAGGGACGTCCTGAACCAGAGATGTTTCCCTCTCCCTTTTATTTGTAGAAAAGTGTCTTTTAGGATTAGAAAAACAAAAATTTACTGCTGACAAAGTTTTATCATCTTGCTCACTCTGACAAAGTAAATTTTACCTTTGGGTCGAAAAAAAGATGGACTATTGTAAGGAGAGTTCAATAAGGATGCCTTAAAGTTGTCTTCAAATCACATAAATACAACCAGGCATGACATATCACTGTGCCAGTACCTGCTGCTCTCAGTGCTCCATATGCTGCACTGAAAACCAGCCTCATGATGCCATTGGCAACTGACAACATGGTAGGCAACTGAGACTCCATGGCGTTCATCATCTCTGTTATCTGAGGTCTCCTGAGGGAGTGTAACAGCTCACTGGTTAGAGAAATGTAATTGTGTACTTGAAGAGAAAATATTCCCAAAGCATACATAGACTTCCCAAAATGTTCTTTGTAGACTCTTAGTTTGGAGGATAGACAATGAAGCTCTCCTCTAATAGTTCCTTCTTTATGGCTGCAGCGATGGCAATAGAATCCTCAAAAGGACCTTTGCTCCAATGCAGGTGATACTTGGAAGGGATAAGCATCTTATCTCATTTGTATGGGATGGGTTCCACCACATCAGGATCCCATCAAGTCTTCTGTGAAATGTTGATAAGCTTGTTAACAGGAGGAATGACCCAGGACATTGATGGGCCTGTTCCAAAGGCCCTGAAAAACACTTTCAGATCAGAGGAAGGGGTATCAGTGGGCCATATTCTCTTCTGTTTTAACAGCTCCATTAACTCACTAAATGAGGTGCCTGAAATTTAGGAGGACCCTTCCTCCTCATCTACCCCAGTGTGCTCAGTGAGATACTCTTAAAGGGAGTCCAAGTGTCTCTTCTTGCACTTACACTTTGTGTTCTTCAGGCGGGAAAAGTATTGGAGTCAGTGTCCTCAGTACTACGGGCAAGGGATATTTTGAGGCTGTCTGAAGCATGTCCCTGAGAAAGATGATGAGATCCAAAGGTCACAGATACATCAGAATGTCAGGATGGAACTACAGTAAAAGAAACACCCCTTCCTATGTCGGCTGTTTAGCCAAATTCTTTTTGAAGGCCTTGAATGACATGGATGGGCCCAAAGGCACCAAGGAGGGCAACCTTTGATTCTGAGCTAACTCAAAGATTAGCAGACCTAAAGATTGAATTCTCAGCAGCAATGATCCAATCAGATCAGCATCTGAGACCTGAGCTGAGCTGTTAAGAACTGATGCACTCAGGACCAAAGACAGCCCCAACCCAGATGGAGTAATACCTGCCTCTGGGTAATTGACACCAAGCTTTTGGCTCCAGGATACCATTGGCTCTGTGGACTTTGAAGTCAAGGGGGCCAGAGAAACTGTCTATGTTGAAAACACTAAGGTTGTTGTTACTGACAAAAGGATGATCAGGGGAGTCTCAGTTCAGAAACTACTGGATCTGACATAGGGAATGGGAAACAAGCAACGAGAAGTGTAGTGATTGGGCTAGCACTACATCCTCAGAGTCGAGGGGAAGGAAATGACTCCCATATTTGTTTGGGCTTTTACAAATTTTCTCAACATCTTATCCAAACCAATGTCCACGACACTCCTAGAGAACTAGACAGATGGATAAGAGGGAGGCTGGGGGAGAGGGTCAAAATATCTTGAGAGCTCTGTCTCTCTCTCTCCCTTTCTTTTTAGATCTGATGTCCAAAGAAGAACGTTTCTTCAGGGAGCAGTCTGAAATGACAATAGTCTTGGAATTCCACAATGAATGTTATGGGGATGGGACTTTCAGCCAAGCTTGTCTGTATTAATAATAACAACAACAACAACAAAAACAATAATAATAATATTTTCCAGTCATGAGTATATTTGTTTGTAACCTATACATGGCAATTAAGTTATATTTAAAAAAAAATATTCCAAATATCAGTGAACCTATTACTAACCTTTAAGGCACATCACTTATGGCATCAGTTTTCCTTTCTTTTTTATTTAATAATTGTTATTATTTTCAATTATATAACAATAACACAACACTACATATCCATAGTAATATATTTTGTACATATTCATAGAACTACAGTTGATATCATTTGTAGAGACATAAAGCTGATATCATATGCATAATATCTATTTTTTGATGTTTTGTTAGACAGTACCACAAATAATTTTCTTTCATAAACCAGTTATCAGCCTACCAAAGTTAGATAAGCTGCCTAACAAACTTGATGTTTCTCCAGATAATATCAGTAGGTTTTGCCTTAAGTCAGTTATCAAAACATCTAATGAAGTGTAGGTCATTTCCACAGTTGGAAACACTGCCTAACATACATTTATGCAGTATGCTTTCAAAGGCTGTACCACAGCAACATAAATTGCATGTACATTTAGCCCCTCACCCATTTCTGCTATAACTAACTTAAAGCCACAAAGTTGTAAGGCAAGATGTATTTCCAAATTAGTACGATCCAACACTCCAGGTCCCCCTACACTCTTTGTGATTACATGTCTAGATGTTCTTATGAATAATACACTTAAGGTGATAATTAGACTGACTTGTTCAGGAATTATGTTGTCTGTTCTCAATAAGTCACCAATGTACACGGCTTCTAGTAATTCATCAATCATGACTTCAAGAGATTCAACAAAGTAGTGTTTAAAGTTATGAAGAATTCACCTGGGAGTTTGTCAGGCGTCACAGAGTTAGTACCTTTTATTATAAGTTATGCCACTGAATGGAAGTCCTTCAGAGGTGTGCATGGGAATGGTGTGAGGTATAGGTCAAGCCAGTGGTGCCTTTTGAGCAAGGTACAGATATACTGGTAAGGAGGACATCCTTGGAAAAAGCTGTAAACCATGGACTGTATTAATTTACATCTCAGGCCAATTTCTGGGACCTGTAGTCTTTGATTACATACAGGGCATTATTTTCAAAAGCATGGCTTGTTCTCAGTAAGGCTAGCCTTATAGCCAGTCATTTACATGACACTGATTTTGCATTTCTAACTGAGACTTCATTGGATTCAAGTTTTAGCAGACCTTTGACAGTACTTGTATCTTCTAGCAACTCATTAATCCAGCTCCCAAGGTGAAACACCACAGTAAGTAGCAATTTGTTTTAAATTAGATGTGAATAAGGTCTAGGTTAACTGTAGAAATGCCGACACCTTTGAATATGTTGATTGTGTCATGTGAGTAGGAACAAATTGTGTGTGTCTTCCTTTTTATAACTTACTCAGTACCATAAAGGTTTTTTTGCAGTTTGCAGATTTTGTTATCATCTCAGTGCCAACTTACTTGTTTTTGGAATCTGGCTTGATGACAGATCAATGGTTCTTGTGAAAGACTTCACATCTATTATGAAATATTTTATATTTGGGCAAAAGTTACCACTGCTACCCATATATAAGGGCACTCACTTGACTTACTGGTTCAACTCGGTGTGGTCATTTTAAATATTGTGTGGAACCTTCATCACTGAACTACTTTGTCTTACCCATGATGTTAAAATTGTTATGCACAGGAACTTAAGTATTGCAACCAACTATGAATTATCTCCACTCCTCAGACAGGACAAAATGACACTCTGGCTGCAGCCTTGGATCAGGACACTACCATATAGGAATGCTTTTCCTCTGTCATGGTAGAAACGTGAGCTCTGCAACTTGTGCAGGGAAAGGTGAAGGACTGAGCTTTGATGAAATATGTCTGCCTTTTGTATGACAGGTTGGCAATGGATCTACATTACTCCAAGTACCAGTCAGGAATCTCCCAAAAGAAGACAAGCTAATTATCCAGGGAGACATCTGCTTTGCAAAATCAATCAGCTCAGCCTTTCTGCATTTCTGACCTTCTGGGCAGTCCAGCCTGTTTGGTTACCTGAAATGCATTTTGTGCTCTTAACTTTGAACTGATTGTTTGATATCTTGCAAAGTGGGTGATACTGGCAGGACACTATCTGGGACACAGAATGTCATGCAGTTTATTTGGAGAAAGATGTAACAGATGAGTACTGAAATGACACGAAGACATTTTATATGGTGTGTTATGTCAGAATTAATATTTGGCAACATTTTTTTTTCTTGTTTAATTATGTTTATACAAGCAAATAAGGGGTGTAGTGATGGGAAGCCCTGTAGTTCCCACTTTTTCCAGCTTGGCTATGAATGAAAATGAGAGAGCAGTATTCTATAAACTGGATGCTTTTAACAATGTGCACTTTAATTCATGCTTTATTAATGATGTATTTCAATTTGAGAAGGAAGCAAGTAAGAGTGCAGAGGATTAAAGTTATGGGAACTTAATGAGTTGCTTCATGTAGTCCAGGGTTTGATTCCCTCAGTCTCTGTTTGCAACTGTGGACTCTAAGCAAGCCATATAAACTGTTAGTGGTCCTAGGTTAAGTCTGGAAAAGCTCCTTGTGGATCAGTGTAATAATGCAGTCAAAATAAATAAATAATGCTACCAGTTTTTTGAGATTTATAGTTATCATAAGGATATTTCCTTTGTATATATTAATCTAAGCTATGATGCAGATCCTAAGGCATTTAGATCTGGAGTGTTTGCTAATATTCACAAATAACTACACTTACAGCATAACAAATCACCCACAGTATGTTAGAAAGAGTATTTTAATACATCAGTTCATACATGTTTCTATGTTAACAGTGGATGATATACAGTTTTCAAAAATTACAGAAGAGATGATTGAGGTGTATATATTGAAAGGGTGTACAGGGAAGCTTTGTGTGTAGCCAAGTAAATACATTTTAAGGTTCATGCATTGCAGGTTTGCTTTAGAAACACAAACTACATCTATTCAACAAATATATCAGGTAGCAGCACAAAACATAACACAAAATATTATGTACATGATTTCCCTCTAACCTATATTATAGAGTTTAGTATAGTAAAGATGATCATTCAGACAAATTGGCAGGTATTTTAAGACATCCTGAAGCATAATCCAGGATAAGTAAAGATCCAGTTATAATGATAAGAAGCATAAACAAACTTGAAATTGTTATTGGAAAATTACAAGGATTTAGTAAAGAGACTAACTGTGACAAACCTACTAGGGTGTATGCTTTTGGATTTTGTAAACAATATTGCTTGGTTAATACAGGAACATTCTATGTTTCAACACACACTGGGCTGTCCCTTGGAACAAAAACATCATCATAGGCAGTAATGTACTTGACTATCTGTAACTCTTGCAACAGCTTCTATATGGGGTGTGCCAAAAGGAAGCTGTCACAAAGGATTTTCATGTTATGCTTATGGTATTCATGTTAAAATCACCGTTAATGCAATGTACAGACATTCAGATGTCTGTAATAAATTCAAAACTGTTTTTGTATTGAAAAGTGTGGTTTTAACCAAAAGAGAATGTGATCGGGAAAGTTTGTTAGAAGACAGAGAAATGTGATGACAAATCCAGGTAAATGCAAGTTCTCCACATGGGTTAAAGGGGAACTTGCATCAGTATGCGGAACTGAGTAGTTTAATTTTTTAAAGCATGAAGAAAGTTTAGAAAAAAAAAAGTTCATGTAAAAGAAATATGTATGCTAGGTACACTCACTTGATTCCTTTAAAAAAAGAGTTGTTCTTACATTTTTCTAAAATCATGATAAAATCTTTAAGAATACCTAGCATTTTTGATATTCTTAAGGTCTATAGGACTGATATGCTCCCCATTAAGGCAAATTGTGGCCAGATTGGAAACTAGTTGGTTGAAGACTGAACCTTTAGCAAAATGTATAGCTTGGAAACTTAAAGGGGACTTGTTTAAACATTCAAACATTCTCAAAGATTCTTGGCATTTTTTTAGTCTTTTGAATGAAGTACCTTTTTTCCAATGGCAGTATCTTTGTCACCATAGACATTAAGGATTTGTTCTTCACTATACTACATGAAATAGATTTACAATGGTTTGCAGAAGTTATTGGTGGTCTCCCTGAATGCTTGAATGGTGATTTGAATCTCTTTATAGAAGTTATGTAGTTTCTTTTAAAACAACAATTTTTGTTAGTTTTGAAAGGGAATACTACCGTCAAGCCATGTGAACAGCTTGTGCTCCAAAATATGCTAGTTGAGTGGTGTTATGCTGGGAATGCAATGTTGTGTTTACCTCACTATTCACCAAACACTGAGGCATCTAGTTTAGATTCTTGGATGATACTTTTATTATTTGGAAGGTTCAATGGAATTATTAGATGAATTACTGGAACTTCTTAACCACAGCACTAGGTTTTTGGAATTTGCTTGTAAAGGGTCAGTTACAGTAATTAGCTGTTTGAATGTTGCTATATATAAAAGTGTTGACTGAGAGAGTTATTCTTCAACATTTTTTAAGAATGATACATTTTCCAGTGCATGTTTACATTACCGTAGTTGCCACCCACTGAGAAAAAAGTGAGTATTGTGAAGGGCCAGATAGGCTGTATATTTAGACCGGTATCAGAAGAGCACAAATTTCAAGGGGAACTTGATTTTTTCATAAGATTATTTAAGGAATGGGTTACCCAGGTGAGTTATTATGTAGTAAAAAAAGATTAAATTATTCAAGGAACACATTTTATATTTTCTCCTATTTTGAGAATTGCATACCAACCAAAGGTGCAGGCTGTATCTAATAACAATATTGTGGATAGTACTTTTGTTAGGGCCATGAATCTTACTTCCACTAGTGGTGTTAGTAATGTTAAGAAATTTATTTACAATAACTAGAATATTTTTATTTGCTTCGATGAAACCAAATCAGTAATGGCAGACCATCTGATGTTTGTGTACAAAAAAAGAATGTAATATGAAGAATAAGTCTGAAAACAATTTTGAAATGGCCCTGATTTTTAACAAAAAATATGGGTATGGTTATTCTAAATAGTGTACTTACACTGATACTGACAATGTAGGCTCTATTTTGATACTTGCTATTAAATTATTTGGGTGTCCCTCAATTAACAGTGGGACAAAGGGTGTGGTTTAAATCACAGTATGCTCTAATTGTAGGATATTGTATATAGGAAAAACAGAATATTCTCTGAAAGAAAAGATATGTAAACATAATTACTGTATTAGAGAAGGAAGTAATAATAATACGCTAAGTAAGCATGTTCCAAGTTGCATGGTATTTTCAAAGTTTTTGTTTTGTATCTTGGAAATGGTTGAGATGAGACCATTTGTAGGTGACTGAAAAATTTTCCTGTAACACAGGGAATTTTGGTGGCAAATGAAACTGAATGCCCACATTTTTCCAGGGCTTAATGATAAGTTCATTATTAACAGTGTTCTTAAAATGTAAGCTCAAAAAGTTTGATCCAGCATAAATATATATATATATATATATATATATATATATATATATATATATATATAGGTCTACTTGAGTTGGACGAAAGACCAGCAGATCGAAATCTAGAATGCCGAGATGAAAACAACGAAACCGCAGAACACTGAAAAGTGCGAAATTCAAAATCCCGATGTTACGCGAGTTTGAATTAGTGCTTTTCGTGTTCTGCTGTAGGTAAGTGTGTGTGTGTGAGTGTATTTGTGAGGGGAAATGCTGTGTGTAAGTGTGTGTTGTGACTGTAGTGTGTGTGTGTGTGTGTGTGTGTGTGTGTGAGGGACTGCACTGTGTGGGTGTGTGTTTATATATATATATTTGTATGTTTACATTTTTATATGTATATTTTGTAATATATATTTTTTACATAATAAGTTAGGATGCATATCTGTTTAAAAATAAATTGAGGTGAGTAGTTGTTGATCAAGGTGAGTGGTTGTTGATCACATGACCATTTTTAAGGTATTTAAACTGCATTTTTAGATGGGGACATAGATTTTGCTGAAGTCTTTGGATAAAGGGGTGGCACAATGATAGCATCGTCTACTCACAGGAAGAGGTTATCTGGTTCAGTTTTTGTCTGGAATGCCTTTTGTGTGGAGTCTGCATGTCTCCTCTGTATTCATGTCAGTTTCCTCCGGGTGGTGTGGTTTCCTCCCACATTCCAAAGACATGCAGTAGGTGGGTTGGACACTCTACATTGGTCATACGTGTGAGAGTGTGTAACTGTGTGGTATGGAAGAATAGCAGTGGCAGGGCTATTCACCTAGTGGTGTGAACCTTGTGTCTAGATGATTGTCACTGTTGAAGTGACACCCTGACCCCATGTGCAGAAATGGGAAAAGGCGTTGTGGATGGATGGATTTTGGATAAAGATGATGGCACTTAATCTATCAGATTAAAGAGTTTCTTCAGAGAGTGTGGTGTTTCTGTTGTGATTTTAGTTCAGGTTTTTCTTCACTGAAGGAGCTCTGTGATTTACTGTGCTTTGGTTCTTAAATTATTCTAGAATGGGCTATGTATTTGTTTATGGGTTAATTGTATACATCTGAGTTTAAAACTTTTTCATATTAGGTATTGAATGTCAATTGTTTAACATTTCTGATGAAGTTTACACCCATCAGAGATGGGCAAAAATGATAAAACAAAGGAAGTTAATTTCTTCATCCATTTGATACTCATTTTGCTATTTGGTGAAGTTTATGAACAAGTTCCTTCAGAGCTGCTTGGTGCTTTCGGGCTGAGAATGATGATTGTCTTTCAAAGGAAAACGTAACAGAGAACAGCATAAACTAAGATGTCATAACAGAATCTCTAACCTCCTGAATCTCTGGGCAAACAAAATCTATCAGTAGTAGATTTTCATCCACACACTGCCTCTTATGAAGATTTCAGTAAAAAGGTAGATAACATTAAGCAGCACAGAGGTTTGTTTATAGTAGGAAGTGCCAGCCTAAATTTTGTGGAGTGTGTGTGTGTGTGTGTGTGTGTGTGTGTGTGTGTGTGTGTGTGTATGTATATATATATATATATATATATATATATATATATATATATAGACACAAATATACACACACACACACACACACACACACACACACACACACACACACACACACACACACGCAGGGGAGAATCCCATCACCCTTTATATAGGAATTAGTTTTAGGAGGTCCTGATGTAAGGAGCAGGTTAAGATGGATTTTTCTAAATGATATTTGTTCTTCTAGAGTGTGGCTGGTTCTAATGTATACAATAGCAAATTTAAGAGGGTCCATTTTAATGTGAGTACCCTAAAGGAATTGAGTCTATCTTTCCCATTGAAGTAACTGGACTAATCTAGGTAGCAGTAGCGGCTGGTGACTTCAAATCAAAGGGGGGCTGCAGGAGATAGCCGAATGGGTGGGGTCAGTGGGAAGGGGTGCAGACAACTAGAAAGGGGAGGAGCTATGCTCAAAACCACAAAAACTAAACTTTAATTAAATATGCTGCCCTGGGTGCCAAACCCTCATTATGAGAGTCCAATCAAGACAAATGAAGTGTAAAAGAATAAAAATATTTCAATGCATTGGCTGATGGACAGCTTACTTAATATCTAGATGGAAACAAAAAGGTTGTGAGGCATGAAAAAATAAATTACTTTTTAAATACATTACTGGAATGCCAGTCAAAATCAAGTATAAGAAAAACATGCAGCACTCAACTCAAACCACTTCTCCTTGCACTGCATTATAACTTATATTCAGCTTTATTAAAGTACCAAGTAACATGCTGAAAGTAGCAATCTCTGTGATGCCCCCACTTGTAAAAATGTTTCTTATCCAAAAAAGACCTGCTGCCTGACATCTATTTGTTTCATGGGGAAAACATGATCAAAGTAAAAAATGAAAAGCAAACAAGCTCAAGATACATTGCTTAAAGGATTACTATACAGGTTATGCACCACACATGAATGGCATTCTGTTTAGTTTACCGGTAAAACCCTCAGAGATCACTGGAAGTCTCCAACAAGTGTGATGAGCTTCTTAAAATAATGTAATCCTGTCCTTTATTACAAATACTGTCATATGCATTTCAATACCCAACGCTTATACATTATCTAGTTAAGTATTCTCTGCATGGCAACAACAGAAAGTCTTCAATGTTGGCAATTCTTTAACAGTATGCTTATTAAAGCTTACTTGCATGTTATGATCTCAGACAAGTTTACGTGATGGTCATTAAAGCATTGCTACTTAAAACACAGAGCAACAGGCACTTTGAGTAATAAGCATAAATCAACAGTACAAAAATATGACAGAAACCAGACCATTCTGCAAAATCAAGAACAGATGAAAAGCCACTGTAGTACTTGTGTCTACCTTGGATGGGGGGATACCCTGCACATTTACACTGCATGGGGGGATACCCTGCACATTTACACTGCACAACTGCTCCTTGCCTTGCTTGGACACATCCAGAGTCACTACATGGGGGAGTGGGGTGCAACAAGTATGTCACAATTTGAAATGTCTCTGGCTGACTGATGGCCCTGACACATTTGTCATACCTCACTCTCAGAGCAAAGCCATACATAGAAGTGGGACAAAGGCCCAAAAATAAGGACATTTTTTAAATATTGCTCTTATAAACTTTGAAAGATAATAGAATAGTAGATCTTGCATTAGTATGAATTTTCTGAAGGATATGAAACCTGAAACTCAAATGTCTGTCATTATTTTCTAACTTCAGTCTTTAGTGATTCACCACTAATTTGCCAAAAAAACAATTTTATGAAAAATGGACCAAAAATGTAATGCAAAAATATAAAATAGCCACACAATACAGCTGGGAACCTGTCAAAGAAGGGACACTTTTTTAATAATAGTACTGCTAACTTGAGCAGCTGACAAAATAAAAGAATCTACATGCATTTCTGAAATAAAAGTAATCTATAACTCTGATTATTACAGTTATTTCTAAATTGTAAACCCTCCATGTTTTCCTCCAAAATTGCTATTTTGTGGAGGGATTATTAGGGGAAGAGCAACATTTTGAGCCAAATTCGGGGACAGTTGAGAAGTTTGGCTATGCTTAATTCTATAAAGCAATTTATTTGCATGTACCTCTCAACCTGTTAATGTAATAAATCTGGACAAGGCCAAATATATTGGGGGAACATAAACAGTACTAAAAATTGCTCTTGTATAAACTGAGACAGTTGATAGAACAGGTCTTACTTCAGCATGCATTTTTCTGAAGGTTATGAAGTCTGAAACCCAGTGTCATTATTTAGTGACTTAATTTCTAAATGATTTTCCAGAAAACCACAAATATTATGAGGAACAAACCAAAAATAAGAAGCAAAAATCTATTAATTCTGTGAAAATCTGGACAGTTGGGAGGTATAGTTCAGCTGGGGCTGTCTTTGAGTTTGCCGCCCTTCCCCCTCACAAAATCATGGTCGAATGGAGCCTCCCCCTGCAGCCATTCCAATGATCCATTACTTGGCTATTTCACTCCATTTACCATAAACACTAATGTGCATACTGCTTTACTTCTATGATGATCTGAATTTCATTTGAAAGTTTTATTTTGCATTTTACAGCACAATCACTAAGACATCTGCTAAACAAAGCAACGCAGTCTCACAATGAAAACAGGCTTAGCATTAAAAACTTCTCTGCCCTTGAAACGCACATTCAAAGAAAATACATTTTGCTAGTGGCAGATAAAGATTAACTTTGGGCTGTTTTCAAATCATAGGCCCCTTGCACATGAAACATACATGTGCTCTTTGATACACCTTCCTGATTCTACTAAATTATATTCCTTGTACAATACAGTACAGTTGTTAGACGGCATTTTAAATTTATTGTTTTGAACATTTTTCCAGTAAACAATGAAACAAAATGCATGCACCAATGACAAAACTACCCAATTCAGAACATTTCCATCATGTCTACTCAACCTTCTACAGTCCACCAGTATCAGTAAATATGCAGAATCTCTGAAGTAGTAAAAGTCATCTAAATAATTCCACATTAAAGAAATCTGTAACAATGAAGAGGTTGCTGCTAGCAAACAACTTTGTATGTCACTGTTTATTCATCTACAAATAAAGTGCGTGTTGCCCTTGAAGAATAAATTGCCTATGTTGCATGCATTAAAAAAAAAATAACCTAGTAATATCGCAATAGGGACTGTATGGCAAACTGATAACAGGTTCATAGTTACTACTCTAGGTATCTTTGCCAAAAAGGACTGCAGCATCCACCCACTTTACAACACAGTACAGTATCAGCAATGCATCTATCTACTGTGGGAGTAGAATCCACAGCCTTCTGCATCAAAAGCAAGTACAGTACCTGTTGTGCTATTAATACAAGCAGACTCAGCATAAGCAGCACTAAAGTTCTGTTCCCCTGCAGCTCTCAGCTCCTTGTATAATCTACTCGACACACAGTTGTATCTCTGAACTTTGCAGCACAAGAAATCTGGAAAAAGCCGAAATTTATTGGGGGGGGGGGGATACAACCAGGGACACATTTTAAACATTGCTTGTATAATGCTGGAAAGTTGCTAGAATAAAATGCTGTGTTACCACCATACATTTCACTGCCATGTCTTTAACCCAGGGGACCCTGTGCAAAACAGTCAGAGAAACATACCACTATGCCAAATCAGCTGTTTTGTAAAAGAGAGGAAGACAAACTTAAATGGCTACCATTTAGTGAATTCAGTTCTCAGCATAGCTGTCAACCTCTTGGCACAAAACACCTGAACAAAGCCAATAATGGGGGGGAATACAGCTCCCAAACATATTCAGTGAATTCAGTTCTCACTATAGCTCTCAACCTCTTAGCAAAAAACATGTGGATAAAGCCAGTAATGGGGGGGGGATACAGCCCCCAAACATTCAATCAATACAGTTTTCACCATAGATAACTCTCAACCTTAGCACAAATACCTGGACAAAGCCAATAATGGGGGAATACAGTCCCAAAAATAGGGACAAATTTCAAATATCCATGTTATAAACTTAGACAACTGCTAGAACAATTTTGTGTTACCATGTACTTTCTGAAGAATATGAAGTCTGAAATTCAAATGCCTGTTATTTTTTAAACATTTAACCAGGAAACTAGTCTGACTTGGAACAAAAGACAATTTTCAGCAGAGCAGAGAGAAATGCCAATTACATCTTTTGCAAGATGAGAAAACATGCAGACACCACACAGAAGGCACCCCAGCCAAGAATCAAACCAGAGAACCTGTAGCTGTTAGGCAACAATGCTACCAGTGCACCACTACACTACAGACTTTGCAAGGAAAAATGTAGATACAGAAACCACAGATTTTATGAGGAACAGAACAAATATGAGGCAAAAATCTGCAAGTTTTTTTTTTTTTTAGAAATGGTGGTGGATAGGGAATTCAGGTCTTTGCCATCTGCATCCAAGGTACAGGGCTCAAGCCTGAGTATTTCTATCCACCATATAGTAACTGGGGTATTTTACACACACACACACACACACACACACATAAATCCTGGTGCATTTGCAGCAATGATTGCTGGGTACCTGTCTATCTTTATCCGGACTGCTGATAAAAGCAGTCTGAACTCTTTTTTTTTCTGTTTGTTTTAAAGATTTTTATTTTTCTATGTGGGAGGGCTGCAGTCCGGCAGTCCGATACCACGAGCCACCCCTGCTAGGTAGTATTATTGGAGGATCCTATAGTTAGAGAGAGAGAAGCATTTTGTTACTTAACAGATGAATGCAAGGTAAACTTTCTAGTAAATACACCTGGGAAAGAAAACCATTGGATCTTTCTTAATTTCAGTTTCATTGAACATCTCAGAGCAAGCCAAGCATATGAGTATATCACTCAGAGCTAAATTCAGTGCCTAATGAAAGACAAACATATGCGTTTTGGGTAACTGGGTGAAAAAATAATTTCCAACTTTCCAAACCCTTCTGACTTTTGTTGTGTAGTACTTATAAGAGCTATGCTGCTTAGGATTACGTATTTTTAGCTATTTTATTTATCTGTTAGACCTATAAATCCTAGCTATTTTATTTGTTTGTTAAACCTATAAATCCACTATAAATCCACCAGGAATAACTGCTTTTATTCTGGGATGACCATTGTCTGCTTAAGTGACTCATTTAGTCATGCGTTATGCAAATGAAGATAGAGGTAATCAAATCCAGGACTAAAGGATGACATGAAGATAGAGGTAATCAAATCCAGGACTAAAGGATGACATGGATTGGACTATATAAGTTGACAATCAAAATATCAGCCCTCTTAATAAAAAAGTGAAATTTATAACTTTTCCAAATGCAAAAAAAAGATTAAAAAAATGAAAATATGTCTTTTGCATGGGGGGGAAGAACCACAGTACACCCCATTTAAGGGTCTATGCACCACACATCATCCACACTTTAGTATTCTAATTTTGAAATCACTTATCATTTGGAGTAAGTGGTAAATTCCTTAACTAATGTTGTACAATTTTGGAAATAGACTCGATGGTGAGATTCTAGTCTCTGTTTATAATTATTTATACCAAACAGAAGTCTGATGAAGTCTTGGATCGTTTAAGTGATTGTGAAAGTGGAAGCAATTACCTCTGACAGTATTTTGTATTAGACATTTGTACTCATCTTATTTGCTTTTTGTGACATTTTTGAGCTTGGTTTTGAATTTACATCTTATAATTATTTATATACTTTTTGCTTACCAAGATGATCTGACTGAACAATTGGTCCCTTTCAGTGAAGGCCTGGGACACAAGCTCCACAAGGATGCAAAGTTGTAACATAACAAATTAACTGACATAAAATATGTTTGCACATACAAGTACAAATTAAATGTAAAGGTGTAAAAATAAATATCAAATGTACATATGAAATATAGGTCATAGTTCAATAAAATCAATTTTGTATATTTTTTAACTTCTTTGAGGAGTGTTATAATGATGAACCATGAAGAAAGAGTTAAGAAGAGATTTGCAGATAGAGGACATGTTAAAAGGAAAATAACTTGACACTGTTAGAGGTAAAACTATTGTAATGAAAACACATGCAGATAGTAAGAGAGAAAGTGTAAACAGACAAAAGGACTAAAGAGTGCCACATGGAGCATTACAAAATATGCTACTTATGGCTGATGGTAATGATGTTGGAATGTAGTATGCTATACTGAGTTCAATGTGGAAAAATGGCTGATAGTAATGATGCTGGAATGTAATATGCTATACTGAGTTCAATGTGGAAAAAAGCGCTGATAGGTACATTACTAAATACACTATTTATGACTGATGACAATGAAGCTGTGATGTAGTATGGTATAATGAGTTTAATACGGAAAAGAGTAGTTACAAGTACATGTAGCACTTTGGCAGTTTTTAACGTGTATTTAAAATTCTTTAAAAAGTTGTATTTGTTGGTTGGGGGCATGGCAAGCATGTGAACTGGCTGGCAACATCTTTCTTCAGCTCTGATTGTAGACAATTCACTTTTGTTGGAATATTTCAGCTAATTGTAGAAGAAGTCTACACAGAAAAAATTCTGCATTATCTACTACTAATCCTGTTAAAAACCAGAAGAGAAAGAATCAAGACCAGAGAAAAGATGAGCTTCACAAAAAGTACTATGCCTGACCAAACAATTAAAAAGGATTTACAGTCATTATTAACAACAATGCAGGACTTGCCGCTGAAATTTGACAAAATGAACAAGAAGCTGGATACTTTTGAAGAAAATAGTCAAAAGCAAATCCAACAACTGCAGGAATTAACAAAACAACAGAACTTGAAGATAGAAAATATGAAAGGAACATTAACTGATGTAGAAAGCAGAATTTCGGACTATGAAATATGTACTGACAGACAAAATAGACAAAATGTTTCACTAATGGACAAAAGTGAAGATCTGGAAAATAGATCCAGACACAACAATCTCCAGATTTATGGAATACTAGAAAAAACTGAGGGTAGTAATATGGTGAATTTTCTTAATACATGGCTACCAGACATTTTAAAGCTTCCAGAGGCTCTCTCCTATGGGATTGAGAGAGCTCAGAGAGCCTTAAAGCCAAACTCAACATCCAATAAAACAAAAAAAAACTTCCAGGTCAGTGATAGTCAGACTGTTTTCATCTCAAGATAAAGAACTTATATTAAAAACTGTCTGGTCTAATTCCCCAATCAAATTTGGAGAGCACACAATCTGGTTTGAGAATGATTATTCATCTGAGGTAATGGCTAAAAGAAAATAATGTTTACCACTAATAAAGGAACTTAAAAAAGGCAACTCAAAGTACACCTACTTTTTCCACCAAGAATTAAAATTTGTTTCAGTGATGGACCAAAAATATTTGACACAATAGAAACAACAGTGACTTATCTATCAACCAACAAAGTCTTAGACCAGATAGAGGTAATGGATTGGAGTTCTTTTAGTCTGAAACACCATGCTGAGAAAAATGAATGGAATACAAGTTTCAAGAAGAAGAAGAAGAAGCTGAGAGACAAATAAAGATAAAAATCAAAATATATCTGAACAAATATTAAAGTAAAAGTATTCATTCAAATATCTAATTAGACAGCTAGATCCATATCTTACAACAAAATCACTATGGAATTTAAACATGGACTGGGTGACATATGCTGTATGGAAACAACCTAATTTATAAAATAAATGCTTATTATTATTTAAACAAATGCAGTATTAAAGATTTAAAATAAGATAAATATCAAGGAACTGGTTTATTATTTAGAATAAGCATTTTTAACTTGACATGTCTTTAACATAAGAAACATGAAACCTCCATCTATGCTTCCAGATTTTAATAGTTTAATAACACAATATTGTGCTGTTTTTTACTCTTGTATGAAGTTTGTTAAGCTGGATAGACTGAATATTGATTAGGACAAAGGAAAAAGCTGAATGTTGGAAATGGAAAGGGGACTGAGTTGAAGTTTAGTGGTCATAATCTGTAAGATATGATTTGGCTTTGAATTACAAGCCAAGCTTTTGGCTAGTCTTCCTAACTACATAATTAATATGTTGATCAAATTTTAAATTGTGGTCACTAATAACACCTAGTAGCTTGACTTGTTTTAAGTGTTCAATAGTTGTGTTGTTGAGAGATGTGACTGACATATCTTTACATTGATTTCCTTGTTGTAATGAACATCATAATTAATTTAGTTTTTTTAGACTGTGGAACTAGTTGTACTTTAACTGACCATGTTTCTAGGGCTATTTGTTTTTTGTCTTAGTTTTTCTAGCTGTGGTATGGAGGGAGTGCTACATATTAAAGCAGAATCATTAGCATAGTGCATAATATTTCCTTCCTGTACTGAAATGTGCTGTTCTCTGATGAAGATGTAAAAGAGTAGAGGCCTATGAAGGAACCGCAATTAGTATAGGTAGGAAGGAGAAGTAGATGCTTTGCTGGTGAACATTGTTTATATTTTATAAGATTTCTCTGAAAACACTTAAGATTGGAGACATTTAAATTAAGGGTAGATAGTCTTGGACATGTGAAAGATGAGATCCAGTATTAAAAGGCTTTAGATAGGAGCAAAATGAGAGATACAACTAATTGTGTATTAAGTATTTTTGATAGGTGACATAGGACAGCAACAGACCTATGGTTAGAAAGTATGAGGCAGATACCATCTTTATGAAGTGGGACAAAGTAAGACATCTTCCACATTGCAGGAACATACGACTCTTTGATGGGTCAGTTTATTAAACTGAATACAAGAGAATTAATGGTGTCAGTAGAAAGTTGAAGATAGTAGGAAAATTGTCAGGTGACAAACCACTTTATATTTTTAAGTATGTCTTGGAGTGTGTGTTGGTACAAGGTCAAGGGAGAAGAAACCATTGACACATATAGTGTGAACAGACTACATGACATTCTCATTTATTATGGAGGAACCTGTTTTTCTAAAATGAGAATTCAGATTGTAGGCAAATGTGTAATTGAATTGACCTGGTAATTTATTGCTTTTTGTTTCCTATCATGTTTGAGCAAATTATTAATAGAACTCTATAATAACTCAGGGACTGTTTATTAGTGGATTTTAGATTTGTACAATGTTTTATTTTCAAAACATGTTTATAGTGTTTAATGTATATTTTGAAGAGTTATATGTTTCTGTGAAGGTAGTGGTGTTTTGTTTTTACTAAGCTTTTCACAATTTATCTCTAATAACCACTGTCTGTTTAGCAGTAAATTTCATCCAGGGAGCAGGATTTGTGTGTTTGTGTGTGTGTGTGCACGTGTGTATGTGTGTGTAAGGCATTTTACTGTTTTCCCTCACTTATGAGGTAAGAAGCTAATATGAAACAGAGGGCGTCATTGAAAAGTGTCACAGCTTCATGCAGTGGTAGGTGTCTCGATGGTTGCCTGTTACATTTGCTAAGCAGTGTCAGGAAGGTATCTACATTAAAGTGTTTTTTATTTATGATCCAACTACTGATAATATTTTAAGATATTTAGGATTTTTCCAGATTGCAATGATTAGATTATGGTTACCCATGTGAGTCTGGTATTATCCCCACCTGAATGACTCGGTCAGGATTTCAGGTTAAAAAACTAACTTTTTTCTAGTAGCTTCATCTATTCTAGTTAGTGCAGCAATAAGTTGTGACCTTCTTTAGAGGGCAAGCATAAGGGCTTGAAGGTCTTTTTGTTGTGATATATCAGTTTTTCTCCAACTGCTGTTTACATCACCTAGAATAATAATGTTATATTTTTATGGCTCAATTTAGCCAAGATAGAAGATATCTTTTAAGGTAGAGTTTTTTTTTTTAATAATGTGCAGAATGTATATAGTAGTTAAATGTAGGGTCTTGTTTGAGGATAGCTTAAGATTCATCATTTGAAATTCCTAGATGAGTTAATTGTGTGTGTGTGTGTGTGTGTGTGTGTGTGTGTGTGTGTGTGTGTGTGTGTGTGTGTGTGTGTATATATATATATATATATATATATATATATATATATATATATATATATATATATATATATATATATATATATATATATATATATATATATATATATATATATATATATATATATATATATATATATATAAATATATATATATATATATATATATATATATATATATATATATATATATATACATATATTTACATATATATATATATATATATATATATACATATATATATATATGGTTCTACCTCACATAAACGAAACACCAAAACACCGACAACGCAATCACCGAAACCACATAACCAACAGTACAAAAACACGAAATCCCACATGCCCGACAACGAAATAACCGACGGTACACAAACACGAAACCTCATACACTTCACACACCACAATCAACAAACAAAACACATTCCCCATCCAAAACCACATACACAACACAAGCACACCAAAATCCCTACAAACCCACACTAAACCTCACATACACAACTACCTACAACCCTAACCCAAACCCTAACCCTAAGGTCCATCACTACCGACAATTACCTGACCGCCCTAACCCTAACTCACTTATCCCGCCCCTAACCCAAACACAATCACTACCGCACACTTACCTGACCCCCCTCCCTAACCCCAACTCACTTATCCGCCCTAACCCAAACACAATCACTACCGACACTTACCTGACCCGCCTCTAACCCTAACTCACTTAACCCACCCCTATCCACACTTACCTTACTGACCTAACGTCCGTCACTACCGCATACTTACACAGCCTTTTCCCATTTCGGCATCCTCGGCGTTGGTGCTTTCATCCGTCAGGTCGGTCTTCTGCTTGTCGATCTTCTAGGTCCCGTCGCGTCTGTCTTCTGCGCTGTCGATCTTCTGGGGCTCGCGATTTCCCTGTCGATGTTCCGGCATGTCGTTGAAGTGAGGTAGAACCATATATATATATATATATATATATATATATATATATATATATGTATGTATATATATATATATATGCATATATATATATATATATATATATATATATATATGTATATATATATATATATGTATATATATATATATCTGTATATATATATATATATATATATATATATATATATATATATATATATATAGATATGTAGGTTCATAGGTGTGTACCTGGAGCCTTTACAAACCTAGCCCATAGGATTACCCTGGCATCATGCCACCCAACCTTAGTTCCCAGTGCCTCTGTCGAGTAAGGTCACTGGAGTGATCCCTGGGGTGAATTTTCTATTTCCCATCCACTCATGAAGATTTCCCCTGGAAGAGGGCTAGTGCGGTGGTCCACTTGACATGTATGGGAAGTCTATTCTATAGCATGGGCAGCCTCTGGGTTATGAACCTGTCCCTCCAGCTTGTTCTGTTGATTGTGGTAATAAGGTTGAGGTCTCTGGAGCATGTAGTGTGGAGGGATTGGGATTTATTTAGATGTAGCATTTCTAACAGATCTGGGTTAGACATGGCTTTGTAAGTCAAGCAGAGATTGTCTTTGTGGCCCCTCCAGCTGCTGCAGGTGTCTAGTGAGGTACATCCCAAATGGGGCATTGTACTGAATGATTGACCTAATGAGAGAAGAGTAGAGGGAGATAATGACCTCTTTCTTCCTGGATGCAAAACCCTTAGTAATGAGATGTGCCACATAAAAGGACTTACTGACCACAGTGGCACTACAATTGCGACCATTCACACACACACACACACACACACACACACACACACACACACACACACACACACACACACACACAAACCAGGACATAACCACGCACACACATACTCCTACCTAACTAAACAAACATAACAACACACACAAACACATTTCATCTACCTATAAGCAGGGGGGCAAGCCCCCCCTGCACCCCCCATGTGGGGAGCTGCACCCCCCCACTTAAATATTCTAACTCCGAGGTTGCACTAAACACATAAACACACAACAAACACCACCGCACACACTCACACACACTAAAATCCCTACCCATTATCCCCAAACACACAACACCTACCTGAAACCCCAGATAAATCCATAAACTGCACCACACGTCATGAATGCGACACCATGATAGCGGCGGATTCGGCATAGTGTAATTTTGCTTAACTGCACTTTTCACTATTCGGTCTCGACGTACTGAATTTCGACATTTCAGTATGCCGAGATTGTATAGTGTATCCTAAACATTATGTTACTAAAACCCCTTTCTATAACAGCACAATGATTCAGACAATGCCGGAGCTAGATTTTGTAGCTGGGGTTCACTGATACTGTGAGAGAAGTATTTAATGTTTCATGACTTGCTCTTAGTTATGTGCCAGAGATTTGTGCAGTAACTCTGTTTTTTTCTCTCATTTCCAGTTCCCTGTTTAGGGATTCTCAACCTTTCATGGCATAATCCCTATAATGTATGTGAACAGAAAGAGTAATACCCAGAGGGAAAATACTCCTGACTGAAGAAATAAGGATCTAGATTTAGGGTCTTATTTGAGGATATCTTAAGGTTAATCATTTGAAATTCCAAGACAAGTTAGTCTAGACAAATTAATATGGTCAACTAATTCCCCAGCATTTCTCCCACTAGAGGAGGAGAGCTGAGGATAAGAGCATAACAGTGGTCTAAAACTTTTTTTTCCTGCTTTATCATCTTATACTTCCTAATCACAGCTGTCACTTTTTCTGAAATAACATTATATTCATTAACAAAATATGATTGTAGTTTAATAATATTCGTCTTTTAATGACTTCCCTTTTCCTAGGCCTAGTGTAGTTATAGTCACAATCTCATTTTCTTTGAAAGATGAAAATGGTATTTTGACCCTTGCTGCAGCCTTTTCTACAGGCAATTGTTATGCTAAACTTGTCCCTATCATGGAATGTAGAAATCAGGGCCCTAGAGGTTAACAAGATGTCATAGGTCATTCCATCTGCTGCATACATGCCTTGCTCTGAGAGGCTCACATAAATGAGGGAGGCAATTAATTTAGGAGCATGACAGTTGCTATCACATGCAAATATATTAACACTAGTTTTTGTATAACTGAGAGACAACTTGTCCTGGTTTTCCTAATGAGTTCAAATGTGCAGATTTATGCATAGTATCATTTGCACTGTATTTAAACAGGAAATGTAGTTTGTGAACACTCTTAAATAAGGTGCTGAAATTCATCCACATTAATTCAGCATCTAAAAAGCAACTCATCAGTGTAATGATAATATTCAATAAAATTTATTGAAATAATAACACTTGACAAATTTGCCTTACATCAAATAAAAATTCAAGAACACCACTGTGAAAAGGAATGGAACCTTTAATAAAAAATCAAAATATGGTTAAATGCATTAATTTGTTTCAAATTACACTGAGACTTTAAAAAAATCAGTTTAGAATCCCAGAATCCCAAGTAGCAGTGCTTCACATTAGAGCCATTTCAAATTCTATTCTAAATTAATTACTGTAAACATATAAGAGATACAAAATGCAGAATGCAGGGAAAGAAATGCATTAGTCTCATATATGTTTTGCCACAAGACTGAATTATGTATTATTTCTAATGTCCCTCAAGTGCTTTAACTCTCTCAACATAATCTTTCTATCAGTTTCACTAAAAGACAAATTCTCACACATACAATACATATGGCATTAGCAGAGCACAGGTGATATAAAAGCCTGTGACACTCCTATAAGAGGACAGGGGGATATTGGTGGGGCAAATGAGTGGATATACCCATGCCACTGCTGGGAAGGACAGTAGCTAGAGTTCTGCATGATAACCTGTGTGTAGGAGCAGTGAACAGTAAAGGAAGGGGGTCATGACCAAACTATACACAGAATTGTACTGTCCTGTGGAATATGCCAGAGTATGTGCGCTACAATACACAGTACAACAGGAGCAGGTGGCGCAAGCTGGCACAATACCACATATAATATGCCTTACATTAACTGACAGGACCAAGTAATGGACTCTTAATCACTTCTACTATGAAACGCCAACTTCTTGAAAGTCTAAGTTCCAAAAGAATGGAAGAAAATGCCCCCCCCCCAAAAAAAAGTGTGAAAATGCCTTTTTTCTTGTTTTTGTGGAGGGGTGCATGCCCCCCCCCCCCACACTGCACCCCCAAACTTTTACATGCCAACTCTATGGCCGCACAAACTCGAAGAAGGGAGAAATCTCCCTAAAAAGTGAATCATTACAAGCGTGCATAAAGAAAGTTAACCAGCAATGATTTCCCATGGAAAACAGCATTCAGTATTATGCTGTTCGCCTTTTTTTTCTGCAGCTTACTGATGCTCAAGCAACTGGTCTTTGAGCATGTGAAGGGAAACCCTCTCAGTCCCCCAAGCACCTCAAAATAAGGAAATCAAGTGCAGTATTCCACAACTGCATGATAGTTGCTATTCCAGGCACACCTGTCACAGTGATGGGCAGTGGCTCAAGTACAAATGCATTACAAAATGTCAGACAGGCAAGGGTTATGAGCACCCATGGAATGACAATAACAAAGCTATGGTGCACTGAGCAGTAAAGAAATGCCAAAGCACTACTGATGAGACTAACTGTGCTAACTGTATTTGGACATGCAAAGTCAGTACTTTACATAAAAAAGGCACTGACAGGACAAACGGAGAGTAGTGTGGAGAGCAGCACAGTTACAAATGCATTTAAAATATATATCAGTCATACAAGCAGCAAACAAAACAAACTGGGAGTAGTGTGGAGAGCAGCACAGTTACAAATGCATTTAAAATATATATCAGTCATACAAGCAGCAAACCAAACAAACTGGGAGTAGAGCGGAGAGCAGCACAGTTACAAATGCATTTAAAATATATATCAGTCATACAAGCAGCAAACAAAACAAACTGGGAGTAGTGCGGAGAGCAGCACAGTTACAAATGCATTTAAAATATGTATCAGTCATACAAGCAGCAAACAAAACAAACTGGGAGTAGTGCGGAGAGCAGCACAGTTACAAATGCATTTAAAATATGTATCAGTCATACAAGCTGCAAACAAAACAAACTGGGAGTAGTGCGGAGAGCAGCACAGTTACAAATGCATTTAAATATGTATCAGTCATACAAGCAGCAAACAAAACAAACTGGGAGTAGTGTGGAGAGCAGCACAGTTACAAATGCATTTAAATATGTATCAGTCATACAAGCAGCAAACAAAACAAACTGGGAGTAGTGTGGAGAGCAGCACAGTTACAAATGCATTTAAAATATGTATCAGTCAAACAAGCTGCAAACAAAACAAACTGGGAGTAGTGTGGAGAACAGCACAGTTACAAATGCATTTAAAATATATATCAGTCATACAAGCAGCAAACAAAACAAACTGGGAGTAGTGCGGAGAGCAGCACAGTTACAAATGCATTTAAAATATATATCAGTCATGCAAGCAGCAAACAAAACAAACTGGGAGTAGTGCGGAGAGCAGCACAGTTACAAATGCATTTAAAATATATATCAGTCATGCAAGCAGCAAACAAAACAAACTGGGAGTAGTGCGGAGAGCAGCACAGTTACAAATGCATTTCAAATATGTATCAGTCATACAAGCAACAAACAAAACAAACTGGGAGTAGTGCGGAGAGCAGCACAGTTACAAATGCATTTCAAATATGTATCAGTCATACAAGCAGCAAACAAAACAAACTGGGAGTAGTGCGGAGAGCAGCACAGTTACAAATGCATTTAAAATATGTATCAGTCATACAAGCTGCAAACAAAACAAACTGGGAGTAGTGCGGAGAGCAGCACAGTTACAAATGCATTTAAATATGTATCAGTCATACAAGCAGCAAACAAAACAAACTGGGAGTAGTGCGGAGAGCAGCACAGTTACAAATGCATTTAAAATCAGTCATACAAGCAGCAAACAAAACAAACTGGGAGTAGTGCGGAGAGCAGCACAGTTACAAATGCATTTAAAATATATATCAGTCATGCAAGCAGCAAACAAAACAAACTGGGAGTAGTGTGGAGAGCAGCACAGTTACAAATGCATTTAAAATATGTATCAGTCATACAAGCTGCAAACAAAACAAACTGGGAGTAGTGTGGAGAGCAGCACAGTTACAAATGCATTTAAAATATGTATCAGTCATACAAGCAGCAAACAAAACAAACTGGGAGTAGAGCGGAGAGCAGCACAGTTACAAATGCATTTAAAATATGTATCAGTCATACAAGCAGCAAACAAAACAAACTGGGAGTAGTGCGGAGAGCAGCACAGTTACAAATGCATTTAAAATATGTATCAGTCATACAAGCAGCAAACAAAACAAACTGGGAGTAGTGCGGAGAGCAGCACAGTTACAAATGCATTTAAAATATGTATCAGTCATACAAGCAGCAAACAAAACAAACTGGGAGTAGTGCGGAGAGCAGCACAGTTACAAATGCATTTAAAATATATATCAGTCATGCAAGCAGCAAACAAAACAAACTGGGAGTAGTGCGGAGAGCAGCACAGTTACAAATGCATTTAAAATATATATCAGTCATGCAAGCAGCAAACAAAACAAACTGGGAGTAGTGCGGAGAGCAGCACAGTTACAAATGCATTTAAAATATGTATCAGTCATACAAGCAGCAAACAAAACAAACTGGGAGTAGTGCGGAGAGCAGCACAGTTACAAATGCATTTAAAATATGTATCAGTCATACAAGCAGCAAACAAAACAAACTGGGAGTAGTGCGGAGAGCAGCACAGTTACAAATGCATTTAAAATATATATCAGTCATACAAGCAGCAAACAAAACAAACTGGGAGTAGTGCGGAGAGCAGCACAGTTACAAATGCATTTAAAATATATATCAGTCATACAAGCTGCAAACAAAACAAACTGGGAGTAGTGCGGAGAGCAGCACAGTTACAAATGCATTTCAAATATGTATCAGTCATACAAGCAGCAAACAAAACAAACTGGGAGTAGTGCGGAGAGCAGCACAGTTACAAATGCATATATATGGGTCTACTTCATTTGCTCTAACTTCCGATTGACCGAAACCCATTTGCCTGACACCAAATGACCGGAATTTAATTTGACCGAAATTTAATTTGACCTTTCAAGTATTATTGGCAAGTAAATGGGATATGCCCCCTTCCCCACTGCAGTGCAACCCTGGAGTTAGAATATATAGTTAGGGGGGTGTGGGGGGCTGGGTGGTGTGGGGGACAAAGCCCCCCACTTAATTTCATATTATATTGTTTAGTTTTGCTTTAATATTGCTTAGTAAAACAAAAGTGGGAGGCTGTGCCCCCCACACCCCCCTAACTATATATTCTAACTCCAGGGTCGCACTGCAGTGGAGAAGGGGGCATATCCCATTTACTTGCCAATAATACTTGTTGGTCAAATGAAGTGTCAGTCAAATGAAATTTCGGTCAAATGGGGTCGGGCAAATGGGTGTTGGTCAATCGGAAGATAGGGCAGATGAAGTAGATCCATTTAAATATATATCAGTCATACAAGCAGCAAACAAAACAAACTGGGAGTAGTGTGGAGAGCAGCACAGTTACAAATGCATTTCAAATATGTATCAGTCAAACATATTTGGTCACTGTAAGATATATTAATCTTCCTCTAACAATGCTGAACAAGGAGAAGATAACTGCTAGTTGCTTATCTGGACCCAGAATCTGCCAAATTATACATGCACTCAAGTAATTATGCCACGTGTACCAGTATGATTCCATCATAGTCCATGTAGGTGTAAATGGCTTGAGATGTACCTCCCTGGAATATATGAAGAGGGACATTATGGAGCTGTCAGACTATGTGTCTCAGGCTGGTATGAGCCTCGCATTGAGCAGCGTATTACCAGGATGATGCCGCAATATGAGCAAAAAAATATTGATTTCAACAATTGGCTGTCATTCTAGTGTCATCCTAAGGAGATCCAATATTTGTTAGCTTGGGAGGACATGGTTAACAAACCACATTGCATTGCCAAGGGTGGTCTGCACCTCTCCCCCTAGGCTTTCGAATATTGGCTAAAACTTTATCCACCTCCATAGTGCCTTTTTTAGGCGATACCAAATTGACACACCTACCGACATAGTAAAATCAACTTAACTGAAGATGTTAACTGCTCAATGCCAAACATGGTTCATCACAGGGGACTGATTACAATAGAGTTGCATACAATGAAATATGTTTGACTCCCTCCATGTCCCTCTTGCACTTAAGAATATAGACATCTGTGCAGTTATAAAGACATGGCTGAAAGTGGCAGAGAGTGTCCTGGCAAGGTTTCAGTGTCTTCCACACTTTTAGACCAGTAGCTGCACAGACAATGGTTAAAGGTGGAGGTGCCTCAATATACATCAATAACAAGAATACCCCTCTAGGGTGGTCAAATAGTATGAATCACTGGAGTTCTTCTACATACAGATCACCATAGACAAACTGCTGTACCATTTCCTAGCCAGCTATAGGTCACCCTTCATGTCCCAAGAAGCTTTCAATGCATACCCTGACTTACTGGAGACACTTACTATCCAACCTAGCACCCTACTCCTGGGAGACTTTAATTACCTCTCTATGAACTGGGAATTCTACACTGCCTTAACTCTACAGGCACAGAGATTCCTGGAATTTGTAAATACAAACACCCTTGATGAAATAGTGAATATGTTCAGTAGAGGTTCCAACATACTGGATGTTGTGCTTATAAATATGGGAGAACACTCCAACCCCACAATGTCTCATACTCCCTAGTAAGATCTGACAATAATGCTGTCTCATTTGAATTCAAAATCAACTTCATAATCCCATTAAAACTATGCTAAGACAAATTACCTTTTATTACGTGATGGATTGTCAAAATGTATTGATCCTCCAAATGTAGAGTACACAGCAGCCTATTCTGAATTGCTCTCAGAAACTCTGTACAACCATATCCATGGCTACATAGAGGCTGCCGAACCTACCAGAAGTAAACCCAGGACTAGCCCTAGAAACAAACAACCCTGGTGGCATTCCAAATTAAAGGATATGCAACAAAAAGGAAAAAATATGGCAAAAATCAAGAATAGCAATTATCATAAAGATAGAAACTCTCTCATTAAAGTAACTAAGAGGGCTAATTAGGTGAAGCAAAACCAACTTTGAGGTTAAGATAGCCTCCTAGGTGAAAGATAACCATAAGGTCTTCTATAACTATGTCAAAAACCTCAAGAGCAGCACACAGCAATGTGGTGAGCTGGTGGTTAATGATGCCACATTCATTGAGCTTGGTGATATAGCAAACCTGTTAGTGGACAAATTCAGTTCCAACTTTATCCCCCTCTCACCCTCAACCATCCCCTTAAAAATAAACTCAAATATAACCCCTCCAGTTATAACTAGGGAGCATGTACTGGCTGCATTCACTAAAGCTAAGAACACAGCCTCAGTTTGCCCTGATAACATTCCAAGATGCCTCCTGAATAGTCTAGAATTTCACTTATCAGGACTCCTGGAGTCATTATTTAAATATGGTCTTAAAACAGGCTTTGTGCCACATGAATGGAGGATTGCTATGTTCATCTCCCTTCATGTTGGAAGACCTTCAATAGACCCTAGAAACTACAGACCCATTAGTCTAACTAGACTTATTTGCAAAGCCATAGAAAGAATTATCATGGAAATTATCAACAATAACAATAAGGACACTAGATCTATTCCAGTTTGGCTTTGTCAAAGAAAGGTCATGCTTACTGAATCTGGTGGACTTCTTTGAAAAGGTCACTAAGGCAATGGATGAGGGAAATCTGGCTAAAGCATTTGATACAATACCCCACTCTGGTATTGTCAACAAACTTGTGGAACCAGGTCTAAACTCCTTTATCTTTAACCTTGCTGGATAGCTAGCTGGTTCACTAATAGGACCTAGGAGGTCAGAATCAGTGAGGTCTCTCCACAAAGAGGCTGCTCACCAGTGGAGTCCCCCAGTGCTCTGTGCTGGGCCTAGTCCTCTTTGGCATCTACTTCCCGAATGCCAAAGCCAATGTCAAAGGCCTTTAGCTGACCAAGTTTGCAGATGATTGCAAACTTGGAGCAGTCATTGAATCCCCCAAGATGAGAACACCCTTTAGGAAGGTCTAATATAGACAAGCACTTAGTGGCAAAGCCATGGCTTAAAACTCAGTGCCAAGAAAGGCATTACAGTACCTTTTAGGAAGTCTACTACCCCAGGTAACTACATCATCAATAGAACACCCTTAAACGTTGATTTACTAGTCTGGGATCTGGGAACTCAAGTAGATAGTAACCTAGACTTTGACCAACATGTGTCCAAGATAGTAAGAAAATCCTTATATGTTGCTCAATGTATAAGCAAGGGCATGGCATCTAGGTGCAGAAACATCATCATACCACTGTACTCAGCCCTCGTCGGACCTATCAAATACTATAATGCACATTTCCATATATACCTGACCGGGCATGCAGCAACTGGAATGTCCACAAAGATTCCATATGAAAAGAATACAGTGAGAAAATACAATACTCTACAGTGATTGCCTCAAAGCCCTGTTTCTTTATTTGGTATCATACAGACTTCTGACAGGTGATCTTTGCCTGACATAAAGGGCATCCCTGGAACCTGTTTAGATGAAACTTTTGCACATCACAAAACAAACAGCACCAGAACTACTTGGTTAAAAGATGTAAATTTTGCTTGCAACATAAATTCTACATGTTGGAGAAATATATATGTTTTCCAGAGAATCAGAGAATTCCCATTCTCTGGAACAGTGGCCCCATCCTCCTCCACATCCCTTTTTAAGTGCAACCTGGACCAGTGGATGGATAATTAGAAATTCACCCCTGGTCTAGGCCCTACATCTATGATAGACAGAGGTAGTCAGTAAATCAGCACCTAAGGGCCCTAGTGGTCATTAGCGTAGTTTATACTTATGAACCTATGAACCTAAGCTACAAACAAAAGAAACTGGGAGTAGTGTGGAGATCAGCACAGTTACAAATGCATTTAAAACATGTATTATTCATGCAAGTAACAGACAAAAATGCAATGGTTACTTTCTTTAATAAGAACGTAAAACTGGGCAGTGATGTACGAAGTAGGGGAAGCAGAGATGTACAGATCTTGCAGTAATACACTAACTCACCCTGTTACTTGGAGAGTCTTGCCTTCCTCCTCTGACAGGTCATCTTCTTCTCTTCCACTTACTCCTGGACAGAAATACAGATAAAATCTATGAACAAAACATAACCAGAGACATCATAAACACCTCACAGACACTATGTGATGTGCATCATGGTAGTATAGCCTACTGTAGTAAGACAAAAAAGTGTATAATTATACTTATTATAGTTGTCAGGGTGCCTCTCTCTAGCCTGTTATTTTTATTGGCAGAGAATGCAAGGGTGAGGCCTTATAAGGTCATTTCTTAGTGTTGGCACTGCTCACCAGAGTGGGTGATGCTTGCCATCACTTAATCATCTTGCAGGCAAGTGCCAGGTATCCATCTTGTATTGGGGGCCCTGTTATGCATCTACTAGCTGGCACACCAACTGGTGCATATGCAGTGCATATTCACTACCCCACTTCCATATTCAGACCTTGCAGAAACCACAGACGCTTGCCAGGTTGAAACCAGGAGTGAAAATGATAGCTGAGTCATGACAATGCAAGCCACAGACACCATGGTTAGCATGGCAGCACAAAATATCCCAATGACAATGTGAAGTAGCATGACCACAACAAACATGTAGACATTGATGGGATGGCATTTGCACTGCCTTCATGCATGGTGATGCAGCTTTAAAACTTAAAAAAAACTGAATTATCATGGCATTATACTGCTATCCATACACTATATTTGGTATCAAGCCTGTATAAACTGATCATTGAGGTTTGTGTAACCACACATGCATGGGGCTAATGGACCTGTCTGGGCACATGCAGCTCATACAATAGACTAAAAAGTGTGTGCACAACACAGGCCCCATAGCACAATCTGGAACTGCCATCAAGCTGTGTTATACATAAGAATTAGAAAGAGTTGAGCAAAGTCATGTCAATTACATAAATATATTGCTTTGAGGCCAGTATTAGTGAGTAGTTGGGGACACAGAATTTACTGCATGCTGGGTGTTCAACAGCAACCTCAGTACATTGGGACTAGCAATGTGAGGGTGAAGGGGAATGACAGCACTAAGGGAACAGGTTCTGTTTGTCCCAGGCCCACCTGTGTGGCTACATAATGACTAGGATCACTTGGGTTGTTGTGTTGGATGAAAACTCGAACAGTGAGTGTTTGTTGGCTGGAATGCACTCTGCTATATAGGTCTAGTTGTCCTACATAGGGAGTGGGGTAGGGTGGGGAAGACACATGCTAAGTGGTTCATGTTACAGAGGTATGCACATGGGGCAGACTTTGGTGTTGCCTGAGGGCCACAGGCCTGTACATACACATGACAGCCCATATGTTACATCATAACTTGATTCCATGCATAATGGGCCTGCACTGGGGATGTGGCATGTGATAACACTAAATATATATAAGCATTTCACACATTGCAATCTCAGTTCCAACAGGAATGGTGGGCAATTAGAGATAATGGGAGACATGTTTGCACCCAGGCATTGACCGTAGATGCATGCTCATCTCTATAGGAATTCCAGTGGCCCTCAAACAATGACAGCATCTGAAGAAGTTTCTGCTGGTGGAAACAGTGGTACTATTACAGACCCTATGTTCCCAAATGTCAGGCACATTTTGAACACTAACAAAGCCTTGAGAGAGAGAGAGAGTTTGCTGCGGGATTTAATGATAGATGTGAATGCTATTGTCAGATACCTGGTCTGCCATGAAGTCACTATCATGATACACCATACCCATGCAAAAGCTCAGGCCCCTTCAAGTGAGACAATGGTCAAAGGTTTAGGACCACAATTATAGACCACAACAACAGACACAAAGAGTGTTCTGGTGTCCCGGTCTGCAGACAGTGATAAGATACTGATACCTGGATGAGGTCTGAATGTGGGAACTGGACTGGCAGAGACATCACGTATAGCTGTTGCAGATACACCATGCTGGTATGCCCATATGTCGCTTTCAATGTACAATGACACACAACTGTCATAAACTTGTTAATGGTAAACATCAACATATCTCTCACACATGTACATCAGGGATGCCATCACTCCATCCTGTACTACAAGGAGAGTATTTTTCCATTCTTTTGGTAATATGTCACATGTACTACTGCTGTTGTAACAATGGGGCGTGGTATTGTCATATTGTTAGATTAGGGACTTCCATTTTAAAGTAGTTTTAGGCATTAGACAGGCTAAAGGGTAAAAGAAATTGTGTTTCATTTATGCATAAAAGACAGTTAAGTAGAAAGAGAGGATAACCTTGATGGTCAACAGTTTATTAAAAAGGAAAAATAAGCATAAAGTGTGCAGACACAATGTTCTTTTCTCAGGGGAAAGATACAATATTGCTAGCTACAGAATGTTCCTTAATATTTATTTAACATTTATTTTACCAGGATAAATCCAACTGGACAGTAGGTCTCCTGGGGTGAAAAGCTCTAAGAAGTTACCATTTGAATACATGGGTTATTACAGAGTGCCAGGTGACTGCAAATAAGGAGTTGGCTAACATATGGTAGAATTCTAACATATAAGACAGAATGCAGCTAAATGCATAACAGTCTAATAGTACAGTCAGGAGATCATATACTTTACAGTACTAGTACACTAGGTGTGCGTAAGATATGTAGGACTAAGTACATATTTACAATATTTACAAAAAAATGTACTATGCACATAGGTGACTGTGTAGAGTGAGCATCAGAAGCAGATACATATTTATAATATTTACAGAGTATTCAATGCACATAGGGGACAATGTAAAGTGATCATCAGAGGCTTTGGGGGTAAGCTGCCTACAGTGAGGTGAAGATTCAAGTGGAGTCTTTGCAGTTGCAAAGAGGGTTAGCATAAAGGTATGATTTAAGGAGGTCTTTAAATATGATTATGCAATTTTGTAGCCTGAGGTTGGGAGGGAGGATGTTCCATGCTTTTGTGACCTCATGGGGAATAGGGCTTCTCCAGAGCTGTTCTTACATGGCTTGACTTCGATCACGGATTTGTTACTGGATGGTAGGGTCCTGTTGGAGTTGTGGAAATTTAACATGCCCACTAGGGCAGAGGTACTGTCAGGCCGGTAAAGAATTTGATGAGCTATAATGAGTTGGTGGTAGCATAGTAAAGTCAGAAATTCTAACCAGTGTAGTTTAAGTAGGGGTTGGCAGTGGTGGAGGTATGATCTAGCACTGGCTGTGAACCTAGTTATTTTATTATAGCATATAGAGAGTTTGGTCAGGTTGGTTTTATTTATGTTGGTTAGAACTGGAGAGGCATAAAGTAATGATGATAGGAGATGAGTTCTGGCTATGATAGTTCTAGACTCGGGGGGGGAGTAGGAACTGTTTGCTATGACAGAGACATCCTAACTTCTTATGTACTTTAGCTATAGTTTGGGATATGTGTTTGTTGTATTTAAGTTGTTGATCAATTGTGATTCCTAGGAGTTTGGTCTCAGCTACTGGGTTGATGAGGGTGTTATTGGTTGAGAGAATGGCGAAGGTGAGGTCATTGTCCTTGGTTAGATGGAATAGCATTAGCTATGTTTTTTGGGATTTAGTATCAGTTGGTTTTTGTTTAGCCAGTTTTCTATTTCAGTAAAGGATTCTTGGGCTTTATTTTGTAGAAGATGAATGTCAGATGCTGAGCAGATTAGGGTTGTGTCTTTTGCATACTGGACAATATCGGCTTTAGTGGTTGCTAAGTGGAGATTGTTTGTAAATATTTTAAAGAGAAGGGGACCTAGAACTGAGCCTTGGGGGATGCCACATGTGACGGGGAGTGGGGGGGGGTAGGGAGTTGACCCATTTGACAGATTGTGAGTGGTTGCTTAGGTAACTATTGAACCAGTGCAGAGTGGGGTTGTCAAAGTTGAGTTCAGAGAGACAGGTAAGGAGTTTATTGTGGGAAACTGTGTCAAATGCCTTGGATAAGTCTAGGAAGGTTGTGGAGACCAGTTTCCCTTGGTTCCTATGTGAGTTAATGATATTGGAGAAGTTAATTAGAGCAGTGGTGGTGCTATGGGATGGTCTAAAACCATGCTGGGTTTTAGCTTGTAGGTTGTTGGTTAGTAGATGGGTATGGAGTTGGTGGTGGATACACTTTTTGAGAATCTTAGCTAGGGGTGATAGGATTGCGATGGGATGGTAGTTGGAGAGGTCAGTTGAGGGTTCACCCTTGTGGTGGGGGATGATATATGAGATTTTCCACAAGGAAGGAATGGTGCATTCAGAAATAGATCTATTAATAAGTAGGGAGATGGAATAGGCAATGGCCTTGGATGCGATTTGGAGGTATTCAGCTGGTAGGTTTTATGCAGTGAGAGTGGTTGGTTTGAGTTTTTCTAAGAGTTTTTGAATGATAGATGTTTGTACTGGTTTGAGTGAGAAGGGGATGGAGTTAATTTGGCAGGTTGTGGTTTGTGGCTGGGTTGTAGGTGATATATCATTCACAAGTTTCATTATGGAAGTGATAAAATAGTTATTGAAGTTTGTGGCTGTGTTAGGGTCTGGACCTTCAATGTTTGGTGGTGGTGTATTAGCTTTTCCAGGTTGGAGGATGTTATTCACTGCAGCCCAAAATTTCTGTGGGTTGTTACTGTGTTTCCTTTGCAAGGTAATATAGTGATTTTGTTTGTCCATCTTGACCTGCTTTTTTGCTTTGTTTCTAAGTTCAGAGAAGATTTGTCTAGTTTTGGGTGTTTTGTATTGTCTTCAGGTTTTCCATGCTTTATCCCTATCCTTAAGTAAGCTCTTAGTGGTTTTCTCTAGCCAGGGGACAGGATTATTGCATACCCTAATTGTTTTGAGTGGGGCTAATTGGTTTAGAATTTTTAGGAATATGGACTTAAAGTATTGTACTGCAGTATCTAGGGGGAGGGTTTTAGTGAAGGTCAGTTGCAGGATTTTAGGGTTTCTGAGAATAGCTTTTGGGGGATGTTATTTTGGGAGTGGGTTTTTAGTGATGAGGGTGGGTTGGAGCATTTAAGTTTGTGCCAAAGGAGAAAAGTTGGATTGTGGCCACTGAGGGAGTTGGGTAATGTTCCACATTGGTGGATAGTGTTGGGCTGGTTGGTGAGGATCCAGTCCAAAGTTGATTCCCTTTTGTTTGTCTTGTCAATTTGTGTGGGTGAGTGTATGAGTTGGGTGACGTTATATAGGTTTATGTGGTTGGTGGCTGTTGGTACTGTTCCAGTTAGTGTTGACATCACCTAGGGCTATAGTTTCTTGGGAGAGGGAGTGAGAATCCCAGTGGAGTATAGATTTTAGGGTATTAAGGTTTTCCTCTGATGGTATATAGATGCTAAGTAGGTTGAGTTGTTTGCACTGGTTTAGAAGGAGTTTGGTGACTAGAGTTTCAGCATTGTCAAAATTTGGGGTTTCTTTTTGAAGGAGCTGGACTTTTAAGTTGGATTTGTAGAGAAGGGCGATGCCATCACCTCTTTTGTGTGCTCTATCTACTCTTAATATATTAAAGCCAGGTGGGGTGATGGAGTTGTCTTTAATATGGGGCTTAAACCATGTTTCTGCAATGACTGCTAAATCTGAGTTTCATAGAGAGATAGCTGAATGCAATTGTTCTATTTTATTCATGACACTACGGATATTTAGGTTTAGTACAAGTATGTCAGTGGGTTTGTGTTTAAATGGGGGGTTGTGGGGGCCATTGAAGATAGTTGTTGGGCCAGGGATGGGGTGGATGTCCCCTCCTAGTAGTAGTTGAGCTGCTATGTTAGCAATGGTTTTAAGGTAGAATACGGTAAAGAAGTGACATTTGAAGTGTTTCTTGTGCTGTGAGGTGTAATGAATTAGAGAGGTGAGTTGAAAGAGGAAAGGGTGATGGGTGACTGGATGTATAGTTGAAATTATGGAGGGGTTATTTGTCGTATGGGGCAGGGTGGGGGATTTGATACAGTGTAGATAGGTGAGTGGGTGTTGATAAGTGGTGCTAATGGACAATAAGTAGAGACAGATGGATAAGGAGAACAGAAAAGTGGTGATGGTATGGTGATGGGGGTGGAGGGATAGTGGTATAGTGTCAGTGAGGTGTATGTATTGCAGGGATAAGGGTGGGGAGATAAGAGATGTGTACAGTGTTGGCTTAGAGGAGTAGTAGGGTATGTTTTGAAGTGGGTGGGATGAGAGGAGGGGATGGTAGCTTAGATGAGTGTGGGTGTGGCAGGTGAGTCAGGTGATGTGGGGTTGGGATAAATCTGTGAGTAGTGGGAGTGTGTGGGAAATGGGGGCAGGGTAGGGGAGCGAAGTGAGCCCAAGTGGTAGTGAAGGCGAACAGAGTGGGGCAGTACCAAGTCATACTGGTAGGTGACTACAGAGTCAATCTGTAAGCTTCTTAGCATTAGGGTGTGTTTCAATGGAGGGAGTGGAGATATAATACAAACAATCTTCCTGGACCTAATAACTATTGATAACTTTGCAGGGGTCAAGTATAACAGATAAAAACTGTAAACATATATAAGAAGTACTGGACTGAGATGAGGGGCAGATAGAGAGTGAGCAGCTGGGGGAGCTGTAGTAATGGTTATAGGTTTAGTTTGGGTAGTTAATAGGGAGTGGATGGGGCCTTTGCCTAGAGAACACTTTCCCACTGCCAACCCTGGTGGAGTGCTAAGAACTTTTTTATTGAATATTAACCTTTTAGCTTGTTTAAATCTGGAAGCTTGAATGGTTGCTCGCTCATAGCCTGTGAACAGGAAGCTGCTTTAATAAAATGTTAAGTTAAAGCCAAGCCTAGAAACCAAAGGAACCAAGGCTGAGAGGGCATGTAAATTAAATATAATTCAGCTACAGTTAGAAAAGGCAGTTAAGTTTAATGAATTTGTTTGACCTGTTACTTCAGAAAAGAGTATATACTAGAGCCTGAGTACAAAGAACAGGTCAAATAAAAATTATATTAGTTTACATTGTTCAGGACAATCAGAATATGATGTGCAGTAGCTTTGAACACTAATTATTTATCAGCACTGTTAATGAAGACAGTATTCTAATACTGTGAACATCTAATAAAGCCTTATTAAATGAACTACAGTGTTTGGAGAATTTATTCCAAAATGTACATAAGACTTGGTTCTTAAAGGAGAGACTGGCACCTGTTTCACATCAGTTTGGGTAATTAACAGATAAAGACTTTCGTTCTCAATCTCATCACAGTGTTTCCAGCTAATTACAGTACAGTAGAGTAATATCAATTTTTACAATGGCACCTGAACAAGCCTGCTGTCTGGGGAGAGATATATAATTCTTGCAACCCAGCAAGCAGCTATTCTGGACACTCAAAAATCAGAAACAGTTAGCCCTTTCAAATCCAGTTCCAGTGCAGCATATATTTTCTTAAGTTCACAGTAACTGTTCTTCCAAACACTACAGCAAAAGTACTGTATACATTTCAACAGCACTCCAGAGGTTTTCCAGCTGAAAGGCTCCAGTAAAGGTAATCAACTATGCTACAGACCACTCTTTCAGTAAAAGTATTGTTCATTTCCAGACTTGGTCATACCACATGTTCTACAAAAATCTACAAAATAGGAGTGTTTCGTTCAACTATGTGTGTTCTACAGAGTAAAACAGCCTTATTAGCAAACAGAAACAGTTGCATTTCTCATTACAGAAAAAACTTTTCAGTAAAACAGCACTACTTCATGAATAAAATGGACACAGCACATGACCTCTGCATATAGTCAATGCAGCTGTTAACCAAAGTGCATAGTACTAGTCTTTATTTCAGAAAATATAAAACAGATAATACGCCAAGCGTATATAACATTCTTCATTATATTTATTTCAGAAAAGCCTCAAACAATTTCAGCAGGCCAGTATTAAATCAAAACAGTGTTCCTTCAGAACATGAAAGACATTATCCAGTTAACAGCTATCTACACAAACTTTTAAGTTTCCAGTGTGACATCATATAGCCAAAAAAAAAAGGTTAAGAAGCTGCAGACAATGGCACACATTCTTCCCAAAGCATAAAATTATGTAAAACTTTATATTCAACTTTTAGTTAGCAGCTCAAAAAAAGTTTAAATCAATCAGTTAAAGTCATTTGCATTTAAACATTTCAAATAACATTTCTGCAGTTCAAACATCAGTAAATTTTTGGTTTAATTTTAAAACCTGGGTAAAGCAGTCTAAAAATATTCTTTTAAAGTTAAAGGTTATTAATTCAAGAATGTTAAATATTTCTAAACGCAAAAGGGTTAAATCACAGAAGCAAGTTTATGAGTCAGCTTCTGTCACTATGGGTTTAGATTTATTTAATCCTTGTATAAATGCTTCAACATATACAGTTCAACATAATACTTTCCGTTGTAGTATAGTTTCACATACAAATGTTCAAAATGTAATACATGTAATTCAAAATACAGAAGTATGTTGCAGTATTAAATATACAAATGTCAACACAGTCAACCTACATAACATGCAGGCAATGTCTCAAGTTCACATTACTTCATCTAATTTCTTATTTTTAGAATCAAGTGCAGTGTCTGCACTGCACTGAAGGGAGATAAGAGAAATCAGAGTGCAGATTTTAATACAGTAAATTGCAGTATAACTGAAGAACATACTTCAATGCTAAGTAAAAAATGCATTCCATAGCTATCTGTAAAGATCAGAGCATTAATCTGTTATTGTTTAAGGTTAAAAGAAATAACAATATTTCATTGTTTACAGACAAATCAATTTCAGTCACACATAGATCTTTATTAAAAGACACAAATGCAGTTTTGTCAGAATTTAAAAGGTCAAAGATTACAGCAGCTAACAGTTCAAAACGTATTAGCTCTGTACTAGTTATAAACATTTTGTTACAGTTATACTTCATTGATAAGATTTATGCAATTGTACAGATTTTAAAGAATTGGTTATGACAGAAACATGAAGATTTATGGGTTAAAGATAAAATAAATTCCAGTTCAGCTGAAGCAGCTAAAGTGGCCAGAAAAATATATTGGGTGTGGCCAGTTAAAAAGGGGGTAACTGAATACCTCTATGTCTTGTAAGGCATATCAGAACTAATAGTCAAATTAATTTGCAGAATAAAGGGTTTACAGTTACAGACTTAGCAAATTAATTTTTGTATTATTGTTTTGCTTAGCAGTCATTAGTTACGAGCTTTGTATTAAAGTATTGCAATGTATTAACAATAAGCAATGATATAGACAGAGACAAAATAATTCAAACCAAAAAGTGAAGACTCACAAATAGTAAATGCTCCATACACCCCTCACAGTCCAAATAGTAAAAAAACAGCAAATGTCAGGTACGAGGGCGAAACACAGCTTGTATAGTTAAAGCACATCCAATGGCAGTAAATCAATTCAATATAAATATTTTATTGGAACCAACACATAAATCCGGTAAGCACTTTCACCCAACAGGGCTTCATCAGACCATAATGCATCACTCATATCAACTCATTATATATTAAAAAAGGCACCAAAAATCTAAATTCAAACATTTTCTTAAAATGGCAACCCCATGAACACAGCAGACATCTTATGCTAAATGCATAAATGGCATTGCCATCCATTCAAAGCAAACATCACATACCCACACATGTATTTCATATAAAAAATAGGTCTATATTATAACATCAAAGTCTTACAACTTCGAATGTTATAATATTGAACCCAGTAGAGCGAAACACCAGAAAAACCATATAGTCAGAATAGCAAAATTTTTCCCAGGGAAAAAATTTGCTGTTCTGAGAAACATGCACACAACACAAGCACACCAAAATAAATAATCCACACACACTTCATAAAACCCTACACTAAACCATACATACACCACTAGCTATCCACTTACCTTAACCCAACCCTAACCCTAAGGTCTGTCACTATCACACACTTACCTTACCCGCTCTCTAACCCTAACTCACCTACCCCATCCTAACCCTCACTTCCACACAATCGTGCACTTACCTGACCCATGCCCTAACCCTAACTCACCTAACCCACGTCCAATCGCACACACACCTTTGTTCGCACACTTACCTTAACCCGGTCCATAACCTCCACTCTACAGTTGAGGAAATAGCGAAGCTGCAGAAATGGCCCACCGAATACTTTCCCTAGGAAAGTATTCGGTGTTCTACAGCTTCGCTATTTCCAGCATTCGCTCTACTAGGTTCAATATTATAACATTCAAAGTTGTAAGACTTATTATGTTATAATATAGACCCATAAAAATATATCATATAATGAATATACCATATAAAAATATATATATAAGCATCTAAAATACAATAAATACAAACATAAATATACAGTCAAACCAATATATACTCTCATTTCATAAAAACAAAAAATACATATATCTATTATACACAAATATAAAACATGACAATGTTCACCATTTGATGAACAATCAATGCTATCTAAGCCTCCAAGATTTCAAAAAAGGTCTCAGAGATACCTTGTCTTTGAGACCTGGGTAAAAGTCTGCCCTAAACCTAATTATCCATTTAGCCTCCTGTGTTTCAGTACAGTTCCTAGTGTCACCACCTCTAGGACCTGTGGATAATATGTCAATGACTCTGAAAGTGAACATATGTGTGTCACCTTTCTCTAATACATGTTTTGATAATGCGTTGACTGTGGACTTAACCTTAATTTGGTATATGTGCTCATGTATCCTATCTCTAAGTTTCCTATCCTTCTTACCCATGTAAAACCCATTGCATGTTCCACAAGTAGCAAGATAAACAACATGCTCAGATTGGCAGTTGGCAGAGACACAAAACTCATAACTCACACCATTTAAGGGATGCACAAAATTACTACTGGAATTAATTAAGTGGCAAAAATTGCAACTAGTGGAAGGAAATGTACGAAAGATGTTGCAGACATCCTCCTTCCTACTCTCTTAGGACAGCACAACAACTTCTTCAAATTAGATCTGTTCTTATACACAAAACATGGTGTATCCCCTACCACCTCTCTAACCACTGGGTCCGCAGTTAACACGTCCCAATGCAATATGAAGACATCCTTAACATTGCCTACATCCTTAGTGTAGAAGACGGGGATTCTAACATTGTTATATTCCATTAGAACTGTGGGATGCTCTGACTCTACCTGGTCAATGACCATCTCCTTAGGATCTGAAAAATAGGGTGGGGCCACCACATCTCTTCTTGAAGCAGAGATCCCAGCTATTCCCATCTTGATCTCCTAATCCTTATAAGCCCTGGACTTAAATCTCTCACATAATTTCCCTAACTCAGCTTCAAAGCCTTCATGGGAGGGGTTGTAAAGTGAAGACCTCATGGCTTGACCTCTGACCACATTTCTAAATACATATCCTGGGTGCATGCTATATCTATGCAATGAAGCATTATGATGGCATGACTTCCTAAACACTCCAGTGTTAAGCATTCCATTCTCTAGCCTCTCTACATACACATCCAGGTAAGAAATCCACGTATCTGAAAACTCATATGTGAACTTCAAAACGTTAGATAAACCATTCACTTTGTCAAAAATAAAGCCAGTTCACCAGTGGTACATTTCCAGATAAAAAAGAGGTCATCCACAAATTGTCTATAAAAGGATACCCTCTCATGAAACTCAACCAATTCAAATAAACAATCCTCCTCCCAGGCAGCCATATAAAGGTTGGCGTAGCTATTGGCACAAGGAAGTGCCCATAGCCACGCCATCCCTTTGCAGATAATACTGAGAGTCAAAGCTGAAGATATTATTCTCTAGCACAACTTTAAAAACAAAACAATGAGATCTATAACATTACCATTCAGTCCAGAGTGACCCCTAAGGTACTTACATACCCTTTGAACACCTTCTCCATTGGGGATAACCGTGAACAGGGATTGGATGTCCATAGTTACAAAAAGGTAGCTCAAGTCCACAGATACTCCCTGCATATGCTCATAAAGATCAAGAAGGAACTTAGTGCCCCTCAGCACATATTTATTAGAGTCAACTACTGGTCGTAGATATTTTTCAACATAAATTGAAAAAGGTTCAGTAGAACACCCTCTCCCTGTCACAATGGGCCTCATAGGAGGCTTCTGTGCATCCTTGTGTATCTTGGGGAGGCCCTGCATCAAAGGTATGAGGGGGGGGTCACTGACCATCAAATGATCATACAATCCTTCAGTGATAATATGACTCTTAAGTAAATCATCTAACATCATAAATATCCTTCTAATGTGCAGGTCCACTCTAACTCATTCTATAACTAGACAGAACTTCTCATCTCTAAGCATATCTTTCATAGCTTCATCATAAAAGTTGTAGTCTATCACTACCACACTACACCCTTGTCAGCAGGTCTAATAGCTAGCATATAGTAATTTCTCTAGTCCATCAGAGCTCTCCTCTGTCTAAAGGTCAAATTCCCTCTCCCCCTTCTATGGTTACTACACTCATCTCTCATTCTGTACAGGTCATTCTCTACTAGCCTACTAAAGGCTGCTACAAAAGGTGGTGCACTAGGAACATAGAGGCTAGGTTTCTTAAACTGCATTCCATGTGTTCTAAACACCCTATCTCTACACTCTAATGTCAAACATAAACTCCTAATAAACAGTTTAAAATCAACTATTGTATTGGTGAAATCACCATAACACGTTCGTATAAAAGTAAGCCCACTAGACAAAACTGCAATTTCATCCTCAGTCAAGGAGCATGATGAAATATTAACTACTAACGTGTTCCCACTTTCCCCCACATTTTTTTCAAGCTGTGATTGGTCTGGGACTCGGCAGACAATTTCCTCTTCTGCCTGCCTCTGCTCATTGATCTTGTCCTCCCCCCTCCCCTGTATGAACCATTGATGGGGAAAGGGCAATGAACATTAAACACTCCCATTGGCTGTTCACCAACTCGTTTGTTAGTGTGTTCCATATTGTTAAATACTTTCCTACGAACACTAGACTGTTTTATGCTATTCACATTCCCTGAAGTGACAGTCTCTATACTATCAGAATTCGAACCCGAGGGTCCTACTGGCTCTAATAAAGTAACATTGTCAAATACAGTCTCATTTGCATTCACATGCAAAGCATCATCAATCATGTTAACATTGCTATCTACATTATCAGCATTCTGAGCAATACCAGCTTTATCAGGGACATTAATAGTACTCTGAGCCTCAGGCTCTATAGTCTGACTAGCATTTGCACTATTTACAATATCTACTCTGGGCCAGGTAAAGACCTGACCCAGCTGAAAGTCTTTAATGTCTCTCTGAAGCTTGTAGCGTCGTTGGTCAAAAAGCCATTTCTAATAAAGTAACACACTGTCTATAGTGGATCCAATCACTTTCTCCACCACTCCCATTGGAAACAGATCTAATAGTAACTTCTACTGGTTTCTGACTGAAATCCGCAATGTATCCTCTTCGGGTGCAAAAAATTCATTAAGGAGAGCCATATACTCAAGGCTTATCTCAATGTTCAGCTGCTGCCATCTGTAAAGAAGTTTCAGATATGCTGTTCCTGTTGTGGGCATCTTCAGTACTCTAAGTCCTCTCGATATGATCCTCCTTTGCAAACACACCTCAAAGTGTTGTTGTTGTGTTTGAAGCCTTTTCAGCTTCATAAAATCAGCTTCCAGTTTCCCTGCAGCTGAACAGAGCTCCACTCGATCAAACGCCTCTTCAGCACATCTATGACATCATCATTAGTCCCTCCATAGAAAAGTAATGGATTTGTAGTCCCAGAAACACAGTCAAGAAAATGATCCATGCAAGGCAAAGTGGCAGCAACAGTAGTAGGTACATAATGCAGTTCTATAGAACTTCAATCTCTCCCAGCCATGTCTATTTGTGAGTACAGCAGCAAAAATATAACTCAAACCAAAAAGTGAATACTCACAAATAGTAAACGGTCCGTACACCCCTCACAGTCCAAATAGTAAAAAAACAGCAAATGTCAGGTACCAGGGCGAACCACAGCTGGTATAGTTAAAGCACATCCAAAGGCTGTAAATCAATCCAGCATAAATCTTTTATTGGAACAAACAGATAAATCCGGTAAGCGCTTTCACCCAACAGGGCTTCACCAGACCATAATGCATCACTCATATCAACTCATTATATATTAAAAAAGGCACAAAAAATCTAAATTCAAACATTTTCTTAAAGTGGCAACCCCATGAACATAGCAGACATCTTATGCTAAATGCATAAATGGCATTGCCATCCATTCAAAGCAAACACAACATACCCACACATGTATTTCATATAATATATATATATATATATATATATATATATATATATATATATATATATATATATATTTATATATAATCATTTAAAATACAATAAATACAAATATAAACTCAAACCAATATATACTCTCATTTAATAAAAACAAAAAATACATATGTCTATTATACACAGATATAAAACATGACAATGTTCACCATTTCATGAACAATCAATGTTATCTAAGCCTCCTAGATTTCAAAAAAGGTCTCAGGGATACCTTGTCATTGAGACCTGGGTAGAAGTCTGCCCTACACCTAATTATCCATTTAGACAAAATAATGTTTGCAAGTTTACAGAATGTAAAATTTAAAGTCAATGCTACATTGTAAAAGTGACAACACAGTTAAAAATTCAGATCCTGTGTATAAAAAGGTCCATTATGTAATCTGTTTGAGACAGTATATGTTTCATATGGAAATGGCAGTTTGCCAAGCACATCAGCTCAAATTACAGTCAGCCTAGCAAGCTGAATTAATGACAGTACTATATGCCATAGGGCTATATGGCAAAAATCAATTTAATGCAAGCAAGCTGAATTAATGACAGTAGTATATGCCATAGGGCTATATGGCAAAAATCCATTTAATGCATTTACAGATTTACTATTTATCAGAAAATTGTAGAGAGTAATAATAAATTCTTGTAGCATTCAGTACTACTGAAAAGTTAAATGACATCAGCTAAAGACATGGTTATGGTGAGACAGTGGATGGAGTTTCACTCACAGAACAGTATGTTAAAATCTAAGGGTCAAGAGACAAAATGTAAAAGGTTCAACAGTTATGATTGATGTTATATAGGTGCAGAAATGCACAGTGTTACTTTACTATTTAGTTTCATTTATTAGTTTGCTTACAGATTTGCAAGAGTTTATTAGCAGTAAATTTTTATTTTATGCAGAAAATTTTAAATGAAGTCAACACAGTAAGCAATGCTGCCATTTTATAGTTGTTAAAGCTGCATTTCATGCAGAAGAATGTAAATAAGGTCAGGGCAATAAGCAATGCCATCAGTTTATAATTGTTAAAGATTCAAATGTTATTGTAAGGACCTGATACTAAATACAATCAAAAAACTTTAGCTACCCAGCCTTGCACAAGAAATGAAAAGAAGAGGTTTAAAAGGCCTGACTATAAAAAGGACACTTCAACATTAAAGCTGGCCTTCATTTACCTCATCAGTGACTGGGACAATGCAAAGTAAAATTTGGCAAGAGCTGTGGTGTAGAAGTTGACTGTCTATGTGTTTCACTTATTTCTTCAATGTTTGTTTAAAGTTAAAATGAATGACTTAAAGCAAGTATGTATGTTTTCAAACAGTTATATAACAGTATCCGTTTCAGTTTATGTTTTATCAATGTTCATTCAATACTGACAAAAAATAGTAATAGTTTAGTCTCCAGAATATAACAATAACATATTTCACTTTATTTGTGTTCAGGTAACACTGTCAAAATATTATCATGTTTTCAAGACTTGTACAATAGCATTAGTTTTCAGTTTATCTATGTTCAGACAATCAAAATGTTCTCATATTTTTAGACAATTGTACAATAGTACTAGTTTCAATTGTGTTTTTATCTGTGGTTTATTAAAACTGGCAAAATATATTTAGTATTAGTTTAGTTTCCAGAATATACACAGCTATTTTAAATGTTCAGTATACATTAATGTAAATTTCAGTCAAGTTTCAGAATATGACATTCATATTCAGTTTATGTTCAGTATAGTACATTTCAGTCAAATCTCAAAACACTTTTCAGTCATTAGTTTAAGAGTAAAGTAACAGAATTACATTATTTAGTCATTAGTTAAGGTTAAAGTGACAGCCTTATTTGTAACAGGCGTACTACATTATTTAGTCATTAGTTAAGGATAAAGTAACAGAATTATTATTTTTCAGGATTATTAAAATAAGTTATTTAAACAATAGGTAGTACTAATTATTCAGTATACTCAAGGTATAACATGGCAGGCTTGATTTGTTAATTAATTTACAAATTACAATACACTTTACATAATTATTGTACATTAGTCAAAAAGTTAAACAAAGACAATAAGATAAAATGCAAAAGTATAGACCTGAAATACAGAAAGCATAAGTTTAGTAAACTATTAAGATAAGTTATCTAAAGAATGGGTAGTAATAGTTATTCAATGCACTCAAGGCATAACAGGACAGGCTTAATTTGTTAATTTGTTTACAGATTACAGTACACGCTTTGCAAATTACAGTGCACTTTACATATTGTACATTAGTCAGAAATTAAGGACATTAATAGACAATGCAAAGGTATAGACTTGAAATACAGAAGGTACAGGTTTTAGTGAACTATTATAGCCCATAAATATTCATAAAGTTAAAAAAGGTAAGTAGAATTATAGAGCAAATTTAAATAAAAATTTATAGACACAAGTTAACACAAAGACCACTTAGAAAGTTATCTTTTTAGTGCAGATTTTAATTAGTTTTCAGAAAATAGCCATCATGCTTGATTTGCTATGCAATAAAAACAAACAGTATAATGTATAAATATGTAAATATATAAACAACAGGAAAAGGTTTCATTTGCTACAAAAAAGACATTATAGTACACTAAAGCACCAGTTCATAAGGTAAAAAAACATAGGTAATAAACAATGTAACTTTACTATTACAGCATACAGAGATATAAAAGAAATATAGGCAGGGTTAAAAGTTCGTACTCTGTCCAACTTAAATAAAAATTCACAAAGACAGGTTAATCAGCTTTAAAAGCCACATAATTAAAAGATATTCATTTTCATAATAATGTACAGGTTTTAAATATATCACTCATAGATCAAATCTTAGACTTAAAAATTCTAAAGACTATAAATCTAGGTAATATAAAATCAAATCATAATGTTTAAAGACTTCAATCCAAACAGGCCATAAATGCTCAAGTAACACCTAGTGGTCAAAATTAAAATTGCAGGTTTACCAAACAATTTTTTTTTTTATTTTCAGATTACAAGTCAGGTAGCATAAAGCTGTTTACCATAGTTAGCAATATAAATGTAAGGTAACTACAGAAGTAGGTCCCTGTAGACTTTCATCAGAGACCTCAGGGGCAACTGTTAGATTAGGGACCTCCATTTTAAAGTAGTTATTAGACATTAGACAGGCTAAAGGGTAAAACAGAAATTGTTTCATTTATGCATAAAAGACAGTTAAGCAGAAAGAGAGGATAACCTTGCTGATCAACAGTTTATTAAAAAGGAAAAAATAAGCATGAAATGTGCAGACCGAATGTTCTTTTCTCAAGGGAAAGATACAATCTTGTTAGCTACATAGTGTTCCTTAATAAAATGTTAAATTAAGCCCAAGCCTGGCATCCAAAGGAAGCAAGTCTAATAGGGTGTGTAAATTAAATATACTTCAGATACGGTTAGAAAAGGCAATTAAGTTTAGTGAGTTTGTTAGACCTGTTACTTCAGAAAAGATTACAGACACTCGAGCCTGAGTACAGAAGACAGGTCAAATAAAGACTATATTAGCTTAAGTTGTTCAGGACAATTATAATATGATGTGCAGTAACTCTGAACACTAATTCTTTATCAGCACTGTTAATGAAGACAGTATTCAAATATTGTGAACATCTAATAAAGCCTTATTAAATGAACTACAGTGTTTGGAGAATTTATTCTGAAAAGTACACAAGACTTGGGCTTTAAAGGAGAGACTGGAACCTGTTCATCATGAGTTTGGGTATTTAACAGATAAAAACATTAATTCTCAGTCTCATCACAGTGTTTCCAGCTAATTAAGGTACAGTACAGTAATATCAATTCTTACACATATATTTTCATTTATTTTCATGAGTTTTCTTTATCTGCCTTCACAAATGCTATAAGGATGGGGTCATGCACAACCGAACAGCTTGGTGTCACTGTAGCACTGGTCCCTGAAAATGATGTCAGTCTGCATATAGCACCGTCAGACTACATTGTGCCACTGTCAGTAATGGTTACAGTGGAGAACATCCTAAAACCAACATTCACCAACATGTCTGTGGTGGCTGTGGGTATAAACCATGACTCCTCACTGTATATGCAGGGGCAGGCCATCTATGGCAGCCCAATGCAGGTTGCACATTACTCACCCGCATATGAGACAGCAGTGGGCAGTTTTGCCACCTCTGAGCTCAAGGGCAAGACATGTTAACAGACATTCATGACTCCTATTCAGTCCCCAGACCTAGGTGTCAGACTGGACATAAATCAGCAGATAAGTAAGGCAGTGAAGCATGCACAGACAGATGTCACCCATGGCATAATGGAAATGATTAACATGCTGAATGGCATGTGTGGTGATATACATGCATATGATTATGGTGAATAGGGACTAGGAGCATACCCAACTGCTAAAAGCATAGAAGGGTCACTTTCCAGCTACTGCAGCTACAGTGGAGTCTGGTAGCTGTGCCCACCATGGCCACTCCTCCTCTGGTTCCACTGTAGCTACACCACATATGGCAGATTCATTTAGGTGTGATGGAGTCAGCTTCACAGAAGAAGCCTCTGTGGTGGTCCTACACATATGGTGAGGCAGTCTCTGTTCACACAGCTTCACATCATTTTTGTCAACAGGTGATGATGACAATTCCATTCCACAATTAGGGCACCCACATAAATAAGGTCAATCAAAGCCGATCCTATCCACCTGTGGACCCATGATAGCAGCCATACCCATACTCTGTCAGTACTATGCCACCTGCTACACCATTTCCTCCCTGATACAGTAATGTGAAGCCACCTAGACCATATGGCCACCTATCCCTCTCAGGAATCACCACTGTATCACTACACAGTATACTCATCTCCCCCCCAACTCCCAGCCATGCACCACAATAGCACTTTCATGTCTCCTAATCCTTCCCCTTCCACTTATGTAGTCATTGCTGATCCATGCTACTATGCCCCATCCCACATCTGTGAATGATGGCAACTGGTCCCTGCCTCTGAGTTACACAATGTCTAATACACTGTGGCCAGTTAATGTACTATATTGAATGGCCTGACTATAATATTGCATGCATCAGATTTTTTTTTGCTTCTGTTCTGGCCCACAGCTGTAGACAGTACAGTTGTACCATAACAACAGATGTACTAATAGATCACTGTTGCATTAGCATAAGCTATATGGGTCTTACTCCCTGCACTAGCCAGCTTCCCAGAGCTTGGACACCCTCCCAGGTCCTCCAGCTGCTAGAAGAGAATGAGATATTCCATGTAAAGGGCAGTTGAAGTCCCAAAACACTTGTGCTAGGAAATAAGTGAACTATAACTATAACTATAACTATAACTATAAGTACAACTATAACTATAGTGGGTGAAAACAATTGCACCATGGCAAGCCAAAAGGGACAGCATTAGAAAAGGTGGGCTGGAGAAAGGAAGAGAGAGACACTGTAACAGTGATCCATTAGAACGTCTACTGTTATGGTAAATTTACTTTCACAACTGTACTATGTTCAGTACATGGATCACTGATGCAATAGTCTAAGTTATGTGGGCAGATTACCATAGCTTGGTCAGAGTTATAAAAAGAAAGAGGAGACCGATAACTAAAACTCCAGGCTTCCCCAGAGAATGGTCCTGGCAAAACCTGTTCTGGACCTTGAAAAAGAATCTGTTTTATTGTACTTTGTAAAGGTATCAACACAGGGCCCATTTGCAACCTGAGGAATACTTTGAAGATCCACTCCATTCCAGAAAGCCACAGAGGAAGTTAGTGCCCTAGTTGAATGTGTCATAACCCTGAAGAAGTGGCTTATTATGGTGAGTGTAACAAAAAGTAATAGTATGAGTCAATCATCCAGAAATAGTCAACTCTGTCACTGGCTGTCTTGTTCTCTTACCTTCAGAGGAAACAAACTGCTGGTCAGCTTTCCTAAAAGGTCAGATTTTGTCAGGTTAGTATCTGAGTTGTCAATGTACATCCAGAGAGTGAAGAATCCTTTCTCCCTTGTTCTTTGTTTTGGGGAAGAAAAATGGAAGATTGATAGTCTGGCTTAAATTAAACTCTGAGATGACATGAGACATAAAGGTAGGATTTGTTATTAAAGAAATTCTATCCTTGTGAAAAATGAGGTTAGGCTGACTTGTCATAAGAGCTTGTAACTTAAAATACTCACCTAGCAGATATCAGAACAATAAGGAAAACAATTCTCCATGTTATAAATCTCAATTCAGCCTCATGAGTTAGTTCAAATGGAGATCCCAAGGAGGGGCCACCTGTTTTCTAGGCAGGCAAGTATGTAAGACCCCCTTTGAAAAGTGTTTAGCTTCAGCATTGGTATAAAGGGGGATCTAAGGGCAGACAAACAGAAATGGCTGGCAAATGTACCTTTATTGAAAATTACAACAAACCTTTGGCCAGTAAATCACATACATAATCTAGAATGAGAGGCAACCTGGCATGAAAAAGGTCCTGGTTCTTTGAGTGGCACCAACTAGAAAATCTTTTCCACTTACACATATATGATTGTCTAATAGTATGCTTTCTCTCTTCCTTTAATACCTGTTGCACATCTTTAGAAAAATGTGCTAAAAGGTATCAGAATTCTATCATTTAGGCAGTAAATTGAAGAGTTTGCTGACTGGAGTGTATCAAATTCCCCTTGCCTTGTGTGAGTAAAATCAGTGTGTGGGGAAGTTTGTGGTAATTGTCTTGGACCAAATTGAAAAGAAGGCAGAATCACTGTTGTCTTGGCCAGAAGGGAGTCATCACCACAAATTTTAGAGAGTTTGCCTGGATCTTTACAGCAACCTTGTTAATCAGTGAAAAGGGTGAAAACGTATACTGGAGCATTCTTCCCCATAGGAGTGAAAAAAATATGTTTTTCATGCCTGACTGCAAGGAAGCCTAGAGCAGAATAAGTTCATAAGTACTAGGCTACCTGCCCTCATGGGCCATTTTAAGCCTAGCCAATTCTCCTCAAAGGTGAGAATCAAACCCTGTACTTGTAAGGTAAACATATTATCCATTATGTCAAACCCCAACCATGGGGGTGGTTGGTGACTTTAATTGCTTGTTTATAAAGGAGGGAAACAAATCTACTTGAGGTGTTCCCACAGCCAGATCAATTTTTGGAAGCCGTCACAATGAAATTTCCATGTGTGAGGATATATCTTTGTTCTGGTGTGCTTGTCTGTAAAAAGGCATGCTCTGAAAGACTATGTGAAGGTTGAAGATTCCTACTGAGCTGAAATGATACTTCCTAGGCTATCACATCCAATCCAATCATCCAGGATGAGTATGAAAATGGTCATGTAGCGAATTTGCAATTCATGGAAGTCTATTCCATACCTGCGGGATTTCCTGGGGGATTCTTTGAGAGAGATATCTATCTCTTCAACAGGTCCTGTTTGTGTTATGGTGAAATCTGAATTCTTCTGAATATGTACTTATGGCACTGTTTATGTTGAAAATTAAAAATGGTCACTTATGATTAGATCATCTGATGCTTTATAGGTAAGACAGAAGTCCCCCCTCAAATATCTGTTCAAAGCACAGAGAATATATAGTACTTTGAGGCAGTCTACATTTCCTTTGTGAAGAAACACTTAGCTTTTTTTATTTTTTTGAGTTTAGTCATATGTTGAGACATTATCTACTAAAAGGGGCAGTATATTTTATTATGTGCCTGATAAGGGAGGAATAGAGTGGGAAGATAACTTCCTTTGACCAGAAGATATTCCCCTGGTAATCAGTCTGGCTAAACAGAAGGATTTCATAACAACAGTTTAGTTGTTGCGCAGTCTCAGTAGCTCATCAGGTTGCAGACTTTCCTTTGGTGCTAGCAGATCAGAAGGCTGTGGGCCAAATTCCCACACTAGGTAGTTGGCTTAATCTTACAGTACTGACAGTGCACTGCAGCATAAGGGAGTTGCTGCACTTCTGAGTGCATTGTGGCTTGGATGACATGTTAAACCCAAGGCCCCATCTGCCTGAATTGATGGTAGCTCAGGTATACGAAAAAATATCTCACTGTGCTTATTGAAAAAAAAAAAGACTAAGGGTTGATTTTTATCTATCTATCTTATCCATATATAATTGACATATTTGTGCAAGCCAATATCAATCCCATCTATGTCATTTTAACAAATTCTTCATAAGCAATGCAACACAATTTTAGTACATATGTCTTTCATTCTATTTTCCTTAATTCCCATCTATCTTCTTTACTGCTTTTTCCACAACCACTTTCTTATTTCTGTGAATACATCTTTCTCCCTTCTAATTTTGTTATAAAATAATCCTTCTCACCTTCTATTTTGTAACAAATAACATTGTATCCACATCTTTTTGAGTGTCTTCTGAGCTACATACTCCTCTGATAACTTCCTCTTCTGTCTCCCCCTGCTCATGGAACGTGATCTGTATGGGCCTTTCTCTGTTCTCACTGGCAGGGGAAAAGACAACTGGAGTGGTTTATCAGGGACTAGCCCTTTAGAATTTATAGTTGTTTTAGGTCTAACTACAACGTCACTATTATGCTTAGATAAAACTGATTTATTCTTAACAATCTGCACATCTGGATATAAGTTAGCATCCACAGTTTCACCAGAATGTACAAGATGTATAACATCAACTGAATCTTTACTATGATCAGTATTAACAGCATTCACAACATTCTTAGATATATTGCTATTTATCAAATTATTATCAGCATGAATTACATTAGGATCCATACTAACTGTGTCTAAATCATGCTCACAGATTTCATCAGCTCTATTAATATTAACCACACAATTTTTACTTGCAATATTAGTGGGCAAGTTAACTCTATTTTGTAAGTTCTTTTGAGCAGGTACATCCTGCTTCTGAGCACTTAAATGGAAGGAGTTATTATTATGTTCTGTTAATGTACTTGTTGCAGTCCCTTGGTTGTACCTAGGCCACATAAAGACATGGCCATTTTTGAAATCATTAATGTCCCTGGTGGTCTTGTGGCATTTCTGCTGCAAGAGTTTCCTTTCAAAGGCTAGAACACTGTCCAGTAAATTTTCAAATAATGGCTGAACAATTTCAGCAGGAAAGTCTGTAAACAGCAGTCGCTGTTTGGTATTAATGTCTTCTGTTAGTTTTGCCTCTGTTGGACAAAAAAAGTCTATCAGAAGCTGCAAATACTTGTGACTTACCTCTATGTTAAGTCGCTGCCATTCTGCTAGTAGATCCAGATATTCCCTTCCTTGACTAGGCATCGTGAAAACGCGTAAGCCTCTAGGAATTATATTACGGTCTAAGCAGAACTGAAAGTGCATTCTTTGTGTTTGCAGATGCTTTAATTTCATAAAGCTTCTTTCAGTCTCTTCCATAAGAGTATACAGTTTATCAGAATCAACGGAGGCACATATGACGTCATCATTAGTGGCCTCACTGTTGAGAAACCAGGAAGTGTTAGTATTATCTTTCAAATATTGCTGAAATCTTGCTTCTAAGGCTTCGTTTTTTCGGTATTCACCTCTTTGTTCATCAATTGCACGGTGTTCACCTCTTGGAACATATTCTAGCTCTATGTCAGCCATATGTATAAAAAGAACAAGAAAATGTCCTTCTCCTACACACAGAAGCAAATAAAATAGAAATAATCTGAATAATTTTTTTATATCTTCATTTTTACTGTCATATTCATAAATACATAAATAAGTCTTAACATTCATTCTCTTTTCTTACCTAATATACTACCAGTCTTCCTAGTATAAATACAATCATGTCCATTATTTTTACTTATGAAAAAGGATACACAAGCATGTATATGACACTAAAAGGTTGAATGAAAAAAATGCTCTATATAAACATTCTAAGGGGTGTAAGAATTTAAAAAAATTGAGTTTGGTATTATTCAGATATTTATTCCTGATGCCAGGGGTGGAATATATGAAACATGCTTAAAATACAGAGTTTCTTTGGCAACTCAAATTGGATGCAACCTGAAAAATTGGTATAAATCAATTTGTTACTATTAGTCCTATTTAAAAGATAAGGCAGCAAAATTGTAAATATTTTAACAGTGTTATTTGTGAGATTCTTTTTGATTATTTAAGAGCATATATTCTCCACTGTTTTTAACAATTTATTATAGTTTTATGATATATTAATGCAGTGGTTTTTAAGAGTTTGGAAATCCAGGTAACTTTAAATACTGGTCGACTCTTTGTGATGTTTTACTATTTATATGGGTGAACTTGTGTAAGAGAATTTGCTCTAAAGAAATCTGCATTATTGCTGACAGATGAAACTGCTTAACAACTTTTCTTCATATTAAATTAATAAATACTTTATTTCTTGGCTCCTTTTGGTTCTGTTTTAGACAACATGTATATTGTGGTTCCTTGTTTTATTATCTGGTGGTACTTCCTTTTTTTGGTCATTATTTTTACTTCCTCAATTTTAATAATAGCTGCTATCCCTGAACATATTGGATTCTATTGACCAACATTTTTCCATCCCCATACAGCACCAGTTTTTTTCTCTTGTCTCTATTCTAATGCATCTTGGATCTTACAACGGTATAATGTCCATGTTTATATTTTATAGCATTCTGTTACTGTCAAGCCTCTAACTTAATTCCTAATAATGTTTACATTTACTGATACCACTCAATTATTATTGTTTTTGTTTTTTGTGTCATTTGTGGTTGTAACTTTAATGTTTCATCTTCTTACTCTTTCCCAACAGATTTTGCTTTTTTTTCTCATTTTCTTCATGTTTCCATATATCCTTAGTCTCCCTTATCACAGTTTAGTATATCAAACTTATTTTGTATCTGTACTTCCACTTGATTCTGTTATTGTTTCAGTATTTAGTACAACATTTTTATCCACCATTGTTTCATTTTTTCCTCAATCCTCCTGTACCATCTTGTTTAGACTGCATTTTGTCTGAAAAGTGGTTTTCTTCCAGTAGTCTTTCTTCCTGTATCAATGGACAATCCATCCAACAATGAACTATATCATTACATTTCCTACAATTAGGTAAATAATTCTTAGCTGTATGACTTGCTTTTCCACACTGTCAGCATATTTTCTTATTTTGTATTCCTGCACTAAATGATCTTCTGCACCACAATAAAAGTATGCTTTTGGCTGCATATTCCCTAGAGTTGCTTGAGGTGAAATTGCTAGCAGGTCAGTAGCATGTTGAAATAAAAGATGGTTGGCATAACACCAAACAATATTTCACATAGGAAATCATTGCCAGTCCAATTTACAAGTGTGCACCTGGGAGATTTCTTCATTCTTTGAGTTGGTGTGACTGTGGAGTTGGTATTTACATTCAGGTGTATGGGCTCACATTGCAGGTGCATAGAGGCTTGCCCCTCTGCTTAAAACAATTACATTTTTTTCTGAAACCACACAAAAGACCAGTGAAAACAGCTCTACTTTCCAAAATAAGAATTTAATAAAAACCTTTTAGTTGTCTCTCCTCTCCTAGCGCCTCGGCTGCAAGCCTTTACAGAGTAAAAAAGTGAAGCTCACTCAAACAGTCCTTTTATACAGCTGCCATATCAATTAACAATTCATTACATAATAAAATCAGTTCCTAATTGTTAAGCTAACAATTAACCCATGAAATTCTGCCAATTGCACTCTTTATTCATTCCTAAAGGCTGCAAAGTTTCATATTTCATTATTAAAATTGCTTCCTTTCTTCTTAAAATCTTTTTCAATACATTTTCATCTCCATGTCTGTTGTGTACTTGTTCCAGAATTGTGACTTTCATATTGTCTATTATACCCCCATGTTCTGAATGAAAATGTTCTGCCACTGGACTGCTCATCTTCCTATTTTTAACATCTCTAACATGTTCTTTTATTCTCTCAGCCAGACTTCTTTTAGTCTCCCCAATATAGCCTTTGCCACAAAAGCATTTTATAAGATATATAATCCCCCTACTGGTGGAGTTAAATGTTCCTATAGTATTAAAGCTTTTCCCCTTAATATCTTCAGCTTCTCTGATTATGTAAGGGCATATTGCACACTTTCCACAGGGGAAAGTTCCCTTCCTTGTTATTGCACATGCTAGCTTCTGTGTTGGTCTCTCAAACCTGCCTCTTACTAAAAAATCTTTCAAACTTCTCCCTCTCTGGAAAGAAATAGTAAGCTCAACATTCACCAAAGAATTACATTTTTTTATTTTTTTGGAAGCTGGCATTTCATGATAGAACATTTGGCTGCCTTCAGTATCTTACAGTACCACATTTCCCATTCATGTTAACTACGTTTGAAACATGCTTAAGATTTCCTTCACACTTATTTAAAGTTACCCAAACATACCACCTCCCTGCCCGTGCATTTCTTGCATCATAATCTTTTTTAATATCATACACATTTTTACATTCAGTTACAAAATAAGTTTTCAGTTCTGTCTCTTCAATAACAGTTGTCCTTAATATTCCAGATGCACCTTACTGTCCTCCTTCTCT
>NC_056741.1:628307017-628322017 GCF_019279795.1 Protopterus annectens
AATGTCTGACTTAAACCCCAAGTGATTTGCCAATGATTTGCTTAAAAATCACAGTCATACTCCCTAAGCTTGTAAGAGCATTAATTAAAATCTGCCCCTATGTGTCCCCTTACAATTTCCCTTACTGTGACAGGCAAGGAGTACAGATACATGTAAAAAAAGTGGGTTGATTAAAATATTTTTTTCATTCTCAGGTATGTTTAAGCATAGCTGAGTGTGTGTGTGCTTGTTATGGCCCTCTGCTGAGCATTGCTTAAACATCCCATAGGAGATAAATAAAAATATACAGCTAAAATCCTAATGTTGTGATAGTGTAGTGGTTAGAGTCCTGGCTTTGCATGCAGGCATTGGCGGTTCGAGTACCATGACCAGCACTTTATTTTTACATTGGAAAGCAGTGTTAAAAGTATTATTTTTATTTTAAATTATGTAGTAATTGATATTTGTCAATCAGAGTAGTGTAGATGATGTACAATGGAAGTGTGAGTGCATATAACATGTGAAATCACCCATGTATACACAAGTGTTCTAGACAGTATAGTCACACCCCATGGTAATATAATGAAAGCACACAGAGGGACATCATGTAAAGTAAATCATATACACTTACTAATATGTCAGTAATGATTAATTAAAAGTCATTATTCTGATATTCCCTAAAAATGAAAAGTGAGCAATGATTAGCAGTGCTCAGCTATGCCTAACTGGTTTAAGCATTGTTTTAGATGTAAATGCTAAGCAGCAGTCAGCTCAACTATGCAGATTTGTGCACTTTAAGCAATGCTCAGCAATTACCCCTTTAAGCACTGTTCAACCCAGCTTAGCAGATTTGCGCACTGCTTAGCTGAGCTTAGCACTTTCAAAATGGTCTAATGATGGCAAAGGGCAGGAATGTAGCCTTATTTAAATGGTGCAGGTGGGCATACAGCCAGTTATAGCTTTCTCTGAGTAAGAACTATGTCACGTGTTGTTGAGGGCTTGAGATTTTGGGTGCAGTGCTGGGGCATTTTAGAGTTAAGAGTCATGGCTGGGCTCCTTGTGGCAAACCATGATGACAGACTGCTGAAGGGCCAGTACCAGGGCTCACAGTATAAAGTGGAGGCCTGGGGCCATCTGGCATGCAATCTCACCAGTGCCACTGGCATCCCCCAAACTGCTGAGCAGATATGGTATTACTATGCCGACCTAAAGCATATGAAAGGGGCACTCTTGGCCTAGTGGATCCAAGATGCACAGGACAACCATGCTCCAGCAGTTTATAAGTATCCCAGATATATCTGTACCAAATTCTAGCCTGTCTGTGATAGACAGGTATGCATAACATTTGTTAGTTTTCTCTCCCTACAAGTGCAGCAGAAAGGGCTAGCAATGCTGAGGGCCATGTGGACAGATTGGCAAGGCTGCTCTGACAGGCTGATGAGTACAGATCTACCTTGCATTATATAGTGAAATAAATAAGAAGGATTAAATTGTTTACTGTGTTCTGTGTCTAACAATTAAAGAAACGTTTGCTAGACTAATAGTCATCTACAGCATCTGCAGTGGTAGAGCACTGTGTCATATAAGTACAATAAAAACCTAAACCACCAACTGTTGTGTTTATTCTGGTACATTGTTGTAGAAATAAAATGTGTACAGGTTATGCATGGAATTTATGTCTTTGACAGCATGAATTAACAAAGGTTGTTCTGAGAATCAGCTGGTATGCAAAACAGTAGATTGTGGAGCTGTTAATTAAGATATACATGAAATATGACATATGTTATGCACTAAGATCGGAACCCTGAATACTAACGTCAAATGTATTTTAGTGTGTCCACTGCCGCAGTGCCTTGTGTTAACCTTTGCTTTCCAGATTGTATAATTTCAAACGATTACTACACAATACAGTAACTATCTGTCATGCATGAATCTGAGGATTACAAAGTCAGACTGTCTAACCCATAGAATATTAGGCAGAAAACAGTCAAACAAGAGACAACAGTTCTCCAGTAGCTCAGTGTGATGAGAAACAGACTTGTATTTCATTTTAGCATACCCAGACATGCTTCGAATTCAGGGAGTGGTACTGAGATATTGGGACAAGGAAATAATTGCCAGGGTAACGGGAATAAGGAAGTGACGTATTCCACTACCATTGGTGGGTCTGGCACTCAAGGCTTGAATATGCATGAGCCTAGTGAAGCGGACTCTGTTAACATTTCCATAGAACATTGGTTAAAAACTGATCTCGGTTTAAATTGTAGGAACGAGAACGTGAATTCTGACCTGGGTACACTAGATCAACAATTCCACATGTTTAAAACTTTATTATTCAAATATAAGAAAATTCAGCTAGAAAATGAGTACCTAACTGAATGTATTAATAGGGAGCAAGTCCCTAAAGGACTACGAAGGTGGAAATATCCAACCGGGTTGGAAAAGGATTCACATCTTTACAAAGAACTTTTGGGATTTTTTTAACAGACAAGGCTGTGAATTGTTATGCATTCTTATTGTGGATAACAATAAGAAAATGGCACTGTTGTTAAGAGAAATTAATCAGGTAGATGTCAACATTAAAAATGACTTATTTGTTTGAATCTAAGAAAAATGTTTTTAATGCTGTGTTTGATACTGTCTATAATGAACTCAGTGATTTACAAGGGAGAAAGGAAAGGAAGTTATGTAGGGACAAAATGGATTATGAGAAGGGTGTTGCTTATCCAGACCCCCCAAGAGGGCAATTTAATCAAATTACTGGTAATCACAATACTTATACATTAGGGCAAACTTGTGAGACACAGGATGATGATAAGGAAGGAGAGGAAATCCCTTTAGAACAAGCCCCCCTCAGGAGATCGGAGAGGCTAATCAACCAAGGACAGACGAGGTTGAATTATTACAGTCCTCGATCTGCACCAGAGAGGGGGAGGGGGGGATGGAACTACAACTTGTCGTTTTATCATTTTAAACTGTGACTTTATGTGTATTTGTACTTCATTTTGATCATTGGATTGAGTAAAGAATTTTTTCATTATTCGGGCTCCGTCTCGTTGGATACCACCCTGCATCTGCTGTTCATTCTAGTTTTTATTCTGCTTACTGAGTTTGTCTGTGTTTTGTTATGGATGCAAGTGGCCAGGTGACTGGCGTTGATGGTGCCGATTTACAAAGCGTCTTGACATCTGTGACGCTTCCTACCAAGACTGTTGCTGAACTGTCAGCCAAGGTCGATAATATTATCAGGGACAATGCTGGCTTGAGAAATAGACCTTTGGACACTTCACAGTCTAGTTCTTGTTCTTCCATTCCTCCGGGACAAGGAAATAATTGCCAGGGTAACGGGAATAAGGAAGTGACGTATTCCACTACCATTGGTGGGTCTGGCACTCAAGGCTTGAATATGCATGAGCCTAGTGAAGCAGACTCTGTTAACATTTCCATAGAACATTGGTTAAAAACTGATCTCGGTTTAAATTGTAGGAACGAGAACGTGAATTCTGACCTGGGTACACTAGATCAACAAATCCACATGTTTAAAACTTTATTATTCAAATATAAGAAAATTCAGTTAGAAAATGAGTACCTAACTTAATGTATTAATAGGGAGCAAGTCCCTAAAGGACTACAGATGTGGAAATATCCAACCGGGTTGGAAAAGGATTCACATCTTTACAAAGAACTTTTGGGATTTTTTAACAGACAAGGCTGTGAATTGTTACGTATTCTTATTGTGGATAACAATAAGAAAATGGCACTGTTGTTAAGAGAAATTAATCAGGTAGATGTCAACATTAAAAATGACTTATTGTTTGAATCTAAGAAAAATGTTTTTAATGCTGTGTTTGATACTGTCTATAATGAACTCAGTGATTTAAAAGGGAGAAAGAAAAGGAAGTTATGTAGGGACAAAATGGATTATGAGAAGGGTGTTGCTTATCCAGACCCCCCCAAGAGGGCAATTTAATCAAATTACTGGTAATCACAATACTTATACGTTAGGGCAAGCTTGTGAGACACAGGATGATGATAAGGAAGGAGAAGAAATCCCTTTAGAACAAGCCCCTCTCAGGAGATCGGAGAGGCTAATCAACCAAAGACAGACGAGGTCGAATTATTACAGTCCTCGATCTGCACCATGGAGGGGGAGGGGGGATGGAACTACAACTTGTTGTTTTAACATTTTAAACTGTGACTTTATGTGTATTTGTACTTCATTTTGATCATTGGATTGAGTAAAGAATTTTTTCATTATTCGGACTCCGTCTCGTTGGATACCACCCTGCATCTGCTGTTCATTCTTTCAAATGTATTTTAGTGTGTTCACTGCCACAGTGCCTTGTGTTAACCTTTGCTTTCCAGATTGTATAATTTCAAACGATTACTACACAATACAGTAACTATCTGTCATGCATGAATCTGAGGATTACAAGGTCAGACTGTCGAACCCACAGAATATTAGGCAGAAAACAGTCAAACAAGAGACAGCAGTTCCCCAGTAGCTCAGTGTAATGAGAAACAGATTTGTATTTTATTTTAGCATACCCAGACATGCTTCGAATTCAGGGAGTGGTACTGAGATATGTATATATATATATATATATATATATATATATATATATATATATATATATATATATATATATACATATATATATGCACAAGAAACCTTGAATATTTGAAGAAACAGTCAGATAGTGATGACAGATATTTTTTCGCAGGTCTTACAGGTAATGAAATGTTTGTAGTAGCTGTCCAAAGAGTATAACAGTACACCATGTACAACTGTTCCACTGTCCAACCCCATGCCTATATATGACAGCAGGATAGGTACATACACCATGCCCTCTTCCTGATACATGTATCTCAAGTGTTACATTGTCATGGCAAGTGGTAACTGCTGCCAATCACCTTGAATACACATAGAAATCCAGGTGAACTATGCTAGTAGCAGACTCACACAAGATCATTGCAGGGTACCCCTTCTTAGTCAAGTATTTAACCCTGACATGTCTAAGCCCCCTCCAGTAAAGTAGCTACAGTGTACGCAGTCTGCTCCATACCATTACAGGTTGACAGCCTAACAGGTATGAATGTCCCACAGAAGCTATGGGCCATAGGTAGGTGTAAAGTGAGAGCAAGGTGTAAAGTGAGAGCAGAGCTGTAAAGTATAGAGCAGTACTGTTGTGAAACATAGAAGCCGATACAGTTGTTAATGGACTTTTAATTCTCTCCCCCATCCATCATCTGCATCAATAATTATTATTCATATAATAAGGGTATGTTGTTCTCAAAACCTATTCTTAGGACATGTGTTTTATTATTGTTCATATATTTCATTGGTTGCATATTAACATACCTTGTTCAAATACCATCATTGGTGACCTGTTGCTGTCAATGTAACTTGCATGCTGTTAAAACACTTACTGGTGTTCCATTTATTTATGTGTTCTGTTTGCTATGCAACTGTTTCATATCTGTTAGTTTAGGTTAATGGGAACACCCACCCATGCTGTTATAACTAATTTTGCAATGTGTTATTCATGACTAACCAATATTTCTTGGAAAACCACACCATAACATATTTGGGAAGGCAGGTCCCAGTGGATCTGCCTGTCCAACCCCATCTGGCAGGGTCACCAGGCCCAATCATGTCTTGGGACCCAACCCAGAACATCATCCTCCACTGGTCCTGCACTCCCCTGGGTGCAGGCATGGAGAAGAGCCCTTCACCCACAGAATGTTCTGGGGTATGGTGCGCAGAGGCATCTGCTCTGAGTTTGGTGGGAAGCTAGCCCAGATGGATTACTACTCTGGTGCACCTGGAGCGGCAGGTTTCCCCTATTGTCCAGCCCTCAGCACAGTTACCTTCGGAGCCATGAAGGTGCAGTGGTGACTGCCCATAGGTGGAGACCTCAGTCCCACTGTATTGATTTGGGGGATCATGGGCCTCTGATTCCCAACTGCCCTTCCCGTGAAAGATGTTTACCTCCCTCATGTGTCATATACCACCCCTATCTGCTGTCTTATGTGTCTTGTCTGTCTGCAAATGCTACCTATCCTGCCAAACCTACCTCCCCAAATATACCTACAGCCCTTCACCAACATCCCATTCTCACCTGGAAAAAAAAGGAGCATCTGTCCCATAAAAAAATCATTGCCCCATGCATAGCTCTACATTTTGCCCCCATGTACAGTGAAATTAATCAATCTACCCACAAATTATTCTACAAATGTCTGTTGCCAACACACCTCCCTGTGAGGTGTGAGACTGTAAATTCCAAATTCTACATATTATTCACAGCTTTGCTGCAGAAGAAATGTAGAGCTTTGGTCCTTTCTTACACCTGTCCTGCTTATCCCTAGCTACATTTCCCATTGTTTTACCCCCTGCTTGCCCCCATTTCACCACTTTCCTATCACCCTTTTTTCTTTTCTTTAATTAAAATTAAAGTGGGTGTAAGTGGGAGTAAGTGGTGCTAAGTGAAGTTAAGAGGACTTAACCATCTCTTGGCATCACTTAGCTTCACAGAAAACTGTGCAAACCTGATTACAACTGCTTAAATGTGCTTTAATCGCTCTGTCTGCATCAGCCCTTGTTATGCCCAGCAATAAAATAATCAGCTCTGCCAGGTCTCGGTCCCAGGATGCTGGCACTACAATCACAGCAATGTACCACTACACCATTTCAGCTGTGGGAATTTGTAATCCTTTTACAAACATATCATGCATTCAGGTCATTTAACTTTAATGAAAAAATTCATCACTTCCAAGTCTTGAACCCAAGACACTGTGCATTACAATCACAGCCACATACCTCTACACCATCTGACCTGTTGAAATTTGTAATATTTTTACAAACATATCATGCATTACAGTCATTTAACATAAGGGAAAAATATATATCCGTAGTACTCTTATATACATATATATGTATATACAAATATATATATATATATATATATATATATATATATATATATATATATATATATATATATAATCAACCTCTTACTCAAGACATCTACAAAAAGCCTGACAAAGTGGGGGGGGGGTAAAGGGTAAAAAATAGTGACATCCTTGAAATATGAATGTTATATGTGTAGAAGTCTGGGGTCTATGTTGGAACGATGAAAACTTTAACTGTCGAACGCTCACATGAGCAAATAATCAGGAAGTCGAAATCGCTATTGGGGAAGCTGCCCCCCCACATCCCCCGCTAAATATATATTCCTATTCTGAGATTGCACTACAATGAGGAAAGGGCAAATGTTCCAATCTTCACTGTACTGCAATCCCAAAAAATCAGTATCGATATCTTAATTATTTGCTCATGTGAGCATTCGACAGTTAGATTTTTCATTGTTCTAAAGTAGACCTGAAGTCTGCTAGAGTAGCATGGTTTGATTTAACATATAATTCCTGATAGATTCCAGGTCTGAAACACAAATGAATGTCATCATTTACTGACATCAGTGCTGACACCATCCCAGTGATTTGTCAGAAACCCATAACTTTTATGGGGAACAGACCAAACAAATGAGCCATGCATCTGGACAGTGGAGAGGTATGACTGCAGTCATGTAACAGAATAGAAAAAACATTGAGAGCTGCCAACTATTTCACCCAGCACCTTCTGAACTACAGTAAGACCAATACAACACTACCCCAAATCAGGTAATCAGGGAATTACCCATGTATTTCTAAATATATCATGCACTACAGGGATGGAACTGTAGGGAAAAGCAGATATTGGGGTGGAAATGCCGACCCACAACCATTTGCACCATAGTCACAGCAGCATACCAGTACCCCAAATGAACACTAGACTAGAACGACTGTTTGAACAAACATATCCTGATTGCCAGTCACACACTACACCGACATATACTGGCCCAATTCACAGTCTACTTGGAATCCTGAGGTATTACAGGACATTTCTCAGTCTGCCCTAACAAATATATACCCCTGATAGACCACCAGCAACTGTAGCAGCATGCACAGTCAGATAGAAAAGGATCTATAACACTCGCATCTGCTACACTCCCTACTCATCCCAACAGATATTTACACACAATACTGTTACACAATCTTGGCAGTGTGTTAACAATGGTCAGACATACAGAACTCTCAACTGTACAGATTTCCACAGAATGTGCAGGGTGTGGGACCATATTTATGGCCACTGCCGCATACCACTTCCAGGAGTCTGCTAAGTCACTGGGATGATATCAGGAGTGTAGTCACTACCTAATTATATACCATACCGCTGAACCTCTTACTGCAAGACATCTGGACAAAGCATGACATACTTGGGGGACAGGGGGCAGAAAAGATGGACATATCTCACATGACGGTGTTACCAACTTAAACAGTTGCTGGTGTTACAGGGTTTGATGTAACATAACATCCCTGAAGATATGATGTCTGAAACACTAATTGATTGAAATTTAACTGAAAACACTGATTGACTTCTTTGAATCAGTCTCCAGAGCCATGGACAAGGGTAAGGTGGTCCACACAGCCTATCTAGACCTTGCCAAGGCCTTTGACACCATCCCCCACTCTGGAATCATAAATAAACTTACTAAGTTGGGCATTAATCCCTATGTCACCCAATGGGTTGCTAAATGGCTTACTGATAGAACCCACACTGTAAAAGTAGCCGACTCCAAATCCAGCTCCAGACAAGTGACAAGTGGAGTACCTCAGGGTTCAGTCCTGGGGCCGCTCTTGTTTGGCATCTACTTCTCTGAAGTACAGGTCAACACTAAGGGACTCTGGCTAACAAAGTTTGCAGATGACTGCAAACTGGGAGCCATTATTGAATCCCCAAATGATGTGGATACTCTACAAAAGGGCCTTACAGAAACAGATGCTTGGTGCCAGAGCCATGGGCTCAAGCTCAATGCCAAGAAATGTATTGTTATCCCCTTTGGGAAAAAACATGTATCCATGAATTACCATATAGGTGGCAGTACACTAAACACAGAAAGTGTGATAAGAGACTTAGGGACACAGGTGGACAGTCGTCTCACCTTTGATAACCACATCGCCACAACAGTCAGGAAATCCTTCTATGTGGCACATCTCATCACGAAGGGCTTTTCATCCAGAAAAAAGGAGGTCATTGTCCCACTGTACTCATCCCTCATTAGACCCATTATAGAATACAACGCCCCATTTGGTATGTACCTCTCAAGACATCTGCAACAACTGGAAAGGCCTCAGAAATACCTCACTAAAAGAATCACAGGCCTAAAGCAGATGCCCTACGCTGACCGCCTTAAAAAACTCCAGCTATACTCTGTCACATATCGTCTACTCAGAGGCGATCTCTGCTTAACATACAAGGCCATGTCAAACCCAGAGCTGTTGGACATGCTACACTTAAAGAAATCCCAATCCCTCAGAGCTACACGCTCCAGGGATCTAAACCTTGTCATCACAATAAACAAAACATGTTGGAGGGATAGGTTCCTGACCCAGAGACTCCCCAGACTCTGGAATAGATTGCCCATACATGTCAAGCAGAGTGCCTCTTTGGACCTCTTCAAGAGGAACTTTGTCGATTGGATGGGAGAAAGGAAATTCACCCCAGGGATCATGTCAGTTGCCCTGCTAGACAGGGGTCCAGGAAAGTAAATAATGTGGGAAGAAATAGCCAGGGAATTGTTATGGCTAGGCTTGTATAGACTCTAGGGCTGATAGCCTAGTACCAACCTATGAACCTATGAACTAATGGATGTCAGCATTTACTGACTACAATCCTCCCATTATCCTACTGATTTCTCAAAAACAGATACTGTCTGAGGAACAGACCAAACATAACAGGCAAACCACTGGGCAGTCTATGGACATCTGAACAGTTGAGAGGTATGTCAGAGACATATCACTCTCAGACGTCAAGTCACACAGAAAATGCATGTCCAGACAAACCCTGTTAATCTAACAATCTGCTATGTGTATAACAGCAATACTTACTTACAATCTGTACCCAATTCTGGAGCATTGTCCCCCATGTTGTTGGGCTGGTCTTGTCCTTCTGTGAAACTGTAGCCCCAACACCTCCATAATGTTTTCCACAAAGGCATGGAAAAGGTGCAAGGCCCACATGAAGGGCTTAATTATAGCATTGTTTTGCTATCGCATTGGCTAATGGAAAGACAACACAGCTACTCTGGATGCAAGTAGCAAGTGGTAGACACCGATTGGTGCACAGGCCATCTCCTGCTCATGGGCATTACCTACAAAAGGCAAGCTGATGCCTATGCAACACAGGTCTAAACCCATCTATACAAAGACAAACTATGACTACACAAACCTAACCATTTGCATTATTCTGAGGAAACTCTTCAGCACTATAACAGGTATGTCAATCAAGTAAGCCTGTAATGGAATACAGAAGGGGGATGCAATAATGTTAAATAGGAAGTTTAAAACTAGGTCACAACAAGATGTGCTGGACACACATGCTGCTGTCCAGCACCTATGGCCATTCCTGCTTGTCCTGTCTGCATTGACATGGATCACATCTCTGGCCCATGACTCAACCCAGCAAAGTTCAGCTCATGTATGACTACTACTGGAGTGTCTTTTGTCCAGTACTGAGTGCGACACTGCTAGGCCAGCTACCTGGGATGTTGTAAATATTCATATGTCACCTGTGAATGTTTCTATGATACATATGCTTGTCTTACAAATGTAAGACTTATATAGGGTATGTGCATAGTACACAACTGGCGCAGAAGTGTGTGATGAACTGTATGTTATATATTGAGCCCATACCTGACAACTGTCCAGAGTTTTGCAGACTGACCACGTCTGCTTCATATTTGTAGTCAATGCCCTATACAGTTGTGTATTGTCTGGTGCATCACTGGCAACCCATTAAAGACTGAAGTCATAACATAATACCACACATTTGATTGTCAGATGTCGTATCCTGTGGAGTAGACCTGTGAATGCGACACCATCTTTGCTGGCAACTAAGTGTCTTTCAGCTAGATTCATAAAGTGAAACTATTTTCTGGCCTTTGTCCACCAGTAATGTGTGCCTTTGTGCAGATGTCTTACTCTAACAGGAGCTATGTGTCTTACCATGAAACCCATGTCAATGCAAGCGTACCTTGTTCTGTAGGATGCCATCATTTATGCAGTCACTGACACATGCTTTGTAGCTGTGAGGAGCACACTAACTTTGCCAGGTTACTCATCCCATCATACATGTAGATCCCAAATGGAGGGCTGCAAAGCCACAGAAGGTGGAGTGTTGAACATTGTGATGTCCGTGCCCTGGCCCAGCAATCAAGGAGCTTCAATCCTCACCACTAACATCAGTGAGGGGTGTCTCATATAGGAGGAAAAGATAACAAATACACACAGTAAAGTGCAATTTCCCTTAAGAGCACACAGAGATCACAGTCAGTCTGGGGCTGATCACTCCCTTGCTCTTCAGGTCCCCAATAAGACTCCCCACTGGCGCAGCTATAGGGTCCAGATCTCAGCCTAGTGGGCAAGCTAAAACCTCCAGCACCATCTCTGTCCAACTAGTGCCTTGTGTCCCTGCTGACACACACACACACACACACACACACACACACACACACACACACACACACACACACACACACACTTTGAGAAGAGTTTATATAACCACACAGACACTCCTGGGGAAGGCTGGCACAGGTTCCCCAGCTGTGCCCCTTTTTCCCAGACTATATGGTAGTATCAGCTGCCACCACCCACTAATATTTATCAGCTACTCAAAGGCCCTTAAAAGGGTGCCCAATTATTATTGTGGAATATTATTATCCAACTGGGTAAGTGTGACTAAACAGTCAAGACTTATTAGAGTGACTTGGTACAGGATCACTATATACATGCAATGTACTCTAGAGCTTAAGTTATCGCTACACAAAACAGCCACAGTTAAAAGGGTTTAAAAATATTTAATAATAAATAATTAAAAACACAAGACAATACTTGTTACTACACAGTGCTAGTCAAGAGTTCAGAGATCACAGATAAATACGTAAAATAATTCAGTAGTACAGTTCTGACATCATAGAATAACACAGTCTAATCTTTCTAGTTTCTAGCTATTTCTAAGAGAAAACATAAGTTTAAAATGAACTTACATATAGAGAAAAGGCAGAGTGCTGATGAGTTGGATGGTCAAGACAAAAATGCTTAATGCTCTCTGATTCTCTCTGTTTTTAAACTCACATTCCTGGTTCACATTACATCATTCTTCACACTTCCCTGGGTTCCCAGGCTAACAGAAACTATGTTTACATTCTTAACAGTTCCTGTTATCTTGCAGCTGGTTAGGAAGCAGAGCAATAAAAAAATACATTTGCATATTTAAATCTAGCAATTCAACTCTGCTAAAGCAACAGAAAGAATGTCTTCATTTAGACATTTCTGCACCATGTTTAGATCAAAGGGTCACAACATGCTTTAATTGGTCAGCTTTCTGCCAGCAGAGTGCACTGTTGTTACTTTTTTGCCATTCCACATCTAACAGCAGTCTTTTCACATTTAAGAGACAAACCTGTGGTTTATATTAATATGTACAAATGACAGAATTATCTACAAAATTCTATCTGGCTGGGCTGGCAGCCTTCATCTATCTTCAGCCAATCTTCACGTATCCCCCCCCCCCCGGAGAACTCAAGCTACTTTTCAAGTGACCCTTGAGAAACACTGCTTGAGGGAGATAGGTCTATCTGAGTATAGATTACCCCATTCCCTGTCTTGAGAGCCCATCTGCATTGGCATTGCTAATCCCACTGCAGTGTTGTACGGACATATATGCTTGCAACCCCAGAATTCATCTTAGTGACTTGGCATTTTGTTGGCTGGCTCTGTTTAGCCATGTTAGGGGATTGTCATCTGTCATAACAGTGAATTCCCTTCCATACAGATAAGGCTGAAGTTGCTGCAGTGCCCACACTATGGCTAGACATTCCTTTTCTACATCTGCATAGCATTCCTCCCTGGATTGGAGCCTATGACTGAGATAAACCACTGGGTGCTCTTCTCCCTCTGATGAAATCTGGCTAATTACAGCCCCCACCTCATGGTTCAAAGCATCTACCTGCACAACAAATTCTTTGCTGTAATCTGTACTGGCTAACACAGAGTGTCCTCCCAAAGTTTCTTCAAGCTTCTGACATACCTGCTTACATGCTGTGGTACACACTACCTTCTCTGGCCTGCTCTTCCTTGTCAGGTCTTTGAGGGGACCAGCTATGGTACTATAAATGGGGACAAACATTCTGTAGTACCCTGCTGTCCCTAAAAATGCCCTCACCTGCTTTTTAGTAAAAGGTGCAGGCCATGCCTGAATGGCTTCCACTTTGGCAGTTCCTGGCCTTATCTTACCACTCCCCACTCTATCTCCTAGCTAGGAGACCTCTGCCATACCCACCTGACATTTGCTCAGCTTAATGGTCAGCCCTGCCCTCTACAGTTTGCCCAGCACTTCCCTGACATGCTGAAGGTGCTCTGGCCAGGAATAGCTGTAGATGGCAATATCATCTAGGTAAGCAAGGACAAACCCTCCTGCTAGGATATGATCTACCAGCCTATGGAAAGTTACTGGGGCATTCTTCATCCCAAATGGAATCTTTGTGAGCTCATACAAGCCAAAAGGAATCACAAAGGCTGACTTCTCTCTCACACTGGGAGTCAAGGGCACCTGCCAGTAACCCTTGGTAAGATCAATGGTTGTAAGATACCTAGCCCCACCCAGCTGCTCTAGGGCCTCATCTGTCCTAGGTATGAGGTAAGCATCTGACTCTGTGTGACTATTTAATTTCCTGTAGTCCACACATTTCCTGGTTCTGCCACCCTTATTTGGCACAAGCACCTCTGGGAAGGCCCAGGGATTGTTGGACTCTTGAATCAACCCTAGTTCCAACATCTCCTGTACCTCCTCCCTCAGAGTCTGTTGGACTCTCTCAGGCACTCTATAAGGGGCCTGCCTAATAGGCCTTTGGGGCCCTGTATCCACCTGGTGCTGCTCCAGGTGGGTGCAGCCTGGTTTCCCAGTGAACATGTCCCCAAATTCCTGCAACACTGCTCAGATTTCTCAAACCTGGGTATGAGATAGCTGCTGGGACATTGCTACCCCTTCCACTGAGGTGTCAACCCGAGCCTCACTGAGGAGATCAGTCCCCAGAGCTCCCTCAGACTCTTCCTGCAATCCACTGCAAATGCTCAACACAAGAGCCTCCCTATCATGGTAAGGTTTCATCATGTTAACATGTTAGAATTTGTGCCCCTGCCTTCTGCCTATCAGTTCCACTGGTTGTTAACATCACTTACCTTTCTTAACACCTTGTAGGGTCCCTCCCAAGTTACTTGCAGCTTGTTGTGTCTGACAGGAATGAGAACCATTACCTGCTGTCCCACAGCATACTCTCTAGCTCGAGCATTCCTGTCATACCACACCTTTTTCTGTTGTTGGGCTTCTGCCAGGTTCTCTTGGGCCAAGCCCATGAGTTCTCTGAGCCTGTCCTGAGGTTTAGGATGGATGCCACAACAGACTCTTTGTGAGACCCACACTCACCTTCCCTCTTATCTCGAATTAAATCTAGAGGTCCCTTCACCCTATGCCCATACAGCAACTCAAAGGGTGAAAAAACTGTGGATTCCTGGGGAACCTCTCTGTAAGCAAACAACAGATGGGGCAAATATTTGTCCCACTCCCTCTTAAACTGATCTGCAAATGCCTGTAGCATGGACTTAATTGTAGAGTTTAACCTCTCAACAAGACCATTACTCTGGGAATGGTAGGGGTGGTCTTCATGTGCTTCACCCCACAGGACTTCCACAGACAAGACAGCAGGGCTGACATGAAATTGGCACCTCTATCAGTCAGTATTTCTTTTGGGAAACGCACCCTGCTGAAAATCTCTAACAAAGCATTTGCCACCTTCTCTGCCTCAATGGAGGACAAAGCCACTGCCTCAGGGTATCCTGTAACATAATCCACTATAACTAGGATAT